>NC_041215.1:8759312-8855933 GCF_002837175.3 Physeter macrocephalus | reverse complement strand
GCTGCTCCGCGGCATGTGGGATCTTCCCGGACCGGGGCACGAACCCGTGTCCCCTGCATCGGCAGGCGGACTCTCAGCCACTGTGCCACCAGGGAAGCCCTCAAAATGTATCTTAGTAAAGTTTTTATCATTTTTGCCATAGAGGTTTTATACATATTGTGTTAAGTTTACTCTCAGCTACCAGATTTTAAAAAATATTTACTTATTTTATTTATTTAGGCTGCGCTGGGTCTTAGTTGTGGCACGCAGGATCTTTAGTTGCAGCATTCAGACTTCTTAGTTGCCGGCAGCATGCGACTCGTAGTTGCAACATGCAGACTCAGTTGCGGCAGGCATGTGGGATCTAGTTCCCCAACCAGGGATCAAACCCGGGCCCCCTGCATTGGGAGCATGGGGTCTTACCCACTGGACCACCAGGGAAGTCCCTCAGCTACCTGATTTTTTATGTTAATGAAAATGGCATCCTTTAAATTTAACTTTCCAACAATTTGTTAATTGCATATAGAAACATTTGATTTTTTTACATGATTTTACATCCATCAGACTTGTTCATAATTTATAGGTTATAGTGTATTTTCTACATATATACACTAACATCCACAATTATGATAGTTTTTTTCTTCCTTTGAAATTCATATATTTATTTTTCTTGCTTTGATGTGCTAGGATCTCCAGAAAAATATTGAGTGGTATTGAAAAAAGCTTAAGGCAATGGAGAATAGCATAAGATGTAGCCAGATTTTGTAAAGCCTTATAGGTCATAGTAATGAATTTGGATTTGTTTTTAATTGAAATTTAAAATTATTGATAGCCTTATATAGAGTAAAGTAATCACTTTAATATTTTTCAAAGATTACTAGAACTTCTGTGTGGATAATGAATTAAAGGAGAGTAGAGAGAGACCAAATTTATTTCATGGACACAGATACAAAAATCCTTTTTTAAAAAAGTTTGCAAACAACAACAATGACCAAAATGTATAGATATGAAAGTTTTATCAGAAATGCAAAGGTAGCTTAAGTTAGAGAATATCTAAATATAATTTTTATGTTACTATAAAAAGCATATGACCATGTCAAAAGAAGCATAAAGAGCAAATTAAATGCCTACCAAGAATGTGTGTGTGTGTATGTAAATTAAGCAAATTAGAAATAGAAGGCAACCATCTTAATCTAGTGAAAAATTGCTACCAAAAACCTGTTATAGATATCTATCTTAATGGCAAAATGTTAGAAATATTTCTTGTAAAATCAGACAGGACAATGTTGCCCACTATTACTGCTTCTATTTATAACTGTCTTAGACATCACAGTAACAGAAGAAAAATAAGTGGTGTAACGGTTGGAACAGGTGAAACAAGTCCATTATTACTTGCAGATGATATGATCTTATATATAGAAAATCTAAAAGAAACCAAAGACAGAAAATTAGACATAACAGGAGAGTTTAACAAAGTGACCAGACATAAGATTGATATTAAAACTCAACTGCTTTTCTCTACTCTAACAAATGTTAGAGCTGCATGCTCAGTATAGTAGCCACTAGCCAATATGGCTATTAGACACTTAAATTGTGACTAATCCAAATTAAGATGAGCTGTAAGTGTAAAATATATATCAGATTGCAAAGACAGTATTTTTAAAAATGTAATATACTTTATTAATAATATTTATATAACCAAGTCAACATACAAAAATCAGTTGCATTTCTATACACTAGCAATAAACTAGCTAAAAATAATCAAAGAAAACACTCCCATTTACAATAGCATCAAAAACAATAAAATATTGGGAATTCCCTGGTGGTCCAGTGGTTAAGACTCTGTGCTTTCATTGCCGAGGGTGTGAGTTCAATCCCTGGTTGGAGAGCTAAGATCCCACAAGCCACAAGGCACAGCCAAAATAAATAAATAAATAAGTAAAATACTTAGAAATAAATTTAACCAAGGAGGTGAACAACCTCTACACTGAAAACTATAAGACACTGATGAAAGAAATTGAAGAGAACACAAATAAATGTAAGAATATCCCATGTTCATGGATCAGAAGAATTAATATTGTTAAAATGTCCATACTACCTAAAGCCATAAAGATTTGATGCAATTTCTATCAAAATTTCAATAGCATTTTTCACAGAAATAGATAAAAACAATCCTAAAATTCATAAGGAACCACAAAAGATCCCAAATAGTGAAAGCAATCCTGAGAAAGAAGAACAAAGCTGGAGACATCACACTTCCTGATTTCAAACTATACTAATAAAGCTATAGTAATTACGACAGTATAGTACTGGCATAAAAACAGACACAGAGACTCATGGGAACAGAATTAAGAGCCCAGAAATAAACCCACATGTATATGATCAACTAATATTTGACAAGAGAGCCAAGAACACTCATGGGGAAAGGATAGTCTCGTCAATAAATGGTGTTGTGAAAACTGGATATTCACATGCAAAAGAATAAAATCGAACCCCCCTCTTACACTACTCACAAAAGTTAACACAGAATGGATTAAAGACTTAAGTGTAAGATCTGAAATCATAGGACTTCTAGACGAAATTATAGGAAAAATCTTCCTGACATGGCTTGGCAATGAGTTTTTGGATTTGACACCAAAGCACCAAGCAACAGAAGCAAAAATAAACCAATAAGACTATATCAAGCTAAAAAGCTTCTGCACCACACACACAAAAATTAACAAAATAAAAAGGCAACCTACTGAATGGTAGAAAAATGTTTGAAGCCATATATCTGATGAGGGGTTAATGTCCAAAATGCATAAGAACTCATACAATGCAATAGCAAAAAAACAAAAACAAATAATCCACTTTAAAAATTGTAAAAGGGCCTGAATAGACATTGTTTTTCCAAAGAAGATATACATGGTCAACAGGTACATGAAAAGGTACTCAACGTCACTAATCATGGAAGTGCAAAGCAAAACTACAATGAGATATCACCTTACACTTGTTAGAATGGTGGTTATCAAAAAAAGAGAGAGCGAGAGAGATAAGTGTTGGCAAGGATGTAGAGAAAAGGGAATCCTTGTGCCCTGCTGGTGGGAATGTAAGTTGGTGCAGCCACTATGGAAAACACTATGGATGTTCCTCAAAAAATTAAAAACAGAATTACCATATAATCCAGCAATCCAACTTCTGTGTATATATCTGGAGAAAATGAATTCACTGTCTCAAGGAGATATCTGCACCTCCATGTTCATTGCAGCATTATTCAAAATAACCAAGACATAGAAACAACCTAAGTGTCCTTCAAAATTTAAATGAATAAGGAAAATTTGATATATGTACAGTGGAACATTATTCGGCCATAATAAAGGAGAAAATCCTGCCATTTGCAACATGGATGAATCTTGAGGGCATTAACTAAGTAAAATAAGTCAGACAGAGAAAGACAAACACTATATGATCTCACTTATATGGACTGTAAAAAGCCAAATTCACAGAAAAAAAAATGGTAGGTTGGTGGTTGCCAGGGGCTGGGAAGTAGGGGAAATGGGGAGATGTTGGTCAAAGGGTACAAGCTTCTAGTTATAAGGTACATAAGTTCTAGGGACCTAATGTACAGCATGGTGACTGTAGTTAACAATACCATATTGTATACCTGAAAGTTGCTAAGAGAGTAGATCTTAGATGTTCTCACCGCACAAAAAATAATGGTAACTATATGAGGTGATTAATGTGTTAACTAACCTTATTGTGGCAATCATTTCACAATATATACTTGTAGCAATGATCACATTGTACAACTTAAACTTACATGATGTTATATGTCAATTATATCTCAATAAAGCTGGAAAAACTATATAAGTTACATGTTTAAATGATAATTTGATATATTGGATTAAATAAAACAATTTAATATTAATTTCACCTGTTCTTTTTATGTTTTAAACGTAAATATTACAAAAATTTTAATTATACTCATGAAGAGTTTCCAGAAGAGCAGATAGAAGACCTTGACAAATCCTTTCTCTAAAAGAAGCAACTAAAAAACTGATGAATTACCGGAAACAACCATTTCAGAACTCTGGAAATTTACTAAAGGTACACGACAAGTTGAGAAACATTTATTCAAGAAAAACTACAGAGCCTTGGTAAGAACAATAGGGTCTGTGACATTTTAACTTGGAACTTGTTCCATCCTCACTTTCCCCGACTCAGCAACATGGTAAAGTATTATAGGCCTTGCTGGTGCCAGAAGGGATTGATATGATTTGGAGTTCCAAGGAAAAGCCCCATGTCCACAGCTCTGTTAAAAACAATAGTGCTTGGTAGCAAACAGTCAAAGGCCAACACGAAAGCTGCCTAAGGCTATAATAACAATTGGGGCAAGCAAGAGACCAGCGAAAAGTTTAAAATGAAGGGAATAAGACAGTTCAAATAAGGATTTGAAAACTGACTTTTTCCTGCTGATTTGGAAGGCTGGGCACATGGGTAGGGCTACATTCACACACAGGAAACACCAGAGAGGACCCCAGTCTACTGTTCGTATCTGACTGACATTTAGACCCTGTGCAAGCAAGAAGTGAAAGCCCAGGCAGAGTTGTTAACTCCCTGAATTTTGAATGCATTCCCTAACCCATACATAGATCACCTTTGCACTGAATGGAAGCCTAACCAACTCAAAGTGATAGAGTAGGATAATTAAATGGTTAATTTGAATATCCCACTGGAGGATTGAAGACAGAGAGAGAATTTTAAGGGAGTTTTCAAGACTCTTGTAAGCTAATGACCATGCAAAAAAAGAATCCAGTAACCTAGCAACAATCTACACTACTTGAAGGAAGACCAGGCACATTGAAGCACCAGGCACACTCAAGCCACAAGTCCTGATAGTTAAAATGCAAGACAATAGATGTGGATTCTGAATCTTGTTACATGAATTCAGGGAGTTAATGGTCCTTGAAGAGTAGCATTTCTGCATGTGGCCAAGGCAGGAATATAGGTGAAAGGGGAAAAAAACTAGACAAAAGGGGACATTATACTGAAACCTGATATGAAATACTATATTTTAGTATATGTTACCGCCCCTCTGCTAATATACATATGTTTAAATAGTGCCATGACAGTCCCATTTAGACCATATAGGGCCAAAAGAGGAACTAATGATGTAAGCCTTGATGTCTACCAAAAAATGAGGAAGAAGGTGGTCTTCTCCCCTCCCCACTTTTTCTTTGATTATAAAAACATAGCCTGCTTTGTACTTGGGGCTGCTGTACTCCCTTGCCTGCCCATTTGTATCTCTCACAAGCATCCTATGCTAATAAGCTCACTCTTTTCCTATCACTTTGCCTCACACTGAATTCTTTCTGCATTGAGAAAAAAGAACCTGAGCTTCAGTAAGTCCTGACACCAGGTGAGCAGTTTCAATTAAAAGACAGTGGGTTTGAGTCCTCTCCTAAGTCAGGGATCATGGGTTCAAGTCCCAATCTGAGTTTTGGCTGGGTTTGAATCACATTCAAGGAGTGCGGTTTCAGCAGCATTCAATCTGACTGACTACTAAGCTATGCTGACCCAGCGTAATCCCTAGGAAGCCAGAAATGACAACAACCCCAGGAGGTGGTATCAGAACAACATATTTTCTAAAACGTCCAGTTTTCAACAACAACAAAAATAAGATGTGCAAATAAACTGGAAAGTGTGGCTATACACAGGATAAAAAGGCAGTCAATAGAAACTGTTGGGTGCAATTCATAGAGACATCAAATAGCTATTAGAAATATGTTTAAAGAACTAAGTGAAACCATATTTAAAGAGTTAAATGAAAGCTTGACAAAAATTCACACACACATGTACAACCAAATAAAAATTCTGGAGTTGGGAAGTAAAATAACTGAAATGAAAATTTTACTAGAGGGGCTCAACAGCACAATTGAGGCTGCAGAAGAAAGGATCAGCTGAATTCGGTGTAGATCAATGTAGATTATTCAGTCTAAAGAAGAGAAAGTTAAGGAATGAAAAAAAAAATGAATGGAGTCTCAGAGACTTGTAGGATACCATTCAGCATATCAACCAACATGTAATGAGAGTCCCAGAGGAGAAGCAAGAGAAAAAAGGGCAGAAAAAATATTTGAAGAAATAATGGTTGAAATTTCTCAATCTGATGAAAAACATTAATCTACACACCCAAGAAGTCAATGAAATTCAAATAGGATATAATCAATGTTACAACACTTTGATACATCACAGTCAGACTGCCAAAAGACAAAGAGAGAATCTTGAAAGTATGTGAAGTATCTTTTGATGTGCTTATCAGTCATTTGTATATCTTCCTTGGAAAAAATGTCTATTTAGATCCTTACCCATTTTTTAATTGTGTTATTTGTCTTTTTATTATTGAGTTGCAAGGGTTCTTGACATATTCTATATATAATCCCCTTATCAGATATATGATCTACCAATATTTTCTTCCATTCTGAGATTGCCTTTTCACTTTCTTGATAGTGTCCTTTGAAGCACAAATGCTTTTAGTTTTGATGAAGCCCAATTTATTTTCTTTTATTGCTTATTCTTTTGATGTCATGTCTAAGAATATATTGCCAAATCTGAGATCATGAAGATATACGCCCATGTTTTCTTTTAAGCGTATTATAGATTTAGCTCTTAGTATTTAGGTCTTTGATACATTTTGTGTTAATTTTTGTATAAGTTATGAGGTAAAGGTCCAATTTTATTCTTTTACATGTGGTAATCTAGTTGTTCCAACATCACTTATTGAAAAAATTACTCTTTCTCTATTGAATGACCTTGATGCCCTTGTCAAAAATTAGTTGAGTATGGACCTATGAGTTTCTGAATGCTCAGTTCTATTCTACTGTTTTAGATATCTACGTGTATGCCTTTACCCCTCCCCCATCTTCATTACCATTGCTTTGTAGTAAGTTTTTAAATGGAGAAATATGGATCCTCCAACTTTTTTTTCAGGCTTGTTTTGGCTATTCAAGGTCCCTTGCAATTCTATATGATTTATAGGATCAGCCTGTCAGTTTCTACAAAGAAGCCAGCTGGGATTTTGATACGGATTCCATTGCATCATTAAATTTGAGGAGTACTGTCATCTTAACAATACTGTTCATCTTCTGATGAACGTGGGATATTTTTCCATTTATTTAGACCCTCTAATTTCTTTCAGTGATGTTTTGTTATTTTCAGTTTACAAGTCTTCCACTGTTTTTGTGAAATTTGCACCTAAGAATTTTATTCCTTTCGATGTTATCATAAATTGAATTTTCTTATTTTCATTGTTAGATTATTTATTTAAAGTGCATAGAAATACAATTGATTTTTATTTATTGATCTTGTATCCTATGACCTTGCTGTACTCATTTATTAGTTTTAATAATGCTTTATTGGATTCCTTGAGATTTTCTATGCATAATTTCATGTCATCTGTGAATGGATATAGTTTTACTTCTTCTTATTCAATACAGGTGCCTTTTATGTCTTTTCCCTGTCTAAATTGCCCTGACTAGAACATTCAGTAAAATGTTGAAGGAAAATGATGTGCACAGACATCCTTGTCTTATTCCTGACATTAAGTAGAAATCATCCAGTCATTTACCATTCAGTATCATGTTAACCATGAATTTTCATAGCTGCTCTTTATCAGGCTGAGGATGCTTCCCTGTATTCATAGTTTCTTTCTATTTATTTATTTATTTATTTTTGGCTGCATTTGGTCTTCATTGCTGCTCGCAGGCTTTCTCTAGTTGCGGCGAGTGGGGGCTACTCTTCGTTGTGGTGTGCAGGTTTCTCATTGTGGTGGCTTCTCTTGTTGTGGAGCATGGCCTCTAGGCACATGAGCTTCAGTAGTTGTGGCTCACGGGCTTTAGTGCACAGGCTCAATAGTTATGGTGCATGGGCTTAGTTGCTCCACAGCATGTGGGATTTTCCCGGACCAGAAACAGAAACACAAAAATAGTGGGGGACTTTAATACTGCACTTATACCAAAGGACAGATCATCCAGATGGAAAATTAATTAATTAAATTAATTAAACACAGGCTTCAAATGACACATTATTCCAGATAGACTTAATATTTATAGGACATTCCATCCAAAAGCAGCAGAATACACTTTCTTCTCAAGTGCAGACAGAACATTCTCCAGGATAGATCACATCTTGAGTCACACATCAAGCCTCAGGAAATTTAAGAAAACTGAAATAGTATGAAGCATCTTTTCTGACCACAATGCTATGAGATTAGAAATCAATTACAGGAAAAAAATACTGTAAAAAACACAAACACATGGACGCTAAACAATATGTTACTAAATAACCAAGAGATCACTGAAGAAATCAAAGAGGAAATAAAAAAATACCTAGAAACAAATGATAACGAAAACACAACAACCCAAAACCTACAGGATACAGCAAAAGCAGTTCTAAGAGGGAAGTTTAGAGCAATACAATCCTACCTCAAGAAACAAGAAAGTTCTCAAATAAACAACCTAACCATACACCTAAAGCAACTAGAGAAAGAAGAACAAACAAAAACCAAAGCTAGTAGAGGAAAGAAATCATAAAAATCAAAGCAGAAATAAATGAAATAGAAACAAAGAAAACAATAGCAAAGATCAATGAAACTAAAAGCTGGTTCTTTGAGAAGATAAACAAAATTGATGAAACTTTATCCGGACTCATCAAGAAAAAAAGGGAGAGGACCCAATTCAATAAAATGAGAAATGAAAAAGGAGAAGTTACAACTGACACCACAGAAATACAAAGGATCATAAGAGACTACTACAAGCAACTATACACCAATAAAATGGACAACCTGGAAGAAATGGACAAATCCTTAGTAAGGTACAACCTTCCCAGACTGAATCAGGAAAAAACAGAAAATGTGAACAGACCAACCACAAGTAGTGAAATTGAAACTGTGATTTAAAATCTTCCAACAAACAAAAGTCCAGGACCAGATGGCTTCACAGGTGAATTCTATCAAACATTTCAAGAAGAACTAACACCCTTCCTTTTCAAACTCTTCCAAAAAATTTCAGAGGGAGGAACACTCCCAAGCTCATTCTACGAGGCCACCATCACCCTGATACCACAACCAGACAAAGATATCACAAAAAAAGAAAATTACAGACCAATATCACTGATGAACATAGGCACAAAAATCCTCAACAAAATACTAGCAAACAGAATCCAACAGCACATTAAAAGGATCATACACCATGATCAAGTGAGATTTATCCCAAGGATGCAAGGAATATTCAATATATGCAAATCAACCAACATGATACACCATACTAACAAATTGAAGAGTAAAAACTATATGATCATCTCAATGGATGCAGAAAATCTTTTGACAAAATTCAACACCCATTTATGATAAAAGCTCTCCAGAAAGTGGACATAGAGGGAACCTACCTCAACATAATAAAGCTCATAAATGAGAAACCCACAGCAAACACCATTCTCAATGGTGAAAAACTGAAAGCATTTCCTCTAACATCAGGAACAAGACAAGGATGTCCACTCTCCCCACTATTATTCAACATAGTTTTGGAAGTCCTAGCCACGGCAATCAGAGAAGAAAAAGAAATGAAAGGAATACAAATTGGAAAGGAAGAAGTAAAACTGTCACTGTTTGCAGATGACATGATAGTATACATAGAAAATCCTAAAGAAGACAGCAGAAAACTACCAGAACTAATCAATGAATTTGGTAAAGTTGCAGGATACAAAGTTAATGCACAGAAATCTCTTGCATTCCTATACACTAACAATGAAAAATCAGAAAGAGAAATTAAGGAAACACTCCCAATCAATGAATTTGGTAAAGTTGCAGGATACAAAGTTAATGCACAGAAATCTCCTGCATCTCTATACACTAACAATGAAAGATCAGAAAGAGAAATTAAGGAAACAATCCCATTCACCATTTCAACAAAAAGAACAAAATACCTAGGAATAAACCTACCTAGGGAGGCAAAAGACCTGTACTCAGAAAACTATATGGCACTGATGAAAACTGAAGACATCACCAACAGATAGCTAGATGTACCGTGTTCTTGGATTGGAAGAACCAATATTGTCAAAATGACTATACTACCCAAAAGCAATCTACAGATTCAATGCAATACCTATCAAATTACTGGAGCTGGAGAATAAGGCTCCCTGACTTCAGACTATACTACAAAGCTACAGTAATCAAGACAGTATGGCACTGGCACAAAAACAGAAATATAGATCAATTGAACAGAATAGAAGTCCCCAAGATAAACCCACACACCTATCATCACCTAATCTATGACAAAGGAGGCAAGAATATACAATGGAAAAAAGACAGTCTCTTCAATAAGTGGTGCTGAGAAAACTAAACAGCTACATGTAAAAGAATGAAATTAGAACACTCCCTAATACCATACACAAAAATAAACTCAAAATGGATTAAGGACCTAAATGTAAGGCTGGACACTATAAAACTCTTAAAGGAAAACATAGGCAGAGCACACTTTGACATAAATCTCAGCAAGATCTTTTTTGACCCATCACCTAGAATAATGAAAATAAAAACAAAAATAAACAAATGAGACCTAATTAAACTTAAAAGTTTTTGCACAGCAAAGGAAACCATAAACAAGATGAAAAGACAACCCTCAGAATGGGAGAAAATATTTGCGAATGAAGAAAATGACAAGGGATTAATCTCCAAAACATACAAGGAGCTTAGGCAGCTCAATATCAAAAAAAAACACAAACAACCCAATCAAAAAATGGGCAGAAAACCTAAATAGACATTTTTCCGAAGACATACAGATAGCCAAGAGGCACATGAAAAGAGGTTCAACATCACTAATTATTAGAGAAATGCAAATCAAAACTACAATTAGGTATCACCTCACACTGGTCAGAATGGCCATCGTCAAAAAATCTGCAAAGGATAAATGCTGGAGAGGGGGTGGAGAAAAGGGAAACTCTTACACTGTTGGTGGGAATGTAAATTGATACAGCCACTATGGAGAACAGTATGGAAGTTCCTTTAAAAACTGAAAACAGAGCTACCATATGTGTTTGTTTTTAACCACAATAAAACAAAAATACTGTTTTGGCAAAAAAGTCACATGATGAGAATGAAAATTCACAAATCATGGGATATGATGGACCTCAAGTTGGTATGCATGTGAATGCTGAATATACACATCTGTGTGCTTAATTATTTTAACTGGGGTTTGAGATGAAATACCACTCCTGGGCATATACCCAGAGAAAACCACAATTCCAAAAGATGCATGCACCCCAATGTTCACTGCATCACTATTTACAATAGCCAAGACATGGAAGCAACCTAAATGTCCATCAACAGAGGAATGGATAAAGATGTGGTACATATATACAATGGAATATTACTCAGCCATAAGAAGGAACGAAATTGTGCCATTTGCTGAGACATGGATGGACCTAGAGACTGTCATGCAGAGTGAAGTAAGTCAGAAAGAGAAAAACAAATGTCGTATATTAACGTATATATGTGGAATCTAGAAACGTGGTACAGATGAACCTATTTGCAAAGCAGAAATAGAGACACAGACCTAGAGATAAATTGTATGGACACCAAGGGGGGAAAGGAGGGGTGGGATGAATTGGAAGATTGGGAATGACATATGTACACTACCATGTATAAAATAGATAACTAATGAGAACCTACTGTATAGCACAGGGAACTCTACTTAATGCTCTGTGGTGACCTAAATGGGAAGGAAATCCAAAAAGGAGGAGATATATGTATATGTATAGCTGATTGACTTTGCTTTACAGCAGAAACTAACACAACATTGTAAAGCAACTGTACTCCAATAAAAACAAAACAAAAAACAAATAACAAAATGGCAGATGTAAATCCAACCATATCAAAATGTAAATGGATTAATAAACACTCCAATAAAAAGGCAGAGATTGTCAGACTGGATTTCAAAATAAAACAGAATCTAAGTATGCTGTAGATAAGAGACACACTAAATTCAAAGATGCAAACAGTTGAAATGAAAAGGATGGAAAAAAGATATACAGTGTAAACAGTAACTGAAAGAAAGCTATAATGGCTATGCTACTAACAGAGAAAATAGGCATTAAGGGGAAAAAGTTTACTACAGAAAAAGAGGAACACTTTACCCTTTTTTTAAAAGGGATAATTCATTAACAAGATAAAACAATTATAAACAGAATACATCTAACAACAGAACCCTAAAATATATGAAACAAAAACTGAATGAGATGAAGGGAGACCAACATTCCACTCTCAATAATTGGTAAAGCAATTAGGCATAAAATCAGCAAAGATACAGAAGAGTTGAATAACACTGTCAATCTACTTGACTTAATTGGTATTTATAGAAAATTCTACCCAACTACAGAATATACATTTTCTTCAAGTACTCATAGAACATTATCTATGATAGACCATAATCTATCTATTATCTAAGTAATCATATGTCTTATTTATCCTAGGCCATAAAACTCAATAAATTTAAAAGGACTGAAATAATACAAAATATATTCTCTGACTCTAAGGGAAATAAGTTAGAAATCAACAATAAAAGAAAATTTAGAAAATCCATAAGCATTTGCAAATTTAAAATATATTTCTAGATAATCCATGGATCAAAGAAGAAATCATAAGTTAAATTAGAAAGTGTTTAGAACTGAATAAAATGAAATCACAATATATCAAAATTTATGGGATGCAGCAGTGCTTAGAGGGAAATTTATAGCTTCAAACACATATAGTAGCAAAGAAGAAAGATCTCAAATCAATAATCTAAGATTTATCTTAAAAATCTAGATAAAGAAGAAAAAACAGAACCCAAGTCAAGTAGAAAATAGGACCTCATAGACTAGAGTGTGAATCAATGAAATGGAAAATCAAAAAACAATAGAGAAAATAAAATGAAAGTTGGTTCTCTAAAAAGAGCAACAGAATTGAAAAACCTTTAACTAGACCAACAGAGAGAAGGGCGGATCACCAAAATCATTAATGAAAGAGGGACATCACCATTAGCCCTAGAAAAACTAAAAGAATTATAAGGAAATATAGTGAACAATTGTATGCCAACAAATTAAACAACTTCTATGATATAGGCAACTTGCTAGAAAAACACAAATTATCAAAACTGACTCAGGAAGAACTAGATAATCAAAATAGACCTACAACAAGTAAGGAAATGAAATTAATAATTAAAAATCTTTTCATAAAGAAAAGCCAAGGCCCAGATGACTCCACTGGTATAGTTTGATACTTCACAAACTCTTGCATGAAATAGAGTAGGAAGGAATGCTTCCTGACTCATTCTAGGAGGCCAGAATTACCCTAACAGCAAAGCCAGACAGTTATTACAAGAAAACTATTGCAGCTTCACTCCAGTAACCACACTAGCACAGCTGAAAGTCCATCAATTCCTAAACACCTCTGCTTCTGAAATCTACCAATGCCTAAATGCCAGGTTCCCAAAACTTTATAAAAGATCAGCTCTGGCTTTATTTGGGGATGATATCCCTCACAAGTACAGCTCTCCCTTGCAAGCAAACCAGAAGTTCACTTTTTTTGCATCAAATTTCAAGCTCAATTTGTTGTTAGTTCACAACTCTTTTGCTGGTTCAACTCCAGTTTACAATTGGTTATTAGTTCAGACTGTGAGTGACAGATGCACTAATGCAGTTTTGAGATAATCAAATTCAGTCTTTGCAATTTTTGTGGTGATTGCTATTATCTGTTTTTTATTCATATATATTTGAACTCCAAAATGCCAAAATACAAGTATAAATTTTATGATGAATTTTCTGAACAATTGACATTTATTAAACAAGGAGAAATTCCTGTGAAGCTCTTAGTGCTGTATGCAATTGTTCATTTAATATAAAAAATGGTAGAAAGTCACATATAAACCAGCATATTCTAAGCACTAAGCATAAGAGATTTGATTTCCTCAACTGATATCAAAGAAAATGATAAAATAACACACTTTCGGATTAAGAGAAATTCAGATGAAGATAAAATAATCACAGAAAAAATTGTAATGGATGGCTTTCCACACTGTATATCATCATCAGATTTTCAGCTCAAATGAACTGTTTAAAAATACTGCTTTCATGGGACGCAGTGAGAGAGTGGCATGGACATATATACATTACCAAATGTAAAATAGATAGCTAGTGGGAAGCAGCCTCATAGCACAGGGAGATCAGCTCGGTGGTATGTGATCACCTAGGGGGTGGGACAGGGAGGGTGGGAGGGAGATACAAGAGGGAGGGGATATGGGGATATATGTATATGTATAGCTGATTCACTTTGTTATACAGCAGAAACTAACACACCATTGTAAAGCAATTATACTCCAATAAAGATGTTAAAAAAAATACTGCTTTCAGAGAATTTTCTAATTTTAAAATTGCAAGCACATTTTCAGATGAACAGTTTTTTTCTCATGAAAAAAGTTGCTTATAAGGCTGAGTGTGATCCACTCTAGGTGAGACTTCAGAAACAAGAGCAAATTTTTGCAGAGATTATTTTATTGGGTTAGGAGTTAATAAAAAAAACTTCTGGTGGAGATAATACAAATCCAAATTTTAGTGGGTTTTTACATAAAGATGCAAACAATATTTATTCAGAGGTGAAGCAGCATAAACAATTCTCTGGAATGTACTTGTTGTCTTGCCCATATTCTGCATAATGCTGCTCAAACAGCATCTATGTCTTTCTATTGACATTAAAGCAATTGTCATTAAATCCTTCTCTTTTTTTTTTTTTTTTTTTTTTTTGCGGTACGCGGGCCTCTCACTGTTGTGGCCTCTCCCGTTGCGGAGCACAGGCTCCGGAGCGCAGGCCCTGACTATCTTTTGCAATGGATTTTATTACTTCAAAAACTTGATTTTTTTAACCTAGAGTTTGATGAAGAGATGCTAAGTAATACTGAAGAATGTAAAGATGGTATTATGTGCTTCAACAAATCAAATTGGAAGGTCAATTCTCAGTTACCAATTTTATGCCAACACATGTTCAGTATAGTGGGTCATAATGCTGATTATGAGAGTCTTTTTTCACTAAAGAATATTAGTGGACAAAAGAATGAAATAAGGGACTTCCCTGGCAGTCCAGTGGTTAAGACTTCCCCTTGCAATTCAGGGGGTGCAGGTTCAATCCTTGGTCGGGGGAGCTATGATCCCACATGCCTTGCAGCCAAAAAAACCAAAAACAGAAGCAATATTGTAACAAATTCAATAAAGACTTTTAAAATGGTCCACATTTAAAAAATCTTTTAAAAAATGAAATAAGTTATGTAACAATTTAAATTCAACACAGATTATAACTGCAATAAATGTATAAGCAAATCCTACAAAACAAGGAACTGTGGAGATCCAAATCATCAGGGAAACATAATTAAAGAGATGTAATTTAGATATGTAGAGTTTGTTTCAGATAAATAATAAATTATTTTGTAGTAAAAGTATGTCCCATGCAATGTTTCTTTTATTTTAATATATGTAGTTGATTCTCATTATTTGCAGGAATTAGGTTTAATAAAGTTGCTGAAAACACTGAATTGGTGAATAGTTACTCATCACTCCTAGGAGAAATAAGGTTGGGTTTCTGTGAGCCTCTGGTTCACAATACTTTCATCAGCCAATCAGCTCATAATTTTTGAAATGTTGTTTTCTGTTTAAAAATACCTTATCTAATATACCTTTTTGATTCATTAACATTCACCTCATGACCAAAAGCACTATTACTCACGTCTGAATGAAGTTTATCTAACATTCATATTTTCTCCATAAGGTGCATGATAATTTTCTTGCTTTTAGAAACACTACATAACACTTCAGCACTACACTTAGGGGCCATTTTAAACAGTGAAGTCACCAAGAAAAAGCACAAAAATGTACTATTAAATAGACTGTGAAAAAGGCACTTCTTTACAGTATGAGAACTGGAAAAGAAGGCAGAGCATTGCCTTGCTTGACTTCAGTTGGGAATGTACACATTGAGAAATTTTTTGCCGCTCTGCTCATACCCATGAATGAGCATGAAGGCACTATGAGTATTGATTTGGGTTACAAATAAATTTTAATGAGTAGCTGAATCCACCAATAATGAGGATTGGTTATATATAAGTATTTATTGGTATGGACCTATTTCCACAATACATTGAGAAGAAAAGTTACAACATGAAACCTAACTAAAACTTTGGAAGCATTCCCTTTACAAACAGGAATAAAGCAAGGATGTCCCTTATCGTTGCTTCTAAGAGAGAGAAGGTGGTGAAACAGAATAAAGAACATAACCCTTTGGGTCCAGGAAGAAACTCTCACTGGTGGTGAACTGGGATGAGGTTCAGATGGAGGTGAACCATCGGCTTATGCAATAGCTAGAGAGACTTGAATAGTATGGGGACAATTGCAGTTGTAAGAGTTATTGAGTTGTTTGCCTTTGGTCAGTTGTTTTAAAAGCTCTGAAAAAGGAAACTGAGAAGATCAGGTCAGCCAGCTGTCAACTTAAGGCACACTATTGAGTCAGCTGTCTCCTGTAGCCACAGGGAAGACTGTGTTGAAAATTAGACCCAGGGCAACAAAGCTAAAAAGTAAACTGAGTGCATAGCCTAAATGGTCTCCTATGCTAATGTTCAGAACTCTGAGAAGCACATCTCTAGTGTATTTAATATATTGTCCTTCCAATCTACTTTCAAACCTTATTTAAATATATATGTATCCTCGAAAACGTGGTGTAGTTGCAGTTTTTAAATATCTGCCTAAATGATATTGTGTTATAAATCACATTTTCTTCTTCATTCAGCGTTAAGTTTTTACGTTTATTTATATTGCTATATGTAAATTTAGTTCATTGCTTTTAACTAATGTGTAGCATACATCCATTTTACTTATATCCATTCCCCTAGTTGAGTCCTAAGGAGATGAAAGCCAGTAAGAAATTATCTGTGATAAGAAATGATTGGGACCTTCGGAATTGTGAATTCTAATACAAAATTTAAGTTCTTTTTGTTTCTGTGCTGTACCCACCCTCTGGTATTCTCAAAATTTTAAGCCTATTCCTCATAAAAGCTACACAGTCTTTGGAGAATCAAGGGGAAGAAGTCTGTGTCAATACTTGGTACAAAATGTTAAGAAGCAAGGACAGCAACTGCAGATGAGATGGTATAAGGGAACTGAGGGATAGAGCCAGGAATGGGAATTTAGAGTGAGAGGTGACAGGAAGTCACCAGAGAAGTTAACACCTCTATAGAAATCATCAGAATACTCTGAAGGATACTGTACTTCCTACAATTGCATGAAATAGGAACTTGATATTTATACATTAAAATAAAAGGTAACCCCAGAAGATTTGGAGACAAATATATATTACATGTTTTCATATGCTTATGTAGGATTCTACAATATTCATAGGAAATTTAGAACTTAGGTATTTACTTAGGTAAATATATTTTCCCTTCAGTGGTTTCACTGGATGGTTGATAGTTGAGACTATTGGTAGCAGGTGTTGAGAAACTAATTTATTAACCTAGTTCCAAAGCCCTTTCATTAGAGGTAGTGAAAATTGACAAGGAGATTGGAAAGATCAGCCTATCCTATTCCCAACAGAACCTCTGAATTAAATCACTCCTGGCACCCCTCTACTCCCCACCTTTGATACACTGCACTGTGTATCAGGGAATGTTTCTGGCACTGTGTGATGACTGGATCCTGCTTCATGGTGTGCTGTGTGAATCTCCTCACAACCAGTCTCAGGAAATATTGGAGAAACCTGGGATGTTATCCATCTTAGGCAGCATGGGATGCATGGGAGACCCTTTGTGACTTCAACTGTGCTGTTGAACAGTGAATAAGGCACCCTGGGACCTTTGATGACGTTGATGTGCTGGAGATAAACTGAGTCATTGTTTCATCATGAGGAGCCCTTGATGATATATCACCTTGAAAAGTGCTTTTTTAAAGACAAACTCCTTTGATCTTGCTGAAAGATGAACTCAGCCTGGTTTCCCTAATGACTAAGTAAAGTAAGTTGCTTTGTCCTTTGCTGTATGAGTTGAAGCAGCCAGTAGAATGGGTTAAACACAAGAGCTTTGGAGCAAGTAAGTCCTGAGATTGAATCTTGGTTCTGGTACTTGATAACCTGACTGCAAGCAAGTAACCAATGATCACTTTACAGGGTTGTTTAGATTATTAAATGAGATCATGTATACAAAGTGGTTAGCACATAATGAGTATTTAATTGATAGCTAAAAACACAAAAAAATCTAATTAAATACAGATTGGTAATTATCAGTAATAGCAACTTAGAAGTTATAAACCCATAAAGGTTTATACCTTTGTAAAGGTTTCTCCATATAGCTGACAATCTTGTTAAACATAATTTACACAACAATTTAGACTTTTACTCTGGAACTCTGCTTTCAGAGATGACTGTTTCCTATGTCTGAAGTTAATTTAAACTTGTAGAATATCTGTGCTAGAATATATAAGAATATTCCTCTGGTTGCTTTTCAAAGCTAAGATTTTCTTTATATATGGTTTAACTTAAGGTTTTCTTAGACATACTAGTTCTTGTGTTGAGATGAAGCTACCAGATTAGACAGTTTTTCTGGTGTTAGTAGTAGATTCTGAGAAATTTAGACAGACTTTTTATTAAGTCCTCTGACACAAGGTGTTCATTTTCCAGGTAACTGACTTAATAGAAAGGGTTAAGGTGCCAGGTAAGATTATTAAGCCAACTGGCCCAGGGATTCTGGGAGTAAATTTCAACCTTTGATTTAATCCAACTTAACCCAACTGAGCCAAACAGCCAAAAGCAACTTCCATAAACAACCTACAAATATGTACTGGGTTGTAGCCACTGAAATACCAAAGATAATATAAATTAGGTCCTTGTCTCCAGTCAAAGCACATAAGCCACAGAGAGTAAATAGGAGCACCATACATGTAATAGAGAAATGCTAGTCATAAGACATTCTTGACATCCTCCTGATCATGACACAATTTCAAATATTAGACCTTAATATTTAAGTGGCAGACAAACTTAAATATTCAAAATGACACTAAAATAAGATAGCAGCAACTACGAAGTAGACTCCACTACTGGGTAACATTGTTTTGTGATATCTATAAATCCCTCTGTAGGGGGCCTTTCCACTTGGCTGTCTTTTAACTTTATATTGCTGTTTGAGCAAAACTGTGCACTGTCCTGACCACATTCGCTTTTAGCCTCACAAGACAAAGATCTTTCATGAGCCAGCAAAAATGGGGAACTTTTCTTTGCTGCCAGCTTAATTCATGCCTCTATATGCCTCAAGCTGAGTCCCACTTTACCTCGCAAGATGGCCCAGTCTACTCAGCTAAACATTCCAACTGATAGATATCCCTGTAATAGTAGGCATAATCAATTGTAGAACCAATACATTTCACACTATGGGCAAAATTGGTCATCATATTTTGGTGGTTCCGATCACACCAGTGTGCCTTGGCCAACTGGTTAAGGACCTCATCTCTAACCAGAGTAGTCAAGAGCAGGGAGTTGGGTGGGAACTGATGTAGTCAGAGATAGCATCTTAGAGACAGACCTCAAAGGATGGGTAAGATTTAAAATTGTAGATGCATAAATGGTGGCTATTCCAGGTGAGGAGAATAACATCTGTTTCATTCTACAGCATAAAGAATTTTCACTTCCAATTTTCCCATTATCTTTTCAACTTCACTTCTTAACATGGGGTACAATCTCCATAACAATTCAATTTATCCAAAGTAGGTGGCACAAGTTTTCTACAATATTAGATCATGAAATGACAGTGCCCTCCTTTCACCTAACAAGGTACAAGGTACAAACCCACATGCTATTGGATTTATGCCCACAACAGTCCAACCGTGCCCTCTCAAATTTGATTTCTGACTTTCTCTTTTATCCATAGAATGTTTGTCAGAACACAAAATCCCCTTGACACTTTTCAGGACCAACCCTACCTGACTCCTTCCCAGCATTTGCCACTGTCAGCCTTTCCCTCATTTAAGCCCTTCTCTCCCTTACTCTGACACCAAACTCTTGGTTCTCCTCTCCTTCTGATCATTCCTTCTCAGGCTCTTTTCCTCTGTCCCTTAAGTGCTCCCAAGGGCTCAGATTTTGGCCCTCTTCTCTCTCTACACACTCACAACGGGAAACTGTCTGGGGATCCTTATAACTGCGAAATACCTTATTTGAGGTAAGCAAGCCCTTTAACGGGGCTCACTAGCTCTCAGACATTACTCTGCCTTGGTTAAATAAAAACTGACTCACAGGAATAAATAATGGGGAAAAGTTTGTTAGGGAAAATTCCAGCTATCGAATCTGCCCAGGAGGCAGGGACCACAACAGGAAAAATTCTGTAAGGAGTCTCAACTGAAACTTATTTTTTTGTTGTTTTGATTCGGCACACAGGCCTTAAAAAGATAAGCACCTCTGAGCTTGTTTCCTAAGACATCCTCTTTATTTATCGGAATCCATTTTTAGACAGGACGTTCCAAGCGGGCTGGACTACACAATCGCGTTCAATGAGCTAACCCCAGCACCAGCCTGGGCCTAGCACCGAGCCGGTTTGGGGCTTGTCTCTTGCGCGGTGGCTCTGCCTGCAGTTCAGCCGTGGTGCGACCCACTGGGGTGGGAGAGCAGGAAACGGAGCCACGGTTGGCTCTACTGAGAGGTTGCTGCTTTCAGACTAACTCCTCGAGTAGCAGCAGACACTTGCCACAGGCTTACGGCGTTTCCTCCAGGCTTCACCCAGGTTCTCCCGCAACGAAAACAATCTAGGGACTCGCCTCAGCCAACGCACGTCCGCGTGCGCAGCCGCGTGATGGAAGGCCGGGCCTGCCCTTGACGTCACACAGGGCCCCGCCTCTTAGAGGAGAGGCGGGAGCGCGTGAGCTCTGTTACGCAGGCGCGTTTGTCCTGTGTAGGTGGCGCTAGAGGCCGACGGTGGGGTCGTAGGGAGAGGTTGCTGCCGCCATTTTGTGGGGTGTTTGTCGCAGCGACTGGGAGAGGAGACGGCAGTTTGGTGACAATTATTGGCCAAAGGGCCTTTTGCTTTTGCGGAGGTAAGGTTTCGGATAGGGTGTTCTGGGCTGGGCCGTTTCCCAGTCTTTTATGTCTTGAAGCCAGGTGTCGGAAAAACGACGGGATTTGGGGCATCGGCGACCGGGGTTTCTTCGGGGCACAGCTCTGCTCTTGGCATTTGAAACCTAAAGTTGCCCAGGTGTCATGGTAGATTTAAAATCCTAGGGCGGAAAGGCCTCGGCTCTGCCGCTGACTCTTCTCAGAGAGGCCAGGCCACTCATATCACGGCTTCTTAGGCCCGTGACTCGTCCCGCCGATCAGAGTGAGACCCTGCGAGAGCTTCCTGGGGCAAGTGTTGTCCTAGATCAGGCCTTACGCTGGGTCCCTGGCCTCAGCCGTCTGTAGCATTCTGGGATTTTCCGAGGTCAGACTTCTGCCTCTGAGTGCGCCAAAGACCCTGGCCAGGTGCCCTGGCGGAGAGGCAGGGGGTGGGGACTGGGCGTCCGAGGAACTGCTAGTTTGCGAGTCCAGGTGGTGGAATTTAGCTCGTGCTTGTGAGAGGTAAATACGGAAAGGCTCATCCTTTGTGCGAACTGGTTTTTTCCTAAAGTGGAGCATAGTATTGTTGCATCAGATCTGCATTTCTGATACTTTTGCATCACACTGTCCTTGATTACTTAAGTAACCGTGAAATGCTTATATTATTCTTAGGAAACAGCGCTCCCAACTGACCACGTCAACCACCTGGTCTTATAGCTATCTTTGTATGATTGTGCTCCATACATACACCCACAGACTTCTTGTTATCCATTACATGCAGTACTCTTGGAGCCATCTAATCATAACTTTAACCTATATAGATATTTTAATATAGATAACGTAAAATTGTCGGGTAATATAGGGTGTTAAAGGGCGGTAGAGAATCAGGTTTCTAAGATGGATATAAACATCTGATGTTTATTTGATGTTTTTATTGAAGGATGTCCGATGATTCTAACATGTAGGATTCTTTGTTAATTAGAAATAGTGTGATAATTCTAGATAGTTTTTCTTTTTTTTGTCTGCGAAGGAACCTAATCTGTGTAACCTGGATCTGGGATTCTTCTCTTGGCCTCCTGAGAAAATATTTCTGAACAGTAGTGGTGTGGTGGGGATGGCTTCCTAACAGCTGAATTAAATTTAAAGTAATGAACTTGGCTAGAGAAATAAAAACCTTTGGCTCTCCCAAGATGCTTATTTTAATATTTGCATATTGATAACTGTGGTTATTTAAGAATTCTGCCTTGGTGAGCTAGTTATGGCCTACTGACAGTGGAAAGAAAATAACAAAACTGAAGCAGACACACATGTTTTGCAAAAACTGCATTATAATAGTCATAGTAATAAACCTCAGTCATCAGATGTTGTAATTTTGCTTGCTATGATTTAAGAATGCTTAACTAACAATTTGAAAGAGTTCCTATGTGGTTAAAATACAATTTGGGTATTGAAGGGTCAGAAGAATTCCATTAGAAATATAATTTTTTTTTGATGGCTTTTCTAATGGTCTTTTGGCTCAGGTTAATTTGTAATGTCATTTATTTCAGTTTCCCATATTCAAATGACTATGTAAATCAGAATGCTCACTTATCAATTTCCAGTGAGAACCCTGACTAGAGTTTTAGGATTTTTGTTGGACGTAAGAATCAACAAGAGAAGTGAGTTAAAAGATCTGAATATTTGGTGGCTTCGGGCTCTGGTGGCATGATACCTACATTTTCTTAGGGAATACCTCCCAGGAGATGCCTCATTTTAAAGTCTTTTAATTCATTTGAAATCTTTAAAATTTTTTACTTGAATTTGTTTGCTTGTTACTGAGTCATTTGGGCTAACTGAAGGAGGTTAACTAAGTTGGTTTTGCTCCATTTTACCTGTTTTCAGCTCCTTGCTGAGTTGTGAACCTCACCCTCTTCAACAGTTTGGACATCACTGTTAAAAACTTAACTGCTTGTGAAAGAATTAAGATGGCAAGAGGCAGATAGGGATGACATTGTTAGAACACAGATCCTGATCCTGAATGGAACCTGTGAGGATGGAGTCAGGAAATTGTCACAATTATCTGATTTCACTGTGACCATATTCATCCTTATAGGTTCATTTCCTTAGTCACCCCAGATCTACAACAAATATGTTTAATTTTAAGAATGGCTGCAGGATGTTCTGAAAATAAACAGTCATCTCCTATATTCAGTATCCCTAAGTGTTTCTCTGACTTCAGTTATTTGTATCACAGTATTTTGACAAAGCTGCATGACGCTTGTGATATTTGTTTTAAATTAGTTCACATTTAAAGTTAACATCAGGGCTTCCCTGGTGGCGCAGTGGTTGAGAGTCCGCCTGCCGATGCAGGGGACACGGGTTTGTGCCCCGGTCCGGGAGGATCCCACATGCCGCGGAGCGGCTGGGCCCGTGAGCCATGGCCACTGGGCCTGTGCGGCCACAACAGTGAGAGGCCCGCGTACCGCAAAAATAAATAAATAAATAAATAAATAAAGTTAACATCAATAACTTAATAATTTGATTATATCAGTAACTTAAGAGATTAGTAATAATTTACCATAGAAAGAAGGTAATGATAAAAATAAAACCAAAAAAGTTATTAATTTCTAGCTAGATATTGTTGTCTACTGAAGGCTCTAAGCCTGAATCCTGACTCTTTTTTTAAAATGTCAGTTAGCAAGTGTTAGTTGAAGATATGCACCAAGCTGAGAATTTATCCAGAAAAATTGAAAGAAAATGTATTAAGGTCTCACAGTGTTACCATTTAGTACTAGGTGTGTATGCCACTTAGAATCATCTGAGATACTAGTGGGATAGTGCCTCCATGCCTTGGGAACCATTATCTACGAAGATTTTAGAACCTGTATGACCCCATGTGCTGGGGTTTTTCTATTTAATTAATATTAATGTGAAATATTTTATTTACTAAATATAACCATCTAAATTCCACAACTCACTTTTCATTTCCATTAACAGATGCGGCATTCCAAAAGAACTCACTGCCCTGACTGGGATAGCAGAGAAAGCTGGGGACATGAAAGCTACAGTGGAAGTCACAAACGGAAGAGGAGATCCCACAGTAGTACACAAGAGATCAGACATTGTAAACCACATCACCAGTTTAAAGAATCTGATTGGTAAATTATGCTTGAACTAGTACCATTTTAACACTAATAGTTTTAATGACTTGTCATTAGCTTGTATAGCTTTCATCTGTCGGATTGTTTTATAAATCAGTCAACAAATACTCATTCAGAAAATATTTACTGAGTGCCTATTATATGCTAGACACTGCTGTGAATAGAACAGAGTGCCTCCCCTCATATATCTGTGTCCATTTGGGAGCTGTAGGAGACAGTTGATTGAGTCCCAGCTGCCAGTAATATAGTTGGGGGAAATGAGACACACAAAAGTTAAGTAAGTGATTAGAGGACCAGTGAGTGCCTTTAACTTGTATGTAGTAGGGAGAGCTGTACATTGGGGCACTTATTTAGGGTTCCACAAATGAGAGATAATGAAGGGTGGGGAAGAGTTCATCCAGGTGAGAAAAAATAGCATGTGGTGTGTGAGAATGTTAAAGTGTGTTGGGGATTAGTTGCTTATACTGTATTCTACAGGTTATATTTGTAGATAAGGCCAGTAGATATGTTTGGGATTTTTAGAAGCTTGGCTGTTGTAAGAAGGGCCTCAATAAAAATTTCCAACGGCATGTGTCCTGTCTTATTGTATTCTTACCAGTGTAAAATTTGGAGGTAATACGTTTATATAGAATTGAAGGAATTTTTCAAGTTCCTAAATGAGTAAACAAAGCCTAGGTGAATAGAGTTTCTTTCTTTCTGTCCTCCATTAATTTCCCTTTCTCATTTGTTTTTGTTGGTTCTATGTTTTCTCCTTGTTTTGTGCAGATGTTCCACTGGGACTGTTTGCCAGATTGCTTTCTAAATTAGCCAACTGGGGTTACTTTAAAAAACAGTATGTAATTTCTTTCCTTCTCCATGCCAAAACAGACTTGTTCTGTGGAATAGTGAGCTTGTTGGTAATCAGTGCAGACTAATCATTCTTCACACACTATCATATAGAGGGAAGAAGGAGAATCTATGCCAGGATTTCAATGACCTGAGCTAATTAATGTATTATAGAAGAATATCTGTACCCTATATTAAGATAAATACAAAATATTCTGTAAGGCTTAACATCATAGTACTTAACCATTCATGGATTTATTATGCATCGTATGTGTAGAAAGGAAGTGATATGAATGATGAACAGTTATTCATAATTAACCACATAAACATGATACTGAGTCAGTCCAATAACTACTAGGCCAATAGTTTCTTCTTTGATATTGGCACCAGAGATGTCCGGTGGTAACTGCTCTCCGTAATCTGGAGTAGTCTAATAGTCTTTTTCAAGATTCAAAACTTTACAAGAGTGTTTTATATAAAATTATTGGAAAAAAATGAAAAATACAGAAACGTATAAAGAAGGTACTCTTGGTAGGATGCTAGTCCCCCATTTGGATGTAAAATTATTTCTGATTATTTCTTCTGAAAAATATCTTTGTATACACATCTTTGCCTCTGAATATTTCCTGAAAATAGGTTCTAAGAAGGGACAATTTCAAGTTAAAGGGTGTGAACTCTTACAAGGCTCTTGCTACATATTCACATATTTTTCACATATTTTTCTGGAAAGTTTGTACCAAGCTATACTCCCTACGATATGCTGTCACCAGTCTTGCCTATTTTGAAATGCCAAGAGTAGTGTTTTGTTTTCATTTGAATTTTTAAATTTCTGCTGAATTTGTCCTCTGTCATGTGCTTTTGAACACTTGAACATTTTCTTAATTGAAGTATAGTTGATTGTGAACATTATTTTTGTATTCTTAGCCTATTTTTTCTATTAAAGTGTATTTTTCTTATGATTTATCAGCGCTTTTATTGTCTATCAGTTATCTTACCTTTTTTCATATATATTTCAGAGTGTCTTTTCTTTCTGATTTGTAAGTAGCCTGTGAATTGCTCCCTTCCTACAGGCTTAATTAATTAAATTCTACACAGGAAGACTGATGTGGCTGTGAACACTGTGAACACATTTTATATCCTTAAATGTCTTGTAACATAGAGTATCAAGTCTTAAACCAGTGATTCTCAAGCTTTAGTGTGAATAGAATCACTTTGGAGGTATGTTTAAAATGCATATTACCAGATTATTCAGTGAGTCTGACCTGGGGTCCAGGGATCTTCATTTTTAAAAATTCAGTATTTTGATATTTTTAATAAACAGACCACCCTTTGAGAAACACTGTTTTAAGCCCTTTAGCCTGGCATGCAAGATTTTGGATGATCTGTTTCCAGCTTATTTATTTGCCTATGTTCCCCTATGTGAAAATTGCTCTTGCTGTAATTGTCTACTTACTGTTTCCTAAGTAACATGTAGACAAACTCATCTCTAAGCCATTCTGGCTAAAAGTACTCTATAAATGTAAGATGGTAATATGCCATTTTTCTCCTGGCATTTCTTCTACTTCCCACTTTGTCCAAATCCTGATTTCCCTTTAAGATGCAACTCTTCCCTTCTTTTTCATGAAATCTTCACTGACCATTTTAAGCATTCTGAGTTTTTTCTCCTAAGCACTCAATAACCAGGCTTTCAGCATTTCCTGCATTGTTGCGTTTTGTTTTATTTTTGTGTGAGTAATCTCAAATTGAACAATTATTTGTTGGCAGGGATTTTGCCTCATGTATATTTTTTATCTTCCACAGGACCTGTGTGGAAATAAAAACGAATGCCCATAGCCTCATTAGTCTTGGCTGTTTTGAAGAACTACAGTGAAATATTCACTGGACATTCAGTGAATATTTTTAGAAATTAAATCAGTCTGTTCATCCTGTTCACTCTGTCTATATAGCCTTTATAATTCTGTAGACTTTGTTTATATAATCTCTAAGCCTTTGTTGTAGGTTGAAGGGGTCCTCATCTTTTTAGTTTATCCTCATGGTATTACTTCACTCCATGTTTGTTATTCTATAGATTATTTATGGATTATCAGCAGCTCTAATTTCATGCACTAGTCCAGCTAAGGATTATTAGTGTTAGAGTTTTCCAATAAATTTTAGACTTCTATGGGAAGGATGCCTTACAGAATTAAACAGATGCCCTTTAGAGTATGGTAATTTCTAGTTTGATGCAACTGATCAGATCCCTGACTTAGACCCAGATTTAGACCCTAATATCCTGAGTTGTTTCTCCAATGGCTAGAACTTAAGGCTGACACTGGGAAAAGGGGGTTTCTGCATCTCCCCAGCCTGGATTTGATGCCAGCCCTGTTGAGTAGCAGTTTTAGAGATGCTTCTCCTTTATTTCTGCATAAACCAGCCTCCTGAGAAAAAGAATGACGACATATTCTGGGAAAAAGAGGTTAATGAGGGCAGTCTAGTTAACGTCTGTCACTCCATTGCTTGTCAGGATTATTTTAGCTGGTGTGTCTGGGCAGGTGTCCCCTCTCTCCTTCAGTGCTCCATGTGCATCCCTCTTGAAGCTTCACACTCTGTTGAAGAGGACACTCATCCCAGGTAGAGAGGGGGATGGGAAACTGGGCCAATTGAATCTTTTACTTTCCATCAGATCAAGGCTGCTTTACTGGAATCCATTGACTTCCTGAGGTCCATGACCTCTGAAATTCCTTGCCAAGTTTTGTTTACGCATTTGTGCGTTTCTTAGGGGAGAGGGTCCATATCCCTCAATCAGATTTTCAAAGGGATCTGTAGATTCAGAAGTTAAGCACTATGGCAACAGATGATGCTGTTTTCCCTGAACTCTTGTTTATTTCACAAGCAGGAATGACAGGAAATTCAAAATGCAAAGGGAAGTAGGGGGTTGGGAAATCCTAAGCAAGCAATTACAAGAACCTTTTCTCATTTGAGGGGGATATATTTTAGATACTTTTGGCACATGCAGCAGCCTTCAAAAGCTGTGTTGTGGGCTTCCCTGGTGGCGCAGTGGTTGAGGGTCTGCCTGCCGATGCGGGGGACACGGGTTCGAGCCCTGGTCTGGGAAGATCCCACATGCCGCAGAGCAACTGGGCCCGTGAGCCACAGCTGCTGAGCTTGCGCGTCTGGAGCCTGTGCTCCGCAACAAGAGAGGCCACGATAGTGAGAGGCCCGCGCACCGCGATGAAGAGTGGCCCCCACTTGCTGCAACTGGAGAAAGCCCTCGCACAGAAACGAAGACCCAACAGCCAAAAATAAATAAATAAATATTTTTTTTAAAAAGCTGTGTTGTCTATTTCTCAGAGAAATACAGGAAGCTCGAAATAGAGGCGAGGAGATGGAATAGGTGGTGTGTATAATAATACTGGCACCTACAATAGGATTTAGAATGTGCTCTACAACCATGGCAAATCGTTTTCCTTCTAGGGATCTCAGCTTACTCATCTGTAAAATGAAAGACCTGAAATATGTTTAAGATTCCTTTTAGCTCTAATACACCTTTCATGAGAGAACTCTGTGTGCCAGAGATACCTAACTTACATTAAGAAGGAAAGGAATCCTGTTTTGCCCACCTCATATTGTGTGTGGCTCTGAAAAAAGGAAGAGAACTTAGTTAGATGCATATATCATAAGACTGATGAATTTCAGAAGAGCAGTTTTGTGAATTTTTGGTCTTTCACCAGAAGGTAAAGGGACGCTTAATCAAGTAAACACTGAATTTGTTGAATGATTTGACCCAAGCTTTGTTCCTTGATAGCAGTATATATTAATAGAGATATATGTACCCATTTGCTTGTTGGTTAAAGTAAAATTATTTCTTAAGTTTTGTGAGTTAAATATAAATTCTAATTCATCAATTTGTATTTTTTTTCTTTTATTGAGTTAGCTGTTTAAACCAGGAATTCTTGAGAGAATGTTTTATTTTAACCACGTTATTCTAGAATGAAGAGAGTAATTTTAAATCCTTTAATGTGTTTGCAGTCATTATTTAGAAGCAAGGTCCTTGAATGAGAGAGATTATCGGGACCGGAGATACATTGATGAATACAGAAATGACTACTGCGAAAGATATGTTCCTAGGCGTTATCACAGAGACGTTGAAAGCAGTTATCAAATCCACTGCAGTAAATCTTCAGTCCGAAGCAGGAGAAGCAGTCCTAAAAGGAAGCGTAATAGACACTGTTCAAGTAATCAGTCACGTTCGGTATGATTAATTTTGTTTTTATTTTGGGTGGATACTTGTTTGTGTGTAAAAGCTCTTACTGAGCCAATAAGTTTGAAAAAGTTTATATATATAATACTATATGAATATAATTGTGTTTATATTACTTGAATCCTTAAAGGAAACTTCCAAATTCTTACAACTAATCTGTATTTATTAGTTAGCCCTCATTTACTCATTTTCTGCAGACCAGATCATGAGTTTCTTAATTTTAATGTTAAAAATATTTTTATCTTTTATAACATAATCATACGAAAAGATGAAGCACCCATCTTTTCTTTTATCTTAAATGTTTTTTACTTTAAAAGAAACCCATTTCCCAGTACTTGGAGACAAATGTAGAAAGTTGCACTGGCGGATACTTACCCTGTGTATAGCACAGTCTGCAATTAGTTCCATTGGAGTTCTGAAAGTGGGTGCTGAAGGGGAAATTATTGTCCAGAAAGCCTGCCCTTTTTTTTTTTTTTACACTCATGAATCTTCACTTGTTTTCAGTAAACTATGAATTATTATTTTCCTCCCCAAGTTTTCTTCAGTAGAACTATCATTGATTAGATCGAACATTGACATTAGCCTTTATTTTCCCCTTTTATTTTAATCAAGTATGTTTAAAAATATTGCTAAGTATCAATTTGAACTAATCTTGACATTTTAAAACATTTTCCTGACAAACTAGACATCTCAACTCACAGCATAGGCTATTTTATAGCAAGAGATTAATAGATCATGACATTGCATTCTTTAAATTTCAGACTTCAATTAAGTCAGTATTTTAAAGAGACAATTGTGTTGTTTTTTTCTATTGCCACTTTAAGTATCTTATCTGAAAATCTGTTCCTTGCCATGTTTTTCTTCTGTAACATAAACTGTGCCCTGTGAATTTCTGGGGACTGAATTTGAAATTGCTCCTGCCAACTGTTCGTGGCCTGGTGCTTATCTGAATGCCTGAATATCTCCCCGCTGAATGAATTGCGTATTCTGCCCTGAATTCACTCTGATATATTGATTGGCTGGATGATCTTGGTGCTGCCCACTTGCCGTTCCAGAAGAGCCACCGAAGGAAAAGATCCAGGAGTATAGAGGATGATGAGGAGGGTCACCTGATCTGTCAAAGTGGAGACGTTCTAAGAGCAAGATGTATAGAATATTTTTCAACACTTTTTAAACTTTGCAGACAGAATAATCTTTTTAAGAATAGTTTGTCAGCGGGGGGCTAAAGAACTCTTCATTGCTTTTTTGTTTTGTTTTTCGTGGGTTTGTTTGTTGTTCTTTTGTATTTCTTCTTTTCTATAGAGTTTATATATTTCCACTCTAAAGTTCCAAAATAATCAGTGGAATTTGAGATTAGAGCAAGAAAGATAGCTCTATCTAAATTGTTTTTGTAGATCATTTGAAAATATTCCACACTTAAGCATTCATTATTTGAATAACTGATAATTTGTATTCAGGTACTTACACTTCTTTCTCCCCCCTCACTTTAGATGAAATCGTGGACACTTTGGGAGAAGGGGCCTTTGGCAAAGTTGTAGAGTGCATTGATCATGGCACGTAAGTTTGTTGTTTTTCTTTTTTGAACATCTTGATATTTTTGGTGGGGAAGGATCCATAATTTAGATGAAATGGAATTTAAGTGGTAGCTATGTGTTTTCCTGGGAGGTATAAGTATTCAAAAGTTCTTGAACTGTGTATGATTTATTTACCATAAGTATGGATTTTGATCAAGAATGCTGAAAATTTTTATCAGATGGAATTCATTGAAATTAATGTGAGTGTTCAAGTGAAGAGTTTCCCAGAACTTAGGTCCTTAGCTTTCTATAAGAGATTTGGAGTGCTTTACCCTACTTTTGAATTGCAGAGACAATAAATTAGCATGTCTAATCTTCTTGGTTCCAAAACTTTTATTTCCAAAGGATAATATTTGCACGTTAGGGTTAGTTTCTTAAACTATAAAGAAATTATATTACTTGAAGCCTACAGAATAAAGTCCAGATTCTTTAATGAGTTATACTAAACTTTGTGTTATTTGACCCTCTCTGCTTCATTTTCATGTTTTCCTCTAGGATCTCTATTCTGTGGTTGCAAGTTTTTTTGTAAGTGAACGTCTTAAAACAGTTTAGTGGAAACTGCACATTTCTAAATTGACATCTAAATTTTCATCGTAAAATAGTTGAGGATGTAATTTCCAGCTTATTGTAAATGCTGATTTTTTTTTTAAAAACATATCTCTCTTTCTAAATATGTTTGGGGGAATCTAAATACAACAGCTTGATACCTCCTGTCATCCATGAACAAACTTTTATTGAATACTTAGAAATGCTTTATCCTTGAACTTACTTTTACTTCACTTTTCATAAAGAATATTATCCTAAATGTCTTTTATTATCACCCTTTCCTCTCTATGACAAAAATGTGAACATAAAGTAAAATTTTAAGATATTTTGAAATACTTTGACTTAGGAAAGTTGCTAAGAATTCCCATATATTCTTCACCCAGATTCCACAAATGTTAACATTTTACAGTATTTAATCATTCTCTATATTTACATGTTATATGTATTTTCAAGTTTTGCCAGCTCATCTACAGACCTGATTCACATTTCACTAGTTGTCCCATTAAGGTCTTTTAAAAATTTCTTGAGGTTCCAAGACTTGAGTATTGGAGATATTCCAAAGAATAGTATTCAATTGATCAAGTACAAATCTGTTACAAATATTGATACTTATTAGACCTAAAACATACAATTTAATTGAAAATATATCTTTTATTGAGATGATTGGGGCCTTTAAAAACTGAGATCATGTGTCCATAGATAAATCTTACTGTTTTAGCATTAAGTTTCCATTTTTTGTTTTTTTTTTTAATTGACAAGTAATATGAAAGCTTGTAAATTTAAGGTGTATAACGTTGGTTTGAAACATTTATATACTACAGTATGATTACTATAGTAGCATTAGCTAACACCATTATCCATTTTTCATTTTTATAGCTATTAGCACTGTTCATTTTTATAGCTTATTAGCAGTTACAAAATTTGGCCATATGATTAAATAGATGAGATAGAAGAAGTTTTGTCACAGCAGTTTTATAGTAATTCTTTTAAGTCTTGAGATATATGCTATACATCACAGGGAGATAAATCATTAAAAATTTATTTTGATGATTATATATCAGCCCACAACTTCACTGGGCCTTGTCAAAAGAAATGAGTTCAGAATAGGTTTGCTATCCAGCCACTAGAAAAATTTGTTTGCCTCAAAGATTTTTTTTTTTTTTTTTTTTTAAACAGCCTAGGGCACAAACCTTGCCATATTAATTTCGTGTACATGGGGTTCTCTTTTGTAATGTGGGAAGGCCATAGTGAAAAATGCAGGGTTGACTGCTGGCTTGTATTCAAGAAGATCAGGTTTAGAAAAGAGGACAGAAGGAAGCTGAAGATTTGGAAATCCCTTTCCTCAAAATCATTTATGGCTTTTTTTTTTTGGCCATGCCACGTGGCTCACGGGATCTCAGCTCCCCGACCAGGGATTGAACCTGGGCCCATGGCAGGGAAAGCTCGTGTCTTAAACCACTGGACCACCAGGGAATTCCCTCTGTACTTTTTAGGAAGTATTACAGATGCCCCGGTCTAAAACACGCTGCCCTACATTGTTGCTATTTATACCTATTCGCATCCGTGAATGCACTAAACATTTTTTTTGGCTTCATGACCTGTTGATGGTGTCTCCTTTGCCGGAATTATCTAACAAACTGATAGTTGTCTTTCTTCTCTGAAGAAGTCTAAGCTCCCCTAACCCTGATGGTTAGTCTCTTTCTTCTCTCTACTCCTTATACCAGGCACTTCTAACCTTATGATAAGTTGTTCAAGTGTCTGTCTTTTCCATTAGACTGTGAGGTACATGGGACAAGTCCTTTTTATCACTGATTCCAATGCAACATCTGGCACAGTCGGTCTAGCCTGGTGAAAGAGTGAATGCTTTCAGCAGTAGTATGTTCTATTCAAGGTTTATATTTTTATCCTTTTTTAAAAAAAACTACTTACAAAATCTAGGTAAATTTAAATTTTTGGTAACAAACATTAACGTTCATAAGTATTAAGAGAAATCATCACTCCATATAAAATATATTTTGTCAAAATGTTTTGAAACAATGTTTATAGATCTGCTATAATATACCCTGAAAGATTATTTTAGGAAAATAGCATAGAATGATTGGTACTTAATAAGATTATGCAGCGGTCCCCAACCCCTGGGCCATGGACTGGTAGGAACTGGGCCTCACAGCAGGAGGTGAGCAGTGGGCGAGCGAGTGAAACTTCATCTGCTGCTCCCCATAGCTTGCATTACCACCTGAACCATCACACCCTCCCCCCAACCATGGAAAAATTGTCTTCCATGAAACCGGTCCCTGGTGCCAAAAAGGTTGGGGACAGCTGCTTTAGAGGATACATCTTCAACGCCCTTCTGTACATTTACCATTTTTCATTTTGTTTTTAAGGGATGGCATACATGTAGCAGTGAAAATCGTAAAAAATGTGGGACGATATCGTGAAGCAGCTCGTTTAGAAATCCAAGTATTAGAGCATTTAAATAGTACTGATCCCAATAGTGTCTTGTAAGTAATAAACTTGGAACTGTGATCCATTATGTTACATGAAATAATCAAAATTCTGTGAACTGAATTATTTTTATTTTGATCTGTTTTAGCCGATGTGTCCAGATGCTAGAATGGTTTGATCATCATGGTCATGTTTGTATTGTGTTTGAACTCCTGGGACTTAGTACCTATGATTTCATTAAAGAAAATAGCTTTCTGCCATTTCAAATTGACCATATCAGGCAAATGGCATATCAGATCTGTCAGTCAATAAATTGTAAGTATACTTGTTAAATTTTTAAATACCAGTAAATTAAAGGTTTTATTGTACAAGCAACATATCAAAACATTGTCACTAAAAATGCACGTTGCAAGTAAAGATGAAACCACTTTTGATCCCTACATCTACTACTAATTCTCCTTTCCCCCAGTACAGATTAAATTTGTAAGTGAAACTAATAATGTCTTTTTGTTCTTTTGTAGTTTTGCATCATAATAAATTAACCCATACAGATCTGAAGCCTGAAAATATTTTATTTGTGAAGTCTGACTATGTAGTCAAGTATAATTCAAAAATGGTAAGTTACACTTGTTTTAATTTTGGTTGTTGTCTTTAAAATTAATTTAGCTTGGTGATCCTTGGATGAGGAATTTTACCTTTGAGGCTTATTATATACTGATGTTTAACCCAAAAAGGGTAATCCTTTGCCTTTCTCATGGGGTTATTTTGAAAATCAAAAAGATAATTCATGTGCAAGCCTTTTGGATAGTGCTATAAAATATTTCATATCTTTATTGATCTTTGTGTTTACTTAACTGTATCTCTAGAAACGTGATGAACGCACACTGAAAAACACAGATATCAAAGTTGTTGACTTAGGAAGTGCAACATACGATGATGAACATCATAGTACTTTGGTATCTACACGGCATTACAGAGCTCCAGAGGTCATTTTGGGTTAGTAGATACTAGACTTCCTCATATTTTAATTGAAAAAGAGATTTTTTGTTCTCTACAGCTTTTATTGGGGGGCAGGTAGTCGGGGGATAGCTGTGATTTTCTTAGCAGTGTACAGAAAATGTTTTCTGTTTTCATAAAAGCTCTCTGGACATTGCTATAAATATTTTTCCTGAGTGGGAAAAATGTGATATCATCTGTAAAGATATTTCAGGTGGTTATTTTTGATAAGATCATAAGAGAATAAGTCTTACAAGATCATAAGAGAATAAGCTGTATTGGCTAAGTAATTGACAGCAGTGTGATTTTGAAGCGATGTGGGCACCTCTTTTCGTCGCATCGCAAAAGCATGGTGCTGGTGAAAATGCTAAAGATTTGGTTGGCAGACATCTAGATGTAGGGTGGATGGAGGTTAAGAGGAGAAGAAAGAGGGGCTAGTCTAAGAGGAGCTTCTTTGATCATCTTTGACATGAGAAAGCATGGAAAGGAAAATTAGTTAAGGTGCAGGGTTTTAAAATATTAATAAAAGGGAACTCAGTGAGGGAGAGTACATCTTATGCCTCAAAATTTAAAAGTTCGAGACCAAGTCATGTTGATAGAGCAAGGAAGTCAGAGATGGCTTTGGGGGCTTGGAGACAGTGGGGAAAATTCAGATCAGGTGATATTGGGAGATAGTTAAATGGTATAAGCATATTACTTCGCCAAAAGTAAGTTTCAACCGAGGTTGGATAGTAAAACATCTTCGTGGAATCAGTCTTTTCCACTTTTTACCTTTTGTCTAAGAGGACTTGGTAGTTCAGAATATGAGTGTGAAAGCAAACTAATGATGTTTACCTAGAGTAGAAAATTAGTAAAAGGGACAGGAAATTAAGAATATTATGTAGTGCTGGCTAGTAGAACTTTCCATGATGATAGAAATGTTCTATATCTGCACTATCCAATATGGTAGCCATTAGTAGCCACACGTAGACTACTGTGTACTTTCAGTATAGCCAGTGTGACTGAGGAACTGAATTTTAAATTAAGTTAAATTTTAGATTTAAATAGCCACAAGTGGCTAGTGGCTACCACATAGGATAGCACAGGTTTGGAGCTCGTCTTTGAGATTGATGTTACTAGGATTTCTGCTTAGTATGGTCTGAAAGAAGCTGCTGTGTTGTAGTAGTTTAGAAAGTGTATTCATGGTTGAAGACTGAAGGCTGCAATGAAGAAGGTAAAAGAAAAGAGTGTGGGAAGAGATTGTGGACAGAGAGGTATTTTCAGAGCTTAAAAAGAGATAACTTGCTGTGTTTTATCAATTTTAAGAAGATTTTTCTCCACATTTTAACATGTGAGGGAACATAACACAAAACAATTGGCATTTTTTCTTTGTTATTGGTTCGTAAAACAGTGGTGTATCACAGTTAGTTAATGGCCTCCTCCTAGATTGCGTAAGATACAGTGATTCTTAGTAATAATACAGTCCCATGTGTGACCAGGCTGGGGATAGTTGATATAAATCTGAAATTGGGGTTATTGGTCTTTAGGAAAAGAAATGAACAGATGGGAAGATTAGAAGGGTTTTTTGTGTGTTTGTGAAGTATTAACTCCTGAGAATTAAGGCAGAATTAGGTTGAAGAGGAAGTTGTTGTCAGGTGCTTCCATTGAGGAAGGCAGTTGGTCTCATGTCTTGGGTGTTGGTAGTAAACAGAAGTTGGTAAAAGTGAATGATGTGAAATTCCAAAGAGTATGAGAGCTGACCCATAAGAGAATGAGGTAATTTACAGTCACCTGGGAGAAAGCTGGACTGGGATACAGGAGTGGCTGGAAAAGAAAACTTTCATCTTAGATCCAGATTTTATATGTGTTACTGTAAGTAGAAGCCATGGTCCATTATCCTTTTGTTCAAGTGATAAGTACCATGAGGATTAACAAAAATGGCTAAATCATAGTCAAGTTCCTTGAATATATTGTTTCTTCCTTTGTCTTTAAATTCAGTAATGTTACTGAAAGTAATTGAAATGTCTTTTAAAGTAGGTTTTATTTGTACATTATTGTTTTATTAAAAACTTAATCTTTAAAAGGTTAAAACATCTGTATGGTTTACTCTTTTCCTTTCTAATTAGATATAATTAATTCTAGGTGTTTTTTTCTTTTCTGAATAATGTTACTATTGAGAATTCTGAAGGAGAACGCATATGATCATGTATAGACAATCTCTCTATGTGAACTTTAAATAGCTATATAATTCTGCTTATGGGTGACACTGCTTATAATATCCATTATAATTCTTACATAATTTATGTGACACTATTGCTTCTTTTAATGGAAGAAATAAACTCAGATATCAAGCTGATGGTAATTGATAAGGGGTTAGTAATTACATTCTGAGGATAATTATTGATCTATGTTTGCACTAATAAAATGTAAAATTTCATAGAACAACCGTTAACTGGGTATAACAGTGCTCCTCATTGCACAAGCAATTCAGAGACTATGGAATATTTGCTAACCCCTCTTATTTTACATAAAATGTCTCCTCCCCCAGGTTAAAATACTGTAATTTGATACAAGGATATGGAGGACTCTGAAAGCATACTGAATAATGTTTGATATAAAACTAAAAATGTAAACCCTGAATTTACTATCATATTCTGCTAAATGGGCTATATAAAGAGAGCACCCATATAGGAAAAGATATTGTGTATTGGCAATTAAAAATTGTTGCATAATAAAATGTTTGGTTTTGTTTTTAAATAGCTTTAGGTTGGTCTCAGCCTTGTGATGTTTGGAGCATAGGTTGCATTCTTATTGAATATTACCTTGGTTTCACAGTCTTTCAGGTATGTATTTAGTAAATGTTATTTACTGATTCATAATGAGCTTTAATGTTAAAGGCATGTTAAAGTTTTGGTTTCCATATTGGAAAGTTGCCATAGTGTCATTATTCTTAAGATTAAAACTTACATGTGCAAAATAGTCATCCTTCTCTAAAACCGTAGTTGAATGAAATACTCTCAGTGAATGGTCATAATTCATTATGCATGTGGAGCTTTTTTTTTTTTTTTTTTTGTGGTACGTGGGCCTCTCACTGTTGTGGCCTCTTCCGTTGCGGAGCACAGGCTCCGGACGCGCAGGCTCAGCGGCCATGGCTCGCGGGCCCAGCCGTTCCGCGGCATGTGGGATCTTCCCAGACCAGGGCATGAACCCATGTCCCCTGCATCGGCAGGCGGACTCTCAACCACTGTGCCACCAGGGAAGCCCCATGTGGAGCTTTTAAACACATGGTTCATATTGACTTCATATGATCCATTTTTTTATTGTGGTGCTCCTTCATAAATTTACATTAGTGTTACTATGGTCAGTTTTAATTCAGCTCTGGTTATGTTGCACTTTTATTAAAAGAATTCAGAAACAGTAAGTTGTATTAAGCATCTATGACACCCCAGGCACATTTCTAAGCACTATGTGTATAAAAATGAAAAGACAGCATCTCTGTCCTCAAGGAAGTCATACACAGGATAGACATGGGAAAACGTACAGTACAATGTGATACTTGCTATAATGGATCAATGTAGAAGGGAACCCAGAAAAGGTGAACGGTTAAGTTTCCTTAGAGAAGGCATCACTGAGGAGTAGGGAGTTTCATCCATGCTATAAGGAAGAGTAAGAGTTTGTCAGAAAACTAGAGTGTGTGATGGCCATATCAGGAAGAAACGGTATTCATAAATGCAAGAGGCATAAAGGAAGCTACTCTAGTTGAGGAAGGATGAATAGTGCTGTTAGAGTGTCTTGGATAAATAGGAAAATGGTGTCAGTAGGCAAGTACTGATTCATAGTGGACTTGTTTGCCATAGAAAGGTATTTGTTTTATCCTAGGAGTCAGTGGTTTCCAAATGTAGACTGGTCTAAAATGAAAATGATTTTGTAGGGTTGCCATTCTGGCTTTCATTTAGAAATTATCTCTCCTGGGTTTTTTTGGTATTAAAATGTTCTTTCTATGAAATGATAATAGGTATTGGCTTACTTGGCAAAACAAAAAGGGGAAAATGTTATTTAGGTCTCTACTTTTTTTCCTTATAATTTTGCTTATGTCAGAAAACTAAAAGTCTTGAAAGCTTCAAGTGGTGTAACCATTGAAGAACTTTAAGAGGGTTGTGATTTGATCAAGGTGTGTTGTTGGATGGGGTGAGGGTGGTTAGAGAGTTCCTGGCTAATACTATCAAGGTTGATTTGAGGTTATGGCAATGCAGGATGAGGAAGGAGGAAGCTGTGATGAATTGTAAGTCACTTAGGTGGCTGTTGCAGAATATATGTGTTCGCTGCTGTGGGGCACCTCACCAAACTTCTGTCTACTCTGTAGAGATCTGTTAAAAGTACTCTGAGTTTGTAGACAAGTTTGATATCTAGAACATAGCTGTCGGTCATTTCTAGGGAGTGGTGTCTGGTTTTGTGGTAGTAAGCTATAGGGTCAAGGAAAAAGTTGAGCACAGTGCATGCTTTCTTCATTCTGACATATAAAATCCTTCAGATGGTTTTATGATTGTAAATCATTCTGAGATCTTAAGCGTCGATTATTAACTTTGGTTTGAGATGTGGTTTATATTTTAATTCTACCCTCCAAAATAGTCTTCAACTAAGGAACTTTTTGAAGATAATGGAGCTTGTATTATTTGTTCCTGTCATGAATTAAGAACATTTTGAAAGCAGTGTGCTAGGCACAGTAGCATTGCACATAGACTCTGCTCTTCAGAACAAGGGTTGGCAAACTATATCCTGTCTGATGCCTGCTTTAAAAAACGAAAAAGAATTATGTGGTAGAGATCATTTGTGACCATCCAAGCCTAAAATATTTACTGTCTGGTCCTTTACAGAAAAAGTTTGCCAGCCTCTGCTTAGGAGTGTACCATTTAGTTTAACAATTTATTCTACTTTAGCCAAAGCTCTGTTACTGTGTAATTTAAGAATATGAGTTTTGACTTGGGTTCACAGCTCAGGTTTCCTCATTGATGAGCTATATGAGCTTGAGCTAGTATCTTACCTCTTTGAAAGTTATGTTCCCACATTCCTAGCTCAAGGTTGTTGTAAGAATTATTGGGACTGTATTTTTATTGTCTAGGATTAGTGTTACAAAGTTGCTATCCATTGGGTACTGGAGGTTAGTTAAGCAACTGATAAAATGAGTAGCCAGGTTTTTGATAATCTTCCCCAGTCATCCCTCAGTTAAACAGTGCAAGTAATACAAATAAGGAAAAACTGTTCTGTTTTACATTAAACAAATTATTCGAACACTGTAAATCAACTGTACTTCAGTAAAATATACTTAAATAGTTGTTCATCCATCAGCTATACAGACCTTACCGATCCATTTCAGAAATCAGACAATCAGTATAGCTCATTCAGTTTTATTCCATCTTTGAAGTAGAGTGTAATATAAATTGTATAGCTGTCTAATCTAGTCCTTTTATGGAAATACTATTTTCTTTTTTTTCTTAACATTTATTTACTTAATTTTTTTTTTCTTTTTTGGTTGCATTGGGTCTTCATTCCAGCACGTGGGCTTCTCTCTAGTTGCGGTGCACAGGTTTTCTCTCTCCAGTTGTGGTGTGCAGGTTCCAGAGTGTGTGGGCTCTGTAGTTTGTGGCACGCGGGCTCTCTTGTTGTGGTGGGCAGGCTTAGTTGCCCCGCAGCGTGTGGGATCTTAGCTCCCTGACCAGGGAGCGAACCCACATCCCCCGCATTGGAAGGTGGATTCTCTACCACTGGACCACCAGGGAAGTCCCGGAAACACTATTTTCTTGTGTTTTCCTTTTATGTGCATGTAGGGAAATGGAAAGTGCTAAGTTTCTTTTTCCTACTTTTTTAGACTCATGATAGTAAAGAGCACCTGGCAATGATGGAACATATATTAGGACCCATACCAACACACATGATTCAGAAAACAAGGTATGCTTTTTAAGATTAAAGCCCTTATTGGGTACATGCAGTGGCCTATATTCAAACTATAGAAAACCCATCTTTGTTGTTATTGCTTATTCCAAAGACTGTAGATTATGAGATTTTCTCCATGAAGGCAAGTTTTTGAAAAGTAATGCAATATTTACTTTGTGATCCAGTAAATAAAGTGGTGTTTTTATACTCAAGTTAACCTTTGCATAAATGTTTTCCTAGGTTGATGTAAAAATAATACATAGAGTAGTAAAAAGAGCTTGATTTTGGAGTCATATCTAAGTTTGAATTCCAGACTGTTGCAAACCACATGTATGTCTTTGGACAAGAATACTATAAGTGGTTTCAAAACATAGCTTCACCGCAGAAGTCATCCAGGGAATTGTTAAAGATTTCCAGCCCCATTCCAGATCTAGTGAAATCAGAATTTACAGGAATGGATCTAGGAACCTCTGTTTTTGAAGCTGGCATTGTTTCACGTATGGTATTTGGGAACAACTTAGGTGGGATACTAAAACTTCAGAGAGTACAAGATTAGGAAAAATACCATATAAGGTATCTGATATAGTTATTGCTGAGATTTTTAGAAATTGTATGTTTATGTATATATAGAGAGATGTCTATGGTTCCATCTTTTCCCCCAATCCCCTGGTGGGGGCAGGGCAAGCATGTGGGTTTTTTGGGGGGGGGGGTGGTTTTTTTTTTTTAATTTAAACTAATCCAGACTTCTCTTCCCTGTAGGAAACACAAGTATTTTCATCATAATCAGCTAGATTGGGATGAACATAGTTCTGCTGGTAGATATGTTAGGAGACGCTGCAAACCATTAAAGGTAAAACAAAAAAAAACAAAAAAAAACCTGTTTTAACTATTTTTTAATGTCTTTCTTAAACAAGGTCATTTTTCCCCTCAGGAATTTATGCTTTGTCATGATGAAGAACATGAGAAACTGTTTGACCTGGTTCGAAGAATGTTAGAATATGATCCAGTGAAAAGAATTACCTTGGATGAAGCATTGCAGCATCCTTTCTTTGACTTATTAAAAAAGAAATGAAATGGAAATCAGTGGTCTTACTATACTTCTCTAGAAGAGATTATTTAAGACTGTGTCAGTCAACTCTAAACATTCTAATATTTTTGTAAACCTTAAATTATTTTGTACAGTTAAGTGTAAATGCTGTATGTTTTGTATCAATTGCATAATTATCTTGTTAAGCAAATATGGTCTTGATAATGAATGAAATATAAAAGCTAAAATTAATTTTCCTTTTTTGAGATTAATTGCCATTTTTAAAGACCTTTGGAATATCCTTTGTGTCCAGCGATAAATGTGATTGATCTTACCTTTTTGTACATGAAGGTTGACTCTTGGAAGTGATTTTTGTGTTTTGTTTTTTGTTTTTTTTGAGTAAAAGGAAATCTTGACTACTTCATTCTTAAATGAATATTCTTTATTTACCTCAAACTTTTCTTAACTTTAAAAGTTTTTTCTGTAATTGTTGAACAGGTAATAAGTATTATTAACTCTAGGTAGACAGGTATTAGAAACCAAAACCCATAGGAACTGTTTGCTGTTGGAATTTCATTAAATTGTAAGTATTGTGTTCTGTTTCATTGGGTGATGTCAGTGGTGGTAAGTAGCATTCATGGAAAGACATCCAACTTTTGCATCGTAATAGGTTAATAAAACCGCATACACACTTCGTTTAAGATTAAAGTCTAACTGGAAAGTTAACTTGGAAAGTCCTATTTTCCAATGGCTATTTATGTAGTTAGTCACAAACGTAGAAATAGGAATTCTGATGACTGAGGTTTTTGTTTTTAATGGCAAATCTTCAGGAGTCTAGAAATTGTCCAATATCTGTTTCCTTACCATATGAAGTATAAATACTTAAACCTCAGCCTATGAGACTTTAAGGTTATTATTAAACAATTTGTATTTATGTTACTCTTTACTGGAAAAAAAAAAAGATGATTTGATTGGAGAACACTTGGGAAGAAAACTGCAGAAATTTCCAGACCCTGATTGGTTAACATAATGAACTTTTTGTTTGTCTGTAGGTATTTTTTTCTGTTTACCTGTTTTCACATTAAAAACTACATGGTAAATGTTAATTTAGTAAAAAAGAACAAAAACTATTGATCAGTCTGCCAGGTAAAATTATTTTTTGTTGTAGAATTCATGATTGATTATCCAGATAAAGGTTTTTTGTTAAAAGTATTCCCATTTCTGAAGTGCATTACCAAAGATTTGAGTTTTATTTGTATTCTGAACATAAAATGCATGTAATTTTTTGGTATGACAAATAGTGATACCAAGGTGGGTTTCTCTACATGATCCACTGGTAGCATTTGCACATATAGTAAAGCTATGTTCCTGAAGTTGACTAGGAATTTAAGAAAGCTGAAATAAATTTTGCCGTAGAATCACTGCATAAATTATGCTTAGGCCTCTGATGCAGTCCACATATAGTTGAACTATGTTATATGTTATAAGGTTTTTTAAAGGAGCATTTGATGTAAAGAAAAGGTTTTTCCTTAACACAGCAATCTCGTTATAGAGATTAAGAAGTCAGCCATCCTTTATTTTCCTCTCCATTTCCATACTGCTAGTGCCACTGTACTACCTAAGCTTCCTGACCTTTCCCTACAAGTGCTCCAAGTTCCCAAATTAATGTTTACTTTCTCCCCCATCAGAAACTCATTCCTTTGGAGTAGCTGATCTCAGGATATAGGAGGAAAGAAAAATATCCACACTATTTCTTACTAAGAAGTTAATGATTGCTAACCCCTTTCCCTGCTGAAAAGTATTTACATTCTTCACTAAGGGTATTTGCTAGTTCCTAGGCCTAATTCATGGAAGTTTAGGAATTAAAGTGAAACTTCAGTGAATTAGGTAGGATAGAAGAAAAGTTTAGTGGTGAGGATGGCACCTCTGGTATCATATGAGTGTCTACTGCTAATCTTCCTTCCCATCTTCTGTGAACTCTCAGGTTCCTACTCTTTTTTTTTTTTTCTTTTTCTTTTTTTCTTTTTTTTTTTTTTTTGCGGTACGCGGGTCTCTCACTGCTGTGGCCTCTTCCGTTGCGGAGCGCAGGCTCTGGACGCGCAGGCTCAGCGGCCGTGGCTCGCGGGCCTAGCCTTTCCGCGGCACGTGGGATTCTCCTGGACCGGGGCACGAACCCGCGTCCCACGCATCGGCAGGCGGACTCCCAACCACTGCGCCACCAGGGAAGCCCAGGTTCCTACTCTTAATTGCCTTTTTCCTTGTGCTTCTGAACTCAGTTTCTGAAAGCGCCAGGTTTTTATTTGACAGTGTTGGGAGCTTCAGCACCAACAGGAAAGGTTTAGAATGGCCGGTGTAAAAATATGGATCGTTTGTAACTGGGTATTTTCCCTCATGATTTGATGTCTCATAGTTTACTATTTCTAGAAATTCCATTGACGTCAAACTTGGTTTTAAAAGTGCAGCTAAATAGGTTATTTCCAGTGTTTTCTGCTACTGCTTATTTTCTCAGCTGTTCTCATCCATGCATTCATCAAAATTTTTGGAGTAGATGGATAAAGTTGACTTCTTCTCTTATCCAGTTGACAGTAGAAAAATACCCAGTGAAGTTTTGTAGTTCGTACAACTGAAAACTATTCCTCTGAATAATCTTAAAGGGCTAGATGCTAGAGAAATTAGAAATGACTCAGCCACGGCTCCCAATAATTGTGGCTGAATTGTGACTTAAACTCAGGTATCCTAGATTCTAGCATTGTGCCTTCTTGTGATAATACACCTTACTGAGTTAAAAACTTCAGTTTGACTCTTGTTCATGATTCTGTGAAATGGGATGAAATGAATGTAATGGCTAATAGTTTAATTACTTGGATTACATTTTTCTCACGTTTTTCTTTAGTAGTTGATACATAGCTTCAACCATCAAAATGGTTAAAATGGTATGATGATTTGAAAATATACTCTGTTTTAAGTAGATAGGCAGATAACCTATATTTAAACTTATCTTGACATCCTGGAATGAAGAAACAGTTAGTGGCCTGACATTTTAACTCATTTCCAATTTGAAATTTCTGATTCCCACAAAATTTGGTGCAAGTAAGGTATTTTAAATGTAAACATCCAGGGACTTCCAGGGTGGTGCAGTGGTTAAGAATCCGCCTGCCAATGCAGATGACGCGGGTTCGAGCCCCGGTCCGAGAAGATCCCACATGGCGTGAAGCAACTAAGTTGGTGTGCCACAACTGCTGAGCCTGAGCTCTAGAGCCCGAGAGCCACAACTACTGAGCCCATGTGCTGCAAGTACTGAAGACCGCATGCCTAGAGCCTGTGCTCCACAAGAGAAGCCACCGCAATGAGAAGCCTGTGCACCGCAACAAAGAGTAGCCCCACTCACCGCAATTAGAGAAAGCCTGCACGCAGCAACGAAGACCCAACACAGCCAAAAATAAATACGTTTAAAAAAAATTTGTAAATTTGAACATCTAGTACTTTGTTTAACAAGCTGCATTTTCAGGGAATTCCCTGGTGGTCCAGTGGTTAGGACTCTGTTTCCACTGCAGGGGACACTGGTTCAATCCCTGGTCAGGGAACTAAGATCCCACATGCCAAGCAGCCAACAACAAAAAAAGACGACCTTTTCAAATAGAACAGAAGAATTCATGAGTCAATAACAGTATTAATAGCATCAGTAATTGTTGGCTTAGTAGATTGCACATTTGCAAATAAATAGGTAGAAACAATTTTAATTCTTAAAAGAGTTGATCATTTGATCACGATTTTTGAGAGGCTGCTCTATCCAGCTAAATCCTTAATCTAAAGTTTTGTTTGGTTGGTTAATTGGTTTTATTTTTTCCATATTTTTATAGAGGGAAGGTAAAGTTTTAAGTCAGGTTGGTTTTACAACTCCTTGGCCAGTCCAGCCTTTGTGGCCAGTTTTATGTTAGTGATCTTTAAAAATATAATGCAAAAGTTGAATAATGAACCTCTAAATATGTATAGCCCAGCTTAAAAAATTAAAAACATTTTGCAAATTTTGTTTCATCAGTTCCCCAACTTATTTTCCTGTTGCATTTAAATACAAATGTCAGATACCATTTCATCCATATTTCTGTACTGTGTATCTTTTAACATGAGTTTTTCATGCCAGTATCACACCTAACAAAATAATTCCTTATCTGGTAGATTCTATAAAGTTTCATGATTGTTTAAAGAGTTATTTTAAATTAGTTTGAATCAGTACCGAGTCAGGGTCCACACATAGCTAATTTGTCTCAGATCTCTTGATCACTATGTGCCTTTTTTTTCTCCCCTTTTTATTTCTTTGCTAATTGAAACTTGGTCATTTGTCTTTAGAGAATTTCCCATATTCAATATTTCATTGGAGTGGTGTCCTTTCCTCTAGTCCCCACTTATCCTGTAAACTGATAGTTAATGAAAGGAAGTTTTTTTATAGTATTCCTTCTGATAAATACAGAAGGGATGTTAGAAATACACTGTGTTGCTACTCTTTATGAAATAATATATTTGGGCACCAATCATCAGTGGATGCTAAAACCATGAGGGGAAAACTGATGGAGAACCTTATAATGAAGGGATCAGGCTGAACCTCAGGTTGACAACCTGATGGATGTGTTGATATGCGTCTGAGGTGATGCAATAGGAAATACATAGCACCTGTGGGGTATCACTGCCTTTAAAACAAAAAAGTTGAACTTGGATCTAGTCAAGCCTGTAGATTGAAATTGAAATATAAAGAAGCATCCCAGCCCTTTTTGTTCATTTCTTACCTGTCTGTTAATTCTTTGGGATAGCAGTTCAATGAATTTAAAGAGCTCAGACTTCTTACCAGCATGATTTCAACTTTAGTCCCAGGTCTTCTCTGTGTTTGGAGGAGTAAGTTACTTTAAAGTAACTGTACTTCCTTACTTGGAATTACTTAGGGATAATATCTGTTATCCAATAGCCAATGCAGGGGACACAGGTTCAATCCCTGGTCCGGGAAAATCCCACATGCCGTGGAGCAACTAAGCCCATGTACCACAACTACTGAGCCCACGCACTGCAACTACTGAAACCCATGCACCTAGAGCCTGTGCTCTGCAACAAGAGAAGCCACAACAGTGAGAAGCCTGCGCACCACAACTAGAGAAAGCCCACACGCAACAGCAAAGACCCAACACAGCCAAAAATTTTAAAAAATATTTTTTAATGTAGCAGATTACCTGGCTTTTAGTAGTCCCACTAGTAAATAGCAGTTATGTACTTTGTTTTCTATAAATGCTTTAACCCCTAGTAAATAGCAGTTACTTTGCTTTCTATAAATGCTTTAACCCAGGTGACTTCATGTTTTTTAAATTTTCCCAGTAATGTTGGTTGTTCCTCTTTAGGGCACCAGGAATTACAAAACTATCAAGAATTCTACTTTTGACTCCCTTTCATAGCAGTTTTTATTGTGACATTTCACTGAAACTGGAAGGGGGAATAGAAGTTTCAAAGAATTTTTCTTTTTTTAACCCATCAAGAATGGTCAACTATTCAGATACATTTTCTTACATTCACTCCTTTTCTGGTTTTAGTTTGTTTTTAAATGTTGCAATTCTGGGGAGAAGTTATATATAATTAAAAGACTTTAGCATAGATTTCATTGTAAAGACTTGAAACCATCCTAAATATCCCAAAGGAGCAGACACCTCATAGTTCTAGTTCTTTATATACTATCAACAGCAGTTACATGTAATGAGATTAAAGATTAATTGTAGATTTGGAGGAGTTCCCATGCACCCCCTCCTCCCAGTGACTTAAAATGTTTCCCATTACAAATATAAATGAAAATTAAGGTTTTTTTAATTTAAAAAAAAAACAGTGCTGCTTTTTTTATCATGAGCTTTGAATTTTATTTTTATTGAAGTGTTAGTTTCAAGTATACAGCAAAGTGATTCAGTAATATATATACATATATATGTGTGTATATATATATATTCCTTTTCAGATTCTTTTCCATTATAGGTTATTACAAGATATTGAATATAGTTCACAGTGCTATATAGTAGATCCTTGTCATTTATTTTATATATAGTAGTGTGTATCTGTTAATCCCAAACTCCTAATTTATCCCTACCCCCCTTCCCCTTTGGTAACCATAAGTTTGTTTTCTATGTCTGTGAGTCCATTTCTGTTTTGTACATAAGTTCATTTGTATTATCTTTTTAGATTCCACATATAAGTGATATCATATGATATTTTTCTTTGACTTATTCACTTAGTATGATAACCTTTAGGTCCATCCATGTTGCTGAAAATGCCATTTTTCCATTCCTTTTTCATGGCTGAGTAACATTCCAGTGTGTGTGTGTGTGTGTGTGTGTGTGTGTGTGTGTCTGTGTGTCTGTGTCTGTGTCTGTGTGTGTCTGTGTGTCTGTGTATCCACTCATCTGTTGATGGACACTTAGGTTGCTTCTATGTCTTGGCTATTGTAAATAGTGATGCTATGAACATTGGGGTGCATGTATCCTTTCAAATTAGAATTCATTTTCATCTTTTCTGGGTATATGCCCAGGAGTGGGATTGCTGGATCATATGGTAGTTCTACTCCATACTGTTTTCCATACAGGCTGCACCAAATTATGTTCCCACCAACAGTGTAGGAGGGTTCCCTTTTCTCCACACCCTCTCCAGCATTTATTTTTTGTAAACTTTTTGATGATGGCAATTCTGACTGGTGGAGGTGATACCTCAGTAGTTTTGATTTGCGTTTCTCTAATAATTAGCAACGTTGAGCATCTTTTTGTGTGCCTGTTGGCCATCTGGATGTCTTCTTTGGAGAAATGTACATTTAGGTCCATTTTTTGATTGGGTAGTTGGGTTTTTTGTTATTGAGTTGTATGAGCTGTTTGTATATTTTGAAAATTAAGCCCCTGTTGGTCACATCATTTGCAAATATTTTCTCCGAGTCCATAGGTTGTATTTTTGTTTTGTTTATGGTTTCCTTTGCTGTGCAAAAGCTTATAAGTTTTATTAGGTCCCATTTGTTTAGTTTTGCTTTTATTCCTTTTGCCTTGGGAGGCTGTCCTAAGAAAACATTGCTATGATTTATGTCAGAGAATGTTTTGCCTATGTTCTCTTCTAGGAGGTTTATGGTGTCATGTCTTATATTTAAGTCTTTAAGCTATTTTGAGTTTATTTTTTTGTATAGTGTGAGGGAGTGTTCTAACTTCATTGATTTACATGCAGCTGACTGTCCAGCTTTCCCAACACCACTTGCCGAAGAGACTGCCTTTTCTCCATTGTATATTCTTGCCTCCTTTGTCGAAGATTAATTGACCATAAGTGGGTGGCTTTATTTCTGGGCTCTGTATTCTGTTCCATTGATCCATGTCTTTTTTTGTGCCCATACCACACTGTTTTGATTACTGTAGCTTTTGTAGTATTGTCTAAATTCTGGGAGGGTTATGCCTCCAGCTTTGTTCTTTTTCCTCAGGATTCCTTTGGCAAATCTGGGTCTTTTGTGGTTCTGTATAAATTTTAGGATAATTTATTCTAATTCTGTGAAAAATGTCATGGGTAATTTGATAGGGATCGCATTAAATCTGTAGATTGGTTTGGGTAGTACGGACATTTTAACAATATTAATTCTTCCACTTCGAGAACATGGGATATCTTTCCATTTCTTTGAGTCATCTTCAGTTTCTTTTATCAATGTTTCACAGTTCTCAGCGAATAAGTTTTTCACCTTCTTGGTCAGGTTTATTCCTAGCTTTTTTGTTTTTTGTTTTTGATGTGAGTATAAAATGAATTGGTTTTTTACTTACTCTTTCTGATATGTCATTATTAGTGTAAAGAAGTGCAACAGATTTCTGTATGTTAATCTTATATCCTGCTACCTTGCTGAATTCATTTATCAGTTCTAATAGCTTTTGTGTGGAGTCTTTATGGTTTTCTATATAGAGTATCATTGTCATCTGCATATAATGACAATTTTCCCTCTTCCCTTCCAATTTGGATACCTTTTTAAAAAAACCCAGTGCTTTTAAACGCTGCTGGATTTACTCTTAACTAAAGGCAACATGGGTAGGTACAGTTTTGAGAATGATTGATAAGAACAGGCCTAAATGATTAGAGTATGTCATTAATAGAGGAGTTTAATTTTAAAAGATCTTGCTAATATTTTTTCAAATTATTTTTAGGAACATTTAAGTTATTTTGTTTGTCCTCACAATAATTGCACACATGAGAACAATATGACTTGTGTGACAATGCTTGCCTGCAGAGTCAGATTGAATTTAGACCCTGGGATTCCCTGTATAGGTAGACAAATTAGGTATTCTTTGTAGTCTCATCTATGAGTTGAAATACTAATACCTAACTTCCCAAGAGTGGTTGTGAGGATTAAATGAGGTAATTTATACAAAGTAGCTGTTATTTTCACCATTTCTTGATTTATACCCTATATTCTTGATTTATACAGTATTCTATAGTCTATAAATGATTTTCCTATACTTTTGGTTTTAGTCTTATAGGAACCATATGAAATGAGCACAGATAGATACTATTTCCATTTTTATGTTACCATGGAACATCTTTTTTCCATCCATTTATTTATTTATTTATTTATTTATTTATCTATGAAGTGTTTTATGTAGGAAGTATATATTTGGGTCTTGCATTTTTATCTAATCTGACAATCTTTTTTTTTAAACATCTTTATGGGAGTATAATTGCTTTACAATGGTGTGTTAGTTTCTGCTTTATAACAAAGTGAATGAGTTATACATATACATATATCCCCATATCTCTTCCCTCTTGCATCTCCCTCCCTCCCACCCTCCCTACCCCACCCCTCTAGGTGGTCACAAAGCACTGATCTGATCTCCCTGTGCTATACGGCTGCTTCCCACTAGCTATCTATTTTACATCTGGTAGTGTATATATGTCCATGCCACTCTCTCACTTTGTCCCAGCTTACCCTTCCCCCTCCCCGTATCCTCAAGTCCATTCTCTAGTAGGTCTGCGTCTTTATTCCCATCTTGCCCCTAGGTTCTTCATGACCATTTTTAATTTTTTTTTAGATTCCATATATATGTGTTAGCATATGGTATTTGTTTTCTCCTTCTGACTTACTTCACTCTGTATGACAGACTCTAGGTCCATCCACCTCACTACAGATATCTCAATTTCATTTCTTTTTATGGCTGAGTAATATTCCATTTTATATATGTGCCACAATCTTTGCCTGTTAGTTGTGTTTAGACCATTTATATTTAATGGGATTTTTGATATTTTTGGGTTTAGATTCCCATCTTCCTATTTTTTATTTTTCCCATTTCTTCCCATTTTCCTTTTTCTGCTTTATTTTGAACTGAGTATTTTTCATAATTCTACTTTATTAGCTGGTTTATTAGCTAAACCGTGTGTGTATGTGTGTGTGTGTGTGTGTGTGTGTGTGTGTGTGTGTTTAGCATTTGCTTTAGAGTTTGTAGTATACATCCTTATCACAGTATGCTTGTAATTGACATTATACTATGTCACATATAGTAAAAGAATCTTGTAACAGTAAACTACCATTTCCCCCTCCTGGGCTTTATACCATTTTGCCATACATTTTACTTAGCCATATGTTAAAACCCTGCAATACATTGTTATTTTTGCCTTAAGCCATCTATTATCTTTTAAAGAGATAATGTTCTTTTTTTTTTCATTTTTTTTCAAGCTTTTTCCTTCTGTTTCATTTTAGATAGTTTCTACTGCTATATTTTCCTTTTTTAAAAAAAAATTAATTATTTATTTATTTGGCTGTGTTGGATCTCCATTGCTGCACGTGGGCTTTCTCTATTTGCCATGAGTGGGGGCTACTCTTCGTTGCAGTGCGTGGGCATATCATTGCGGTGGCTTCTCTTGTTGTGGAGCATGGGCTCTAGGCGCACAGGCTTCAGTAGTTGTGGCACATGGGCTCAGTAGTTGTGGCTCATGGGCTCTAGAGTGCAGGCTCAGTAGTTGTGATGCACAGGCTTAGTTGCTCCACGGCATGTGGTATCTTCCCGGACCAGGGCTTGAACCCATGTCCCCTGCATTGGCAGGTGGCTTCTTAACCACTGCGCCACCAGGGATGTCCCATTTACTGCTATATTTTCAACTTTGTTAATCTTCTGCTGTGTCTAACCTGCCTTTAATCCCATACAGTTTAATTTTCATCTCAAACATTGTCATTTAAGCCTCTAGATTAGATCTTTTAACAAAAGTATTTTGTCTCTACTTAACATGTTCAGTCTCTCCTCTTAGTTCCTTGAACATATAGAATACAGGTATAACCTTTTATATCCTTATCTGCTAATTCTATCATCTCTTTCATTTCTGAGGTGGTTTTGATTGATTGCTTTTTCTCCTATCATGGGTCATATTTTCTTGCTATTTTGTGTGCCTGGTAATTTTGGCTTTTTGTTTTACCTTGTTGGTTATTGGGTATTTTTATATTCACTTGAGCTTTATTATGGAACATGATTAAATTACTTGAATCATTTTGATCTTTTCAGGTTTGGGGTTTAAGCTTTATTAGGCAGGACCAGAGCAGCATTTAGTCTAGGGCTAGTTTATCCCCACTATTGATGCAAAATCTTTTGAGTACTCTACCCAATGCCCTCTGAATTATAAGGTTTTCCATGCTGGCTGGTGGGAAGAAGAGCTATCCCTGGCTTGTGTGAGCTGTGGGGATTGCTTCCTCTCTAATTAGAGTCTCATCCTTTTGAGTGGTTCTGTCCTGGCCCCAGTAGTTTCCTCACAAATGTGATGATCTCAGGTGGAGAGTTCTCTCTCTGCGTGCAGCTCTGCTCTCCAGTCCTCTACCCTGCAAATTCTAACTGCCTCAGCTTCTTTGGACTTACAGATCCTTCACCTTAGGGTGGCTCTGCCTGGGTCCCCCTCCCTGCACTGTGGCCTGAAAACATCTCTCCAGAGAGTAAGGTGGGACAATCCTTGGGCTCACTTCATTTTTCCACCATCTCCCAAGGGTCACTGTCCTTCATTGCCTGATGTCCAGTATCTTGAAAACTGCCATTTCATATAGTTTGTCTAGTTTTCTAGTTTCAGATAGAGTAGGTCTAATCCCTGTTGGTATATCCATTTTGCAAACTAGAAAACTGGGGGTCTGAAATAGTAAGTAGCTGTGAGCTATTAGTGGAGCCAGAACTGGAATCTAGGCATTATACATCAATACCTGATGCTTTTTCCACAATATCATACTGCCTTTTCTAAGTAACAATTTCCTCATGTAATTGAAACTTATCCTTTTAAGCCTTAAAGCTTAATTTGAACCATTTTTGTTGGAAATTTTAAAAAAATGTTTAAGTACCCCCTGCCTTCTTAAACAGAGCATTTTGAATATATCTGAACCTCTTCATTATCAACATTACTTATAATCTTATTCAGTGGTTATCAACCCTATCTGACCCAAGTAATCCCTTTTTAATAAAATATTTTATAATGCCCTTTTATCCTGAAGAGTCTGAGCCCTTGACAATCATCAGGCTGGGTTGCTGCACTTGCTATTTACAGTTAGGATGGGCAAAGGGGTGCCAGCAGGTGCCTGGCATATTCCTCCCTGTCCCCACTGTATAAAAGCAGCCTCCTCTCCCTACTGTTGAGGGTCAGTTACTCCTGCCAAAATGGTGACTCTTAGACTTCAGGTCCCTGGACACAGAGTTCAAAGTGCCTTGGGGGGCAGCCATAGCTTGTAGTTGAGTGGACCCTTGCTGTGTGCCCTGGCAAGTGTAACACTCTTGAGAAGTAGGACCTCCAATCCTGCAGGGCCCAGCTTTGTGAGGACAGCAAGCACAAAATCCCCCAGTGAGTCACAGGGCGTGATGGTGAGTGGAGCTACTCTTGCTTCTACCCCTTGGTTCCTGGACCCATGCATTATTGGAAAAAAAGTGTCATGTAGTACTCATTTAATGCGTATTCCACATCCTGAAAGATGGCACTGCAGTCTTTTAGCATATTGTCTCTGAATACTCTGAGTTGGTGCTTCACCTGTGCCTTCAAAAGGCAGTTCCAGTGTTCTGTGAGGCTGGCTGCTTCTGGCTGGTGCAGGATGTAATACAACCAGTGGAGTCCATGGTCATGGGCTCACTCCCCCTCTTACTCTGCTGTAAAGTGGGTTCCCTGGTTGGATGCTCTGTTATATAGGACTCCATACCTGTGGAATGGGGAATCTGTATGGATAGTGGTGCTGGCTGAGGCTCTGCAAACAGGGAAGACAAGCCCATACCTAGTATAGCTATCCACCTCTGTGAGGGACAAATTGCTGGCCCTTCTGGGATGGAGGGAGTCCAAAGTAGTTGATTTGCCACCAAGTAGCCAGTTGGTCTCCCTGAGGACTAGTGCCTATCGCTGACAGGTTAGCCATTTCAGAGGCAGCAGTAGCTAGATTGAACTTGGTAATCTATATGCATCTTAGGGAATGCAGTGGATTCCTGCCCACCCCCCAGATCTGCTCTCCACCACTCTGACTCAGCTCTCTGCCCTTAGGAGGCTGACCTCTTTGCATTGCATCATCTGGGCTCCCTTGCCCTGTAGGTTTGGTCAGTGCGAGGCCCAGCAGATCAGAGAGTAAGAAGAGAGAGAGATTATCCCCCAGCTCCTTACCTTCCAAGCCATGGTTTTGCAGAGGTGGTATCCCTTGACCAAAGGCCACAGCTCCTGTTGAGTTGACCTTTGTTTAGCTCCGAGCATTCACAGGGTTCCCACACAGTTCCTTCTTCTCCCCCCTGTAGCTAGAGATGGTAATGGCCTCCCACTGTTTATACTCCAGAGTGCTTCTTCAACATCCCCTGTTGGCTTCCCTTAATCTGCCCCACCATGTAGACAGTCTCTACAATCAGACTGTCTTCAGTCTGAGGATGCCATCTGTTCCTTCCAGGACCCCAACTTACAAAATAGGGTATTTTCTGCCTTGTCTTTTAAATTAAGCTGTAGACAGTAAACATATTTTCGCCTTTCCTTAATTCACTTGACAAATACTTGCCAGATCCCGTACTGCTCTTTGAGAAAACAATGGTGAACAAGACAAATGGGTAACTTTGTCTTGTTAATAAAAAGGTAACTTCAAACAGTGATAAATGATCTTCCTGAGTAATCCTTCTGAGAACTGCGAGTGAAGCCTCCTTAGATTGGACAGTCTGGGTAGGTCTTTTGGAGATAGTGAGGTTTAAGGACCTGAGGACCTTGACCTGAAGGAGGAGCTTGCTCAAAGATCTGAGAGCAGGATATTCCAGTTAGTGAGGCTGTAGGCAAGGGCAAAGGCCAAAGAGACCAATGAGCTTGGCTTAATACACAGAAGCTTCTGGAATATGGTGAACAATACATGAAGGTGATGGGCAGTTTGCCTATGTGTTCGTAGCAAGAATGATGTGCCAACTTGTAATAAAGTTTGGCCTCTTTTCAAAGAAGACAATCCAGTTTGCTGAGCAAGTACTTTTCAGACTATTTATTGGGCATATGCTAGATCTTAGCAAGACCTATATCTGTATAACCACTTAACTGTGACCCCAAGTTACCTAAAGTCACAGCTACAAAGTTGCAGAGGTGAGATGCCAGCCATTTCTGTTTTATTCCAATCTCGGAGGTAATTTTCCCCTCCAAATTAAGGGATTAAGGAGGAATATGTCAGCTGAAGGTCCTCAACAGTGTTAAGAGATAAGTAATCGGTCCAAAGACGCTAATAAATCCAAAGATACCCAGAGAGTGGGAAGATATAACAGGTCTTTTTTTCAAAAACGGCTGTGGATTTGCCCAGATTACAAAGGTCCAAGCAAGTCTGTTGTTTTTAATTTGATTATTACTGGAGTTAGTGGGAGACTTATGTGGGACCCATTTTAGGATACAATATGCCTGGTAGGAATCTGAGCCAGCAGAGAATGTGCTTGACTTCCAGCCTTGCCCCCTTTTCTTGAAAAAGACTGTTCCGGCCATTTGATTCTCATTCAGGCTTTCCTACTTTAACCCTGTGGTGTACATTTGCATCAGAATCGCAGTATAGGTTAAATGTGGTGCATACTAGATGATTATTTTTGGCCAAGTTGTGTTTCCACTACAGAATTAAGCCATCAGCTCATCAAAAGTTGGAGTTCTCTTTCCCTATCTTTTGCATTTGTTAAAGTCTCAATTTTTTCAAATGAAAGACTTCTCTAGGTCGGGAACAAGGTCTAACAATTTGTTTCCAGCACCGCATGTCTGGCTCATAATAAATGGTGAAAGTATTAAATATTCAAAGAGGCATCCTTCCACTAGGCTCAATCCCGACCCTGACTGCGTCTTTAAGTATGAATGCACAAGAGGTCGCTTTCCACCACCAAGCGGCGCTAGGGCACCATCTAGAAAGAATACACTAAGCTTTCCACAGGGTTTGAAGTTTCGTACTTCAAAACTTCTGACACTTAGAAGTGTCAGGTTAATTCACAAGACGAGGGGAATTTTCCCAACAAATGAATGATGCCGCAGCCAGGGGCAGGCTGCAGAAGGCGCTCTGAGTCTCTGGGTGCGCCACAGACCTCTTGGGACCGCAGCTGGAACTCGGGCTGCGGAGTCGCAGACGTGCATACGCGGGAGTGGGTGCAGCCCGGCGTCCAGGGCAGGTGAGGGCGGAGGTGCGTGCTGCGCGCGGGGTCAGCCAGGTACGCGCTGTGGGGCTCCGAGGAGCCAGCTCCGTTTCCGCCCCCGCCCCCGCCCCCTCGCCGCGCGGGCCCGGCCTGGCCGCTCCTCCCCTGGGTGGGTCTCGGCTCCTTTTCTGGCAGGGTCTATTTGCATAGAGGAAACTGCCCAAAGTGGCCGCTGTGGAGGAGCTGGCGGCAGGGAAGGGGGCGTGCGCCGCGGTCCGCTGCTGCCCGGAGGCCAAGCCCCGCGCCGGGCCGACCTCGTGCCTCGGGCTCTCCAGCACGCTCCAGCACGCTCAGCCAGCGACCGCAGCTCTGTGCACCATCCCCTCTGAGAGTCCACCTGCGAGGAGCACACCATGAGACCAGGCCAGGGCGCCGGCGGCGACGCGCGGAAGGGCTGCCGGACGGGCGGCGGCAGCGGCGCGGGGCGCCCCGCGACGGCAGCCGGGGCCTGGGCGGTGAGCGCGCTGTGCCTGCTGCTCTCCGCCGGCTCGGCGGTCGCCTGCCTGCTGCTGGGCGTCCAGGCGGCCGCGCTGCAGGGCCGGGTGGCGGCGCTCGAGGAAGAGCGGGAGCTGCTGTGGCGCGCGGGGTCGCCGGACACCCTGGTCGCCTGGGCCGAGCCGCAACTGGAACGCCTGCTGCGCGAGGTAAGTCGCCGAGCGCGGGGCTGGGAGTGTCCGTGCGCCGGGAGCCGTCGCGGTGAGGAGCGGTAGCCCGCCAGCCGTGAGCGCCCGAGTCCGTCCGAGCAGCCTGCGCGGGGTCGGGGGTGGGGTGGGGTGGGGAGGGAGGCTGGGGTGCTGGTGGCCGAGGAGTCCTGCTGTTCCCGCTCCAGCCTTAGGGCCGGCCTGCGTGAAAAACAACCTAGAAGGGCTGTTTCGGGGACGAGCAGGGGGAGGAAGAGGAAAGGCTGCGGACTTTGAAATAACAGATCTGGGGGCGAGTCTCCACGGGTGTGTGCGCTCGGACCGGTGGCTTCCCGCCTGCGTTAAGCGCCTCCCTTCCTACCTGTGCCGGGATAATGAAGAAGCTCTTGCGGGAAGTGTGTGGTGACTTCTGTCACTGGTAGCAGCTACTGTTCCCAACGCTGATATACCTGCAGAGGTGTGGGGCCCCCAGCAGACCGGAGGTTTCCTGGTGGCGGGAAACCTCAGTCAGACCCTGGCCGGGGCCCTTGGAGGGACATGGTCAATCCAGCCTGCCCTGTCCATCCTCCAGCCCCTCAGGAAAGTGTTCCAGAATAGCTCCATCTTGGAGATGCTGTGCTGTGCCTGGGGCTGCTTGGGCTCAGCGCTCACCCAGGGCAACCCAGACCTGAGGGGGTGCCAACATCAGCTTGGCAGGGTGAGGGGAATAAAAAACAGTCCGGGCCAAAAAATACAGATTCTGGATTCGGTCGACGCCACCTAGGCGATGCCACCTGGGCATTGTGGACACAGCAGATGCTGAGTTTCCTTGCTGGAAGCATCATATGAGGCTCTCTGACACTTCTGTTAAGGTTGCTGCTATGTGTCTTCAAAGCAGGAGCCACATTTGGGACTTCAAATCTCTCATCCATCATGCTGATCAAAACCTCCAGCTTTTGTGCAGCAGGGCACCTCCCCACAGAACAGTGGTGGTAGACTGGCCAGAGCGCCCCTGGTTGTGCTGGCCTCCCTTGCCTGAGCCATCCTCTTCTTCCTAGGAAAGGCAGCTACCCCAAGATCGCAAGCATACTCCCCAAAGGGGCATCCTCAACTGTAGTATGAGTAGCAGCACAGTGTTTCAAGGTAGAGGAGAGGATGGGCAGGGCTGTTACTACCATTTCCCCTGAACTGTGCCCAGCTGTGATCTTTATTAATGTAGCTGTGTTTCCATTTTTGAGTTAATTTGGATTCTTTAAGGTGAATGGGAGAAGACTGTACCATGCCTTTGTGTTCACCATACCTATTTCTTAGTCACTTTAATTTAAGCCTGTATTACATCTCTTCTAACTTGGTTTTGGGCAAAATTGCAGCTTCATGAAATGATTTCCTATGTTCCTCTTGAAAGTGCCTGCAGACTTTAGAAATCTGTCTGGAGCCCTGCTGGCAACTCCTGGTGATGGTTTCATAATTACAGCCCATTACCTTTTGGCAAATCCTTAGAAACAAGGGTGTTGAATTGATTTATGGAGGTCCAGTAAAATTTCTACCTGTTAGTGCTATAACTGTGGCTGTTCTTTCGAATAGGGGGCCCCTTTTACTTAATAAAAAATAAACTGCAAGCTTTGATTGAGTAAATCAGAAATCCCAGTAAAACCTTTTAGAAGGAACTTGCAAATTGTGTCCGTTCTAATAGGGAGGAGAGTCCTGGGAAAGCAGCCACTGCTGAGATTTTCAAGTCCTGAACTATGCAGATCATAGGAGGCTTCATCCTGCTTCCAAGGAGTTATTGGGCAGAGTATTCCCCCTCTCTCTCCCTCTCTGTTTCTCTCTCTCTCTCCATACCACCCCCCTCCGCCACACCCCGCCCCCACTTCTTTCCTCTTCATTAGTAAGGGGAAGGGAAATTTTCAAATCCTGGGATTTCCACTTGAAATTCGCTATACCATTCTGCAGGCTATACCATTAGCACAGGACACATCTTAACACTTCGTGCTACTAGCTAACCAAGTTTGGTGTTGAGGAGTCTCTACTTGGAGCATCTGAGATGCCACACTATGAATGCAGTTGGGGTTCAGCTTCTGGCTGTTTGAGTGTCCCTGTGAAAAGGCATCTCTTTCCCAGGGCACCAGTCTGTTCCTGCTCCTAGCCATTCTTCTCACAAATGTCACTGGATGGGAAATGTACATGGCCTGGCCAGTGACCCTGAGAGTCCCTGGCTGAGATGAGGGGACTCATGGGAGGTGCATAGTGGGAGTTGGTAATTGGGTTTAAATAGATGTGAAGATAATTTAGAAAAACTATTCGATATGAAGGACAAATAAATAATGAACTGAAAATCTCTTAAAGAAAGAACCTTTGTACTTGAACATGTTTTTCAGTTCTAATTTTCTAATTTGTTCTCAGTGAAGCATCCTTTCAGCCTGTGCTGAAGTTATTGTGTATGTGAGGATGCCTGCAGCTTGTCCTTTTACCAACAAGCTTGTTTTCAGAGAATAGAAATCCTTGCCAACCATACACAACTTTAATGTCAGAAAAAATAAATAAAAAATAAGCCAACAGAAGCCACTGTTAATATGGGACCCACTGTCTTTGTTCCCTTGGGAACAGAACTGTGAAATAACTTCTTTGGGACTGGCTGATGTGCCTGATAATAGAAGATAATAGTAGATATAGAAGCTACAAAAAAGGAATATTCATGATAACTCATGATTATTAAAGACCCTTCCCATGGTACAAAATAAAGAAACGGTTTTCAGAAAATAAAAGCAAGATTTTTGAGCAAGAGTCATTAACAATAGTATCTTCAGTATGACCCAAAAATACAAATGCAAAACAAGCCTCTGATATTATGCTTTTAAAGTGCTTTAAAGAGCTTGCCTCGGTAATCAACCCCCCCCATTAGTTATACCTATAGTTACAGTATTACAAAAGCTTAAATTTTAGAGTAAATAAAATAGCTGCTATACTACAGTAAAAATTTTAATGCAAGGATTAAAGAAATATTTAGTTGTATTCAGAGGAAACTATTTTCAGCCTACAATGGATTTATTGTTGGCTGTTAGTCTTCCATTCTCCAGACCAATCAGTTTGAAAACAAGAAAAACCCAGAGACTCAGGGTAAAATTCAAGCCCTTTCCTTCCCTACCATCAACTATATATATTGGTTAAGTTACCATAAAACCCAGAATCAAATGTAGCTTTTTTTGGCCTCTGTGGCAGCTTGTCACTTATCAGGATTGCTCTAAGGTGTATGCTTTAATAAAAATGCCAATTTTTGAATCCCATGGCACAACTGGAGATGGAGTGTAAATCATAGCTACATTTGTTTCCTTGACATTTCCTGGCTCCCAAACCAAAAAAGTTTCCAGTTACGTCCTGGCATGCTCACTTTATCTCTCCACTCTCTTTTTTTTTTTTTCTTGTTTTTTTCGCAGAAGTTTAGGAGAGCTTTATAATAATAGCAGCATGTTTAGAACGAGCCAATTGTTGGGGCATTCCTTTCACAGATATATTTTGGAATTGTTGAATTGGACTTTTACACATTAGCTCTGAAGATTTGCAACATCGCTCCTGAAGTTCGGGGATCTGTAAGCTGAATGAGTTTATACCAGCAGGCAGAGAGGTGCAGATGATAAATGGGGTTTCAGTCCCACTATTTACTAGTCCTGGCATCTAACCTCTTCAACTTCCTGAGCTCCAGCTTCCTCTTCCCTAATACGATGGTCACAACTACCTGTGTACTGATGAGCAAATAAGATAATGTAGAGGAAAGTGTTGGTCAGTAAGTCTTTTGATGGCGAGTACCAAAATCCCCAAGTGTGATTCCTTAAACAGTACAGTCATTGAGTTATCTTGCATAACCTGAGAATCCTGGAAGTCAGCCTGCAGATCCTGGGTTAGTTCAATGACTTGGCCATGACTGGGTGCCAGGTCATTGTCTGCCATTCTCTTGGTCTTTCCTCATGGTCACAAGATGGCTGCTGCAGCTCCAAGCACATGTCTTCACACAAGAATAGCAAAGGTAGAAGGGAAGAGGGCAGGAAATAGCTATCTTCTCGAGAGGCTTTCTTTTTTATTTGAGTTAAGGAACTTTCCTTATAGCTACCAGCCAGAACCAGGGCCAGTGATCACCATCATCCTGTCAAGGGTGATGGGGTTGCCACAGGAGGCTTTGGCCAATCTTGGTGAATCCTCTGAGTCTGGGCATGTTGCCAGTGGAACAAAATTGTAGCTTTGTGAGGCAGGGAGCCTAGGAATGGCTATTGGGGAGCAACCAACAGTGTCAGATGGGTGCCCTAGAATGTTACCCTAGAGGAGGACAGGGCGGGGGTGGAGGGAGGGGGAAGTCATCCATTGTCCTGCCACAGCTATCATGACCATACCCCCTTCACTGCTCTACACTTTGGGAACACTCTCCAGCTGCAAAATTTCTGTTTCCCTCAGGGTCCTGCTCTCCAGCCCTGCATCTAGCCATAGTAGTCAAAGGCAAGGTTGATGCATTTGGGGTTCTCTCTGGCTCAGTCCCATGCTTTGTAGTTTGTGGTCTTTAACCCTTAAGTGCATGCTGTTCTGATCCCAAAGTGACTGACTGGAGTGGCCTCCTCACTGGGGATGGCACTCTAGGGTCCTCCTTTCCAACTCTTTCCACATCGTGGCATACACAAAAAACGATGACACCTGCACATCACCCTGCAGTAAGTGGACGAGGCAGCTCGGGCTGGAGGGAACTGGCCCAGCCACTCTGAGGACCAAGGAGATCAGTACACCTGAAAACATATGTGGTGCCCTATACCCATCAGGTGTGCCTAGGCAGCTCTGCTCCCCCTCCTCACCCCAATCCCAGCTATAGGCCCCCTTGGCTTTTTCAACAGCCATATCTCACTGTGGCCTCCAAATCCCCTTCCAGAGGATCATGGAAGAATCATGGTCCCCAGAGCAGGGTGTGTCTCTTTTACCTTCATTGAGCATCATCTCATTAGATTCCACCTTTCTAGTTGCCTTTGGATCCTTGTACTTTCAAATAGCAATGTGACAGGACCCCAGCTCAGACTGGCTTAATTAAAAAAGGAATTTAGGGCTTCCCTGGTGGCGCAGTGGTTGAGAATCCGCCTGCCGATGCAGGGGACACGGGTTCGTGCCCCGGTCCGGGAAGATCCCACATGCTGCGGAGCAGCTGGGCCCGTGAGCCATGGCCGCTGAGCCTGCGCGTCCGGAGCCTGTGCTCCGCAACGGGAGAGGCCACAGCAGTGAGAGGCCCGTGTACCGCATAAAAAAATAAAAAAAAAAAAGGGAATTTAACTGAAATGTCCAGGGAAATGTCTGCTCAGGCACAGCTAGAGGTGCCTTGATTTTGTGTTTCTTTGTGTTGGCTCCATATTTGTCAAGGATGCCCTCACTGTCTCCCATGAAGTGGCAGGGCAACTGTCAGCAGCTCCAGGTCCATATCCTTAGCATTAGAGCTTCTCTTTCCCAATAGTCCCCCTGATTCACTCCAATGGTCAATATGGATTACCTGCACCAGTCACTGAGATGAGCCAGGCAGCATCTCTGATCTCTGTTGGGGGCGGGGGGGTTGTGTGCACCTGTGCACATCTGTGTGTACCCCACTGGAGCTGAAAGGACCAGGAGTGGAGGATGGTCCCCAAAGGACAATTTGGAGTGTTGTTATTAGAAGGGGAAGAAGACGGGGCTGGTAAAACCAAGTAGATGACCATCCAAGGAATAACAAGAGAGAGGCTTGGGCAACAAGCTGGAGCCACATTCTGGAGAAATTCTTCCTCAATGGCTTGAAATCCAGCTAAAGGATTTTTGATCTAATGGGCTAGGCAGTAGGTTGGTAGGTGTTTGTTCTTCAGGCGTTTATGTATATTAATAAATTTGGGTGTATCTGTAGGATCAAAATCTGTATTTCTCTCTGAATATAATGTGCTCACAAAATGTGAGCTTAACAAGTTATAGGATAACTTAAAATCTTAAAACTTTCCCACAAAAGCATCATGAATTATGGAAGACAGAGGTTATTGTCCTTGTTTTACAAGGGAGAAATATCACTAAGAGGGAGGCCATGACCTGTTCCAGGTACACAGGCCAGGCCTGGGCTCCCTCAGGTCAGCAGGAGGCCTTGGAAGGAGGAGTGATAAGGACGGGTGTGTTCGCTCCACCCTTTATATGAGTTTCATGTCCAGCCGAGGGCAGACAGGGCCGCCTGCTCCTGGGGCCCACCTGCTCCTGGGGCCCACCTTCCTCGGCCCACTTTCTTTTCTTTTCTTTTTAAGTCTTTATTGAATTTGTTACAATATTGCTTCTGCTTTATGTTCTGGTTTTTTGGCTGTGGGGCATGTGGTATCTTAGCTCCCTGACCAGGGATAGAACCCATACCCCTTGCATTGGAAGGCAAAGTCTTAACCACTGGACCACCAGGGAAGTCCCCCTTCAGCCCATTTTCATCTGCTTCCCAGGGAGGGTTCTCCCCATAGGAGTGTACTCATGAGAAGGGAGGCTCCTCTACGGACTGGTTGAGGAATCTGTTGGGGTGCCCTGAGTCCCAGTGACCTGGAGCAGTGAGGCCAGGAGGTTGCCCAGCTTTGCCTGGTGCCATGTGTCATGGTGGCCTTGAGGGGCCTGAGTTTGAAGAGGAAGCGCTCTGGACAAGGAATCAGAAGGCCACTGTCTTTAGTCTGTTCAAGCTGCTGTTGCAAAATACCACAGACTGGGTGGCTTAAACAACAGATATTTATTTCTCACAATTGTGGAGGCTAGGAAGTCCAAGATCAAGGCGCCAGTAGATTTGGTGTCTGTTGTAGACCCGCTTCCTGGTTCATAGGCGGTCTTCTCCCTGTGTCCTCTCATGGCAGACAGAAGGGTTGAAGGAGCTCTCTGGGGTCTCTTTTATAAGAACACGAATCCCATTTATGAGGGCTCTACTCTCATGTCCTAATCACCTCTCAAAGCCCCCATCTCCTAATCCCATTACAGGGGGGCGGGGGCCTCAATGATTCAGTCTATAGCAGCCACCACCACCTGCTGGCTGTGTGGCCCAGGCTGGTCCAGAGCCTCAGTTCTCTATGCATGAGGCAGGGCTGAGAGCACTGCTTAGCCTGTGGGGAGGGGCCATGGTGATTCAGGAAGAGAAGGGAGGGCTGGACGGAGTAGCTTGTACAGCCCAGGGTGAGCTCTGAGCACTAGATCCTGCTGTTCTTCAGTGTCAGGGTCCCAAAGGCCTTTGGTGTAATCCTACACCTTCAGGGAGCCCTCTCCTTCACCACAGATTTCTACACATTTCCCCCTTTTCCCTTAATAATTCTGAACCCTGCTCCCCACTAGGCATTGTTAGGTGTTGGTGGGAGACAGAGTTCTTTCAAACCCTTTTCTCTTTGCTCAGCAGCTCCCCAGCTCCCACTCCCCCTGGGCTGTGGCCACCTCCTTTAGGATGTTAGACCCAATGTTGGGAAATAGCACACCTGCTTGGCAACCCTTCCCCTTCCTCCCTTTTTAAAATTTAAATAACCAAGATGTATGTCGATTTAACATGATTAATGTTATTGATAATCCCACCACCCTAAAACAAGGACATTTAACCTTTTGCATGATCCCTTCCAATTCTTATATGGATGGACAGATTTATGTGTACCTAAGTGCACACGCCATTTACACCTTGCTTCTGTATATTCCAACCTTTTATCAAAAACATTTTTCCAGGTGCTGCACAGTCTTTATGGTCATGTTTCATGACCACATAGGATTCCATCAGTGGAATCTGCATCCCTCTATCAACACAGCATCTAGGCCTCTCCACATCTTCATTGGCACAGTACAGCTGAGGGTTTTATGGGGAAAGTTTCTTACTTTTGTTATTTTTTATGATGTAGAGTACCTGCCTAAAGAGGATCATTTTTAGGGCTTTGTTTTTTGTCTTGATTTTGGACCATCCAAGTTTGTCCATGGCATACATGTTCATACTCCTGTGGAATTCCAAAACTGTTGCACCACTGTGAAATCATGCTTCAAGTTTTATGATGGGAAAAGTGGATTCAATCTGTCTTTTGGTTGAACTTTTATTTCAATTGGATTTGTTGCTGTTTTTGAAAGCAGAAGCAAAAAGCAAATGATAAAGAAGTCTTAAAATAAGATTTGGAAGAACTCTGAAGATTTCATCTCAGAATTAGGCTCATTTGTTGGTTTGGTGCAGAACCCTCCTTGAGTAGTGTTTTGCAGTACCGGGCACCGCACTTGGTCTGCACTGCGACTTCTAATTCTGTGAGCAAATGTAACTGTGTTCGGAAAACCACCTGCTCCTGGGGCCCACTTTCTTTTCTTTTCTTTTTAAGTCTTTATTGAATTTGTTACAATATTGCTTCTGCTTTATGTTCTGGTTTTTTGGCTGTGGGGCATGTGGTATCTTAGCTCCCTGACCAGGGATAGAACCCATACCCCCTGCATTGGAAGGCAAAGTCTTAACCACTGGACCACCAGGGAAGTCCCCCTTCAGCCCATTTTCATCTGCTTCCCAGGGAGGGTTCTCCCCATAGGAGTGTACTCATGAGAAGGGAGGCTCCTCTACGGACTGGTTGAGGAATCTGTTGGGGTGCCCTGAGTCCCAGTGACCTGGAGCAGTGAGGCCAGGAGGTTGCCCAGCTTTGCCTGGTGCCATGTGTCATGGTGGCCTTGAGGGGCCTGAGTTTGAAGAGGAAGCGCTCTGGACAAGGAATCAGAAGGCCACTGTCTTTAGTCTGTTCAAGCTGCTGTTGCAAAATACCACAGACTGGGTGGCTTAAACAACAGATATTTATTTCTCACAATTGTGGAGGCTAGGAAGTCCAAGATCAAGGCGCCAGTAGATTTGGTGTCTGTTGTAGACCCGCTTCCTGGTTCATAGGCGGTCTTCTCCCTGTGTCCTCTCATGGCAGACAGAAGGGTTGAAGGAGCTCTCTGGGGTCTCTTTTATAAGAACACGAATCCCATTTATGAGGGCTCTACTCTCATGTCCTAATCACCTCTCAAAGCCCCCATCTCCTAATCCCATTACAGGGGGGCGGGGGCCTCAATGATTCAGTCTATAGCAGCCACCACCACCTGCTGGCTGTGTGGCCCAGGCTGGTCCAGAGCCTCAGTTCTCTATGCATGAGGCAGGGCTGAGAGCACTGCTTAGCCTGTGGGGAGGGGCCATGGTGATTCAGGAAGAGAAGGGAGGGCTGGACGGAGTAGCTTGTACAGCCCAGGGTGAGCTCTGAGCACTAGATCCTGCTGTTCTTCAGTGTCAGGGTCCCAAAGGCCTTTGGTGTAATCCTACACCTTCAGGGAGCCCTCTCCTTCACCACAGATTTCTACACATTTCCCCCTTTTCCCTTAATAATTCTGAACCCTGCTCCCCACTAGGCATTGTTAGGTGTTGGTGGGAGACAGAGTTCTTTCAAACCCTTTTCTCTTTGCTCAGCAGCTCCCCAGCTCCCACTCCCCCTGGGCTGTGGCCACCTCCTTTAGGATGTTAGACCCAATGTTGGGAAATAGCACACCTGCTTGGCAACCCTTCCCCTTCCTCCCTTTTTAAAATTTAAATAACCAAGATGTATGTCGATTTAACATGATTAATGTTATTGATAATCCCACCACCCTAAAACAAGGACATTTAACCTTTTGCATGATCCCTTCCAATTCTTATATGGATGGACAGATTTATGTGTACCTAAGTGCACACGCCATTTACACCTTGCTTCTGTATATTCCAACCTTTTATCAAAAACATTTTTCCAGGTGCTGCACAGTCTTTATGGTCATGTTTCATGACCACATAGGATTCCATCAGTGGAATCTGCATCCCTCTATCAACACAGCATCTAGGCCTCTCCACATCTTCATTGGCACAGTACAGCTGAGGGTTTTATGGGGAAAGTTTCTTACTTTTGTTATTTTTTATGATGTAGAGTACCTGCCTAAAGAGGATCATTTTTAGGGCTTTGTTTTTTGTCTTGATTTTGGACCATCCAAGTTTGTCCATGGCATACATGTTCATACTCCTGTGGAATTCCAAAACTGTTGCACCACTGTGAAATCATGCTTCAAGTTTTATGATGGGAAAAGTGGATTCAATCTGTCTTTTGGTTGAACTTTTATTTCAATTGGATTTGTTGCTGTTTTTGAAAGCAGAAGCAAAAAGCAAATGATAAAGAAGTCTTAAAATAAGATTTGGAAGAACTCTGAAGATTTCATCTCAGAATTAGGCTCATTTGTTGGTTTGGTGCAGAACCCTCCTTGAGTAGTGTTTTGCAGTACCGGGCACCGCACTTGGTCTGCACTGCGACTTCTAATTCTGTGAGCAAATGTAACTGTGTTCGGAAAACTTCTCTGTAGGCCACACACGACCTCCAGCTCCTCCCCAATCGATTTTCTCCATGTGTAGGATCAGGATTAATCTTTAATTGTTGACACAGACACTTAGAAAACATCCCTTCATCATGTCTGGAAACATATTTCAGTACTAAGCACCAACCACTGGGAGAAAAAATAAGTTTGCAGATACAGTTTTTAAAAAAAAATATTATGTCTCCCCTACCAGATTTTATTTTATGTATTATTATTATTTTTTGCACTGCATGGCATGTGGGATCTTAATTCCCCGGCCAGGAATTGAATCCGGGTGCTGGGCAGTGAAAGTGCAGAGTCCTAACCACCGGACCACCAGGGAATTCCCTGCAGATATAGTTTTAAAGAAAGGCATGTCACTGTACTCCTGGAGACTACAGGGGAAACAGTTGAGGGCCTCCCAAGTACCCGCCCTGGACAGAAGTGTCACGTATTCTTCCTTGTGGTGTTTCTTAACAGCCCCATCCCAACCCCTGAGAGATAGGCTTCACCCTCCCAGAAGTGACAGTGACCAGCCCCAGGTGGCAGTGTGCGCCCAAGCCTGGGTGACCTGACTCCTAGCTCTAAGCCCTTTCTGCAGCCTCACAGCAGCCCCCCATGGAAACAATACTTTAGCTTGGAGCAGTGGCAGCTTTTTCTGCCAGTGTGGATATCCTCCACAGGTGTGCGATGTGGAGGGTGGTGGGGAAGACTTTAGCTTTAAGCAGAACTGGGTTCACATCCCAGCTCTGTCATTTCTCAGCTGTGTAGCTTCAGGTAAATGGCTGTTTATTCAAACCTCAGTTTGCTCATCCGTTAAATGGGGATTATAGTACTTGCCTTATAAGGTTTCTGTGGGGATTAAACAAGTTGATGTGCCCGAAGAGCTCAGTGCATCGTACACATCCTGAAAATCGTTCTTCTTGTTGGAATTCTTTGACTGAATCCAGAAGGAATGTCTCTGTTTGCTAATTGGACAGGAGGTCCTCTGGTTACAAGGATGATCTTAAGATCTTTTTACCACTGGGGTTCTGCCATCCTGTTAAGGCCATACAGAAGCGAAAAAGGCATTAACACATGTCCAGACTCTGAGTCAATGATGGAGAAATGTGACTTGGTTGTGGAAGAGAGGCAAAGACTGCATTAGCTTCATAGCCACGTTTTTTCAGTCCCTCATTTGAGCAGAATGAGATTTTCCACTTAAATAAAAAATTTCAGTTTTGACCAAAATAAACATCTAATTATCACGAAAATTATTATATGGATTTTTCAAACAGCCAATAAATTTGCTTTAATTAATGTTAGTCTGTTTTTGTGGTTATGCAATTTGGCACAAGTACTCCCAAGTGCTCATGATTAAACTAATGAATTGGAGGCCTCACACACATCTGCTTCGATTCATATTGGTAAATGAGAAAACCTTTGTTTTTCTGATGTAGCCACAAAACCTTGGGTGGGGAAAGTGCCTTCCAATGGATAATATGAACTTTTAAAACAGAATTTGCTTCCAACTTTATGTTGTGAAGCAAATCATAAAGTAGTTAGAAAGAATTCTGGTGTTTTCAGAAGACAATTTAAATAAAATCTACTTAACTTGGGCCTCCAAGGAGGATCATCACACAAAAACCAGGGTCTGTCCATTTATTTAACTGTGCCTTTTTGTGTGATGTATGGGCTGTTATCATCTACAGCATCTTGTTTTCAGACCCATCTTGTGGTTCAGACGAACGAAGGACAAGTTCACATGGCAATGGGATTAGAGTATGTGTGTGTGAGGGTGAGCCAGTGCGAGGGCTGGGAGAGCGCAAGAGTGTGCATGCGTGTGGGTGTGTATGTGTGTGAGAGCAAGTGTGCACACATGTGAGCATGCTGCCTGTACGTGAGTGTGTATATGCATGTGAGTGCACGTATGTGTCTAAGTGTGTATATGAATATAAGTGTGTGCATGTGCGGGGGTGTGTATGAGCGTATGCATGCACATATGCACACTTATGTGCACACAGGAGCTGGGAAGGAAGCGGGAAGGGTGAGACCAGCCTGACCTCTTGCCTCCCCACAGAAGTTGTCCCACCTGGAAGACCCCCTGACTGGGCCTGGCACAGCGCATGCTGTTGCTCCAGAGCTGGGAGACCTGGGTTTGAGCCTGGAGCTGCCTCTAAACTGGCCACCGTGTCCTGGGACAAATTAGTTGGCTTTCCAAGCCTCAGCTTCCTCCTCTGGAAAAAGGGTGATGGTGTAAGCTTCACTGCTTTTCTGTGAGGATGGAGTAAGGCCCCTTCCCAGGACTGCCCCGGACAGTGAGGGGCCGGGAGTTCCCTCCTTAACCACTCCCCACTTGGCTAATCCTAGCTTCGGGGCTGCCGGGACTGCTAACATCAGTGCCAGGTCCTTCTGGGGACAGTTCCTCCTCCTCCTTCCGGCTCCTATGATGAAGCTCACACCTTAGGCGTGGCCTTGAATGAATTGAGCTGGAAGAAGCACCATAGTATAACTCAGCCCAGCCCATCCTGGTCCTGCTGATGATCTCTTCCTGGGCTTTTGTTCAGTTAGCGCTGCCTCTCTGAGTCCATGCCGTAGGCAGGTCTGGCCACTGCTCATTCTTTTCACTCATCTTCCTAAATATTCTCAGCGGTGTCTCCCTCTCCTCACCCCATCAGCCCTCAGTGCCTCTCACTGCCTGTGGGCCGGTAAGGTGAAAACTTCTCAGTCTGCCTGGCATCAAGGCCCCAGGTCCATTCAGCCTTCTCTCACTTCAGTTCACTTGGGGATGGTGGGGAATCTGAAGGAGGCATGGGGTTGGGGTCGGGGTGTCTGAGGGACCCCACCTGTGTCAGTGTGCTGGCGCTGCCCTAACAAAGTACCACAGTCAGGGTGGCTTAAACAACAGATGTTTCTTTTCTCGTAATTCTAAAGGCTAGAAGTCCAAAATCTAGGTGTCAGCAGGTTGGTTCCTCCTGAGGCCTCTCTCCTTGGCTTGCAGATGGCCATCTTCTCCCGGTGTCCTCACGTGGTCTTCCTTCCGTGTGTATATGCGTCTGAATCTCCTCTTTTTAAGAGGACACCAGTCATATTGGATTAGGGCCCACCCTAATGACCTCACTTTAACTTAATTACCTCTTTAAAAACCCTATCCCAAATACAGCCACATTCTGAAGGATCAGCGGTTAGGACTACAACATATGAATTTTGGTGGGGGACACGATTCAGCCCGTACCACCATCTCATCAGACTTGACACATCAGGGAAACTCCAGACGTTCACTGTGGGCAGGATCCAGAGGGCAGAGGTCAGCAGGAACAGGTGGAGCCCAGTGTAGGGACTCAAGCAGGCCTGACATGGCAGCTGGGCTGTGGTATGGAGGAGGCTTGGAGGCCACACATGGGAGCAGCCTGAGGGCTGTCCTCAACATGTCAGAAGCCATGATGGAGGGAATTCCCTGGCAGTCCAGTGGTTAGGACTCTACACTCTCACTGCTGAGGGCCCAGGTTCAATCCCTGGTTAGGGAACTAAGATCCCACAAGCCCCTCTGTATGGCTAAAAAAAAAAAAAAAAAAAAAGCCATGATGGAAACTGTTCATTCCCCTCCCATGGCTGTTGATGGGATTTCTTTCTGTCAGGCCAGTGTGATGAACCTTAGAAAGTGGGTTCTGATGGGAAGTCATGTGTGTGTCCTTGAAAAATAATGAATGGGAACATAAATTAACGATTACTGAAGACTTGCATTTTGTTTGCAGACCAAACCTTTCAAAACACACTTCTGTATTTTGGGACTGAACAGGGACCTTTAAGGAAATGTTTGCCGATGTGGTTTAGACGAGAGTCACTCAGCATGCCAATGGGAGTCACTGATTAAACCCACATTCCTAAGAGAAAAGTTTCTGAGCTCCTGCCAGATGCCTGGTTTGGGCTACCTGCTCTCACTGGTTGTCTTCACCTGGCTCTGCCATGACGTTTACCTGACACCGAGGTGGAAGCTGAGGCTCAGGGTGGTGAACTGATGCTTCCCGAGCCCAGGATGCCTGCCCCACCAGCAGCCAAGCCTGTGGGAGCCAGGACCTGGGTGCCCTTGTCCTTTGGCTTTTGTTAGGTTATACTTGAAGTGCACTGAACTCCACATATTTGAAATGTGTAATTTGCTACATTTTGACACATGTGTACACCTGTGAAATCCCCACAGATGAACATGTCCATGACCCTCAAAACTTTCCTCTTTCCCCCTTGAATTCTCTCCCTTCCATTCTTTCCCACCTGCCACGCAAGTGTTGCTGATTTCTACACAATTAATTAGCTTTCCTTTTTTTAAGATTTTTGTAGGAATGGAATCACACAGTATGTATTCTTTGTGGGGGGAGGGGAGCCTGGTTTCCTTCACTCAGTATAATTATTGAGAGTTTCTTTGATTCTTTTGCATACATTGTTAGTTCATTCTTTTTCATTACTGAGTATTATTATATGGCTATACCACAATTTGTTTATCCATTCACCTGTTAATGGATATTTGGGTTATTTCCAGTTTGAGGCTGTTACAAATAAACATCCATGAACATTCATGTACAAGTCTTTGTATGGAATATACTTTCATTTCTCTTGGGTATAATACTTTGGAGTGGAATGTTTGACCATCTGATAGATGTGTGATTAACTTTTTAAGAAACTGCCAAACCATTGTTCAAAAACATTGTATCATTTTACATTCCCATCAGCAGTATATGCGAGTTTCATTTGTTCATATAATGTCTTTTTTCTTTGGCCGCTTTTAAGATTTTCTCTTTATCCCTGGTTTTAAGCAATTCACTTCTGATATGGCTTGGTGTAATTTTCTTCATGTTTATTTTGCTTAAGTTTCATTAAGAGTCTTGAATCTGTGAGTTTATAGTTTTCATCAAAATTTGAAAAACTTCTTGGCCATTTCTTCTTCAAATATTTTTTTCTGTTCTGCTCTTTTTCTCCTCTCCCTTGGGACTGCAATTACACACGTATTAGGCCACTTGAATCCCAAAGTTCACTGACATGCTTTCTTTTTAAAATAATAATTTCCCTCTGTGTTCATTTTGGATAGTTTCTATTGCTGTTTACTAATCTTTTCCTCTGCAATGTTTAATCTTCTGTTAATCCTTTCTACCCTATTTTCCATCTCAGACATGATAGCTTTCATCTCTAGAATTTCAGTTCAGGTCATTTAATATCTTTGATCTCTCTACTTAACCTTTTGAACATACACTATGCAGTTATGTTTCTTGTTTTAAGGTCCTCGTGTGCTAATTCTAACACCTATGGCAGTTGTGGGTCATTTTCAGTTAATTGATTTTTCTGCTCATTATGGGGCCTATTTTCCTGCTGGTAATTTCTGATTATATGCCAGACATTTTTGAATTTTACCTCTTTGGGTGCTGGATATTTTTATATTTCTACCAATATTCATGAGCTTTGTTATGTCATAGATGTTACTTGTAATAGTTTGATCCTTTTGGATCTTGTTTTTAAGATCCATTAGGTGGAATCAGAGCTATATTTAGTGTAGGGTTGATTATTCCCTACCACTGAGGCAGGACCCTTCTTGGTACCCTACTCAGTGTCTGAACAGATGCTCTTCCCAGCCCTGTGTGAGAGCTGGGCACTGTTTCCTCTAATCCTTTCCCTGGCTTCAGGTTGTTTCTTCAACACGTGCTGATCAACCCTCTGTGGAATACCCCGCGAGGACCCTTCAAAGTGTCCGTGGCTCTCTGTGTGCAGCTCTCACCTACCAGGTCCTCTGCTCTGCAAACTCTAACTAGCACTCACAGCTGCCAGGTTCCACCTGTATTTCCTCTCCCTGTGCCACATCCTGGAAACTCTCCCTAGGCAGGAAGCCAGAGTAGTCGTTTTCTGTGTCTCTGAGGATCAGTCTCTTTCCTTGCTTGATCCCTATATCTTCAAAACCATTGCTTCATATATCTTACTTGTGGGATTTCTATTTTTGTTTGGGTTTTTGATATTGTTTCAGGCAGGAGAGTAAATCTAGTCATTACTACTCCCTCTTGCCTGGAAGTAGAAGACCATAATGTGACCTTTTAAATTTGGGGTAATAATTTTAGATTTATAGAAACATATTGTACCTATGTACCTATGTAAACTTAGTCGTTGCTACTCCATCTTGCCTGGAAGTTGAAATCCGTGATGTAGCCTTTTAATTTTTTTTGGAATAATTTTAGTTGTATAGAAACATATTATGTACATAACCATATTATGTACATAACCATAGTACAGCTGATCAACCCTCTGTGGAATACCCCGCGAGGACCCTTCAAAGTGTCCGTGGCTCTCTGTGTGCAGCTCTCACCTACCAGGTCCTCTGCTCTGCAAACTCTAACTAGCACTCACAGCTGCCAGGTTCCACCTGTATTTCCTCTCCCTGTGCCACATCCTGGAAACTCTCCCTAGGCAGGAAGCCAGAGTAGTCGTTTTCTGTGTCTCTGAGGATCAGTCTCTTTCCTTGCTTGATCCCTATATCTTCAAAACCATTGCTTCATATATCTTACTTGTGGGATTTCTATTTTTGTTTGGGTTTTTGATATTGTTTCAGGCAGGAGAGTAAATCTAGTCATTACTACTCCCTCTTGCCTGGAAGTAGAAGACCATAATGTGACCTTTTAAATTTGGGGTAATAATTTTAGATTTATAGAAACATATTGTACCTATGTACCTATGTAAACTTAGTCGTTGCTACTCCATCTTGCCTGGAAGTTGAAATCCGTGATGTAGCCTTTTAATTTTTTTTGGAATAATTTTAGTTGTATAGAAACATATTATGTACATAACCATATTATGTACATAACCATAGTACATTTGTCAAAAGTAAAAAATTAACTGTGATACAGTACTCTGGCAGGTGGAATTCTAAGATCACTCCCAGATTACCACCCCTTGCTGTACACACTTTGTATAACTCCCTCCCAATGAGTGTAGGCAGAACCTGTGATTATGATGATATGATTGAGTTACTCAACCTATGATTGAGTTACATTAAAAAGCTTATCCTTGGTGGGCCTGACTTAATTAGGTGAGTCCTTAAAAAAGACTGGACCCTTCCTCGAAGCATGAGAGGGTGTGTGGAGGGGACCACATGGCAAGGAACTGTGAATGGCCTCTGGCCAGCAGTTAGAAAGAGAATGGGGGGCCTCAGACCACAGGAACCACATGGGCTTGAAAGAGGACCCAGAGCTCTAGAAACCCTCAGATGACACATTGACTTTAGCCTCATGAGACCCTGAGCAGAGAACCAAGTTCATCTGTGTCTAGACTTCTGATCACAAAAACTGTAAGATAGTAAATTTGTGTTGTTTTAAACTGCTGATTTGGTGGAAATCTGTTATGCAATAATGGAAAATGAATATAATTACTATTAACTAAAAAGAACCAGGTCAAATTCATGAGTAACAATAACCCACTATTCATCTAGCAAGATTTCAATAAAGATTAATGTGAAAAAAAAAAAGACTAATGTGAAGACGAGCATGAAGCCATGGACCACTCCCATCACCTCCAGTTTTCAAGATGATTTTCACACTCTCATATTGTGTCTCAGTTGGAGGTGGTTAGAATTCTGATCAAGAATGGATCTATTATATGAGAAAATACTTGCAAATCATATATCTGATGAGGATGTAGTATCCAAATATGTAAAGAACTCTTACAGCTCATCAACAGATAGACAAACAAACCAATTTAAAAATAGACAGGGGGCTTGAACAGACATTTCTTCAAACAAGATACACAAGTACATGAAAAGGTGCTCAGCGTCATTAGGGAAATGCAAGTCAAACCCATAATGAGATACAGCTTCACATCCATTAGGATCTGTTGGTGAGGATGGAGAGAAATTGGAACCCTCATACACTGCTGGTGGGGATGTCAAATGGTTCAGCCACTGTGGCAGATTTTGGTGGGTCTTCAAAATGTTAAATATGGAATTATCATATGGCCCAACAATTCCACTCCTAGGTATATACCCAAAAGAATTGAAAACAGGTATTCAAACAATGCATGCACGTCCACTTATGTTCATAGCAGCACTATTCACAGTAGCCAGAAGGTGGAAACAGCCCACATGTTCATCAAGGAATATATGGGTAAACAAATTGTGGTATGTACATACAATGTAGTACTATTAAGCTGTAAAAAAGGATGAAATACTGACACATGATACAAAGTGAATGAATCTCAAAAACATTTTGCTAAGTGAAAGAAACCAGTAATAATTTTAGATTTATAGAAACATATTATGTACATAACCATATTATGTACATAACCATAGTACATTTGTCAAAAGTAAAAAATTAACTGTGATACAGTACTCTGGCAGGTGGAATTCTAAGATCACTCCCAGATTACCACCCCTTGCTGTACACACTTTGTATAACTCCCTCCCAATGAGTGTAGGCAGAACCTGTGATTATGATGATATGATTGAGTTACTCAACCTATGATTGAGTTACATTAAAAAGCTTATCCTTGGTGGGCCTGACTTAATTAGGTGAGTCCTTAAAAAAGACTGGACCCTTCCTCGAAGCATGAGAGGGTGTGTGGAGGGGACCACATGGCAAGGAACTGTGAATGGCCTCTGGCCAGCAGTTAGAAAGAGAATGGGGGGCCTCAGACCACAGGAACCACATGGGCTTGAAAGAGGACCCAGAGCTCTAGAAACCCTCAGATGACACATTGACTTTAGCCTCATGAGACCCTGAGCAGAGAACCAAGTTCATCTGTGTCTAGACTTCTGATCACAAAAACTGTAAGATAGTAAATTTGTGTTGTTTTAAACTGCTGATTTGGTGGAAATCTGTTATGCAATAATGGAAAATGAATATAATTACTATTAACTAAAAAGAACCAGGTCAAATTCATGAGTAACAATAACCCACTATTCATCTAGCAAGATTTCAATAAAGATTAATGTGAAAAAAAAAAAGACTAATGTGAAGACGAGCATGAAGCCATGGACCACTCCCATCACCTCCAGTTTTCAAGATGATTTTCACACTCTCATATTGTGTCTCAGTTGGAGGTGGTTAGAATTCTGATCAAGAATGGATCTATTATATGAGAAAATACTTGCAAATCATATATCTGATGAGGATGTAGTATCCAAATATGTAAAGAACTCTTACAGCTCATCAACAGATAGACAAACAAACCAATTTAAAAATAGACAGGGGGCTTGAACAGACATTTCTTCAAACAAGATACACAAGTACATGAAAAGGTGCTCAGCGTCATTAGGGAAATGCAAGTCAAACCCATAATGAGATACAGCTTCACATCCATTAGGATCTGTTGGTGAGGATGGAGAGAAATTGGAACCCTCATACACTGCTGGTGGGGATGTCAAATGGTTCAGCCACTGTGGCAGATTTTGGTGGGTCTTCAAAATGTTAAATATGGAATTATCATATGGCCCAACAATTCCACTCCTAGGTATATACCCAAAAGAATTGAAAACAGGTATTCAAACAATGCATGCACGTCCACTTATGTTCATAGCAGCACTATTCACAGTAGCCAGAAGGTGGAAACAGCCCACATGTTCATCAAGGAATATATGGGTAAACAAATTGTGGTATGTACATACAATGTAGTACTATTAAGCTGTAAAAAAGGATGAAATACTGACACATGATACAAAGTGAATGAATCTCAAAAACATTTTGCTAAGTGAAAGAAACCAGACACAAAAGGTCACATTCTGTGTGATTCTATTTATAGGAAATATCCAAAATAGGTTAATCCATAGAGACAGAAAGCAGATTGGTGGCTGGGAGGAGGGAGGAAAGGGAAGCTATTGCTTGATGGGTACAGGATTTCCTTTTGGAGTAATGGTAATGAGTTGAAACTAGATAGAGGGAACTACATAAAAGGGGTGGTTGCCCAACATTATGAATCCCCTAAAGGCCACTGAATTGTTCACTTTAAAATGGTTAATTTTATGCTATGTGAGTTTGACCTTAATTTTTTAAAAAAGAATAATCTGTTATAGAAAATAACAAGGTTATATCTTAATCAGTGATAAGTGACTTTGTAAGTCTGCTATCCATTTTTTAACATGAACTACAGACTTTATTTAGATCTTCTCACCAGTTTTTCTTCTAATGTCCTTTTCCTATTCCAGGATCCCACCCAGGAGACCACATTGTATTTAGTGGTCATGTCTCCTCCTCAGTCTTTTATGATTGACAATTTTAAGACATATTGGTCAGGTATTGTGTAGAATGTTGCTGAATTTTGGCTAGTCTGATGTTTCTCATGATTAGACTGGGTTACTAGTGTTTGGGAAGAATACCACTGAGGTGGATTGACACTACCATGACATCATGTCAGTGGTCTGTGATGTCAACATGACCTATCACTGGTGACATTAACCTTGATCACTTGATTAAAGTGGTATCTGCTAGATTTCTCCCTTATAAAGTTACTGTTTTCCTTTCCCTACTCTACATTTTGGAAGTAGGTCACTAAGTCCAGACCATACTCAAGGAGAGGGGAATTTAGCTCCACCTCCTGGAGAGGGAAGTATCTACATATATTACTTGGAATTCTTCTGTAAGGAAGATTTGTCTCTTTTCCCTATTTATTTATGTATGTATTTATTTATCTAATCATTTATATCAGTATGGACTCATGGATATTTAATTTATTCTTTGGATTATAATTCAATACTACATCATTTATTTTGTTGCTTAAGTTGCTCCAGCTTTGGCCATTCTGAATTCTTTTGCTTTGGTTTTGTTTCTTTGATGTACCGCCCCCCTTTTTTAAAGCACTTCCTTATTTTCTGGCACTGCAAGATACTCTAGGCTTATCTTGTATTTTTACTGCCCAGGCTCTAGAATCAGTCATTTCTCCAAGGAGTCATGGTTCTTTTATTGGAGAATGGTATTTAGAAACCAAGATCTAGGTGCTGAATGTGCTTGTTGCTACTAGGGTGTCATTGGCTGTAGGTCTTCTCTGCAGGCAGCTAGGGTTATCATTCACTCTATATTCACATAAATGTAATTATTTCTGTATGCATCTGTCTGTGTACATAACATAAACATGACCTCATAGTAATGTCTCTGACTAATCCAGCTTTGCTTATTTATAACTTTGCTTATTTATAACTTCTTTCTTGGACAGTGAGAAACCAGGCTCTCATTACCCATAGTTAATTTACTCACTTGTTCAACTCCAATATATATATATGGTAACTTCAAAATTGCTACCCTGTACCCCTGTGTGAAACAACTATACCTACCAGAGTATAGCATTTATGGACAGTTCCTTTGATCTTCAGCCTTGCAGTTCTCAACTGAAACAGTAATTTGCAAAGTGACTTAGGTCAGTTACATGTTTTTCCCCACTACCTTCAGTGAGGTTATGTCACATAATCTTAATATAGTTATATTAATTTGTTTCAGCCTGCATTCCACCCTGGGATTTTCCAGCATCCTGGTTATTTTTTAAAATTTGTATCCATTAAAGTTTCCTCTTTGTGATGTATGGTCCAATAGTTTTTGACAAATGCTTGGAGTATATCTTTCACCCCAATACCATGCAGAATAGTTCCATAACCTCACAGCTCCTCCATGAGTCTCCTTGTGTTTCATTCCTCCTACTCCCTCAACCTTTGGCAACCACTGACCTAATTTCAGTCCCTATAGTTTTGTATGGCCTGGATTTTTTTTATAGCAACTCTTTTTATTAGACATTAAAATTGCTGGTAAGCAGAGGTTCTCTTACTTTGTGGTTGAAGTTAGTTGATACCAGGATTCAAGTCCAGTCCTGACACTTACATGGCCCTGAGTCTCAATTTTCTCATCTGTAAATGAGTATAAAAAAAAAATAATCCTAGCCTCATAGGGGTTCTTGGGAGGACTCAATAAGATAATAGTTGTTGGCACAGTGCCTGGCACATAGTAAGTAATCAATAAACTTGATGATAATAATACTTTATATTTGCTATCCTCATCATCACCATGATCATCATCACCATGGTGGGATATGAAAAAAGAATATTAAAGAGGCCAGGAAATGCTGCCATCTTGAATTGCTGGTGGCCATAAGAATGTACACATGGGCCCTTCCCTACGGGGGATGGAAAGAAGGCAGAGAGGATGTGACTGTAGCAGGGCAGGATTGATCCTCCGAAAGTCTTCCTCTGGTGTTTGTGGTGCCTGTGTGTATTATCAGGGTTGATCCTGGAGTTAGTTATGGCTTCCTGAGGAGACAGGAATCTGTCTGTCATTCAAAAATTGCCCTAGGCAGGGAGATTTTAGGGCTTCATTTTGGCTTTTCTCCTCACCAGTATTTTTTTTTTTTCCCCGCTGAGATGATATTACAACACGGAAGGAACTTTAAAGAAGTTAAATCACTGTAATCCCTACACCCAAGTGGGTTGATGTTTTGGTAGTTGCTGCCATCCCATGCCTGCATTTTTACACATATGTAAACATTATTTATTGTTTCATAAACATTTTTCCTTGTTGCTACATAGTCTTCATAATGATTTTTGATGAAGATATGACAGTTTCATGAAGAGGATTCACCATCCTTCACTAAAGTACTCCCACTGTTCTGCGGCACAACTTCATGAATATCAGTTTTTTGCTCCTGTTGATTTATTTCCTTGGGATATACTCCCTAGAGTAGGAATTTTCTGTCAAAGGATAGGAATGTCTTTGTGGCTTTATCTGTAGCATTTTGCAGAAATAAAACATTACATCCTTTTTTGTATATTAATCTATATTTCATCAAAATACAGCTGTTCAGGGATGTGATCAAATATCTGGTGAAGAGTTTGAGACTAATGCTTCAACAGATCATTGATAAATTTATCATCTGACCATGTAATGCTTTTTTGGAAACCATGATTTTCTCTGATTAGTTTTCTGTCAGCTCTTGCCCCGCCATCCCCAAGTTCTCCTTCTCAGTACTTCTGGAGGGAATGCTCCCAAAGTCTCTGGTCATTTCTCAGAAACTCTCCTTTATTTACTTTTGGAGTCAGGACTTGTTTGCATATGTAAAACCAGGACCATATTGTTTGCAGATGCTAGGGGTGCTGCTAGATAATTGAATGTAAAAAGTTGAGGCTTTTGAATCATTTTTACAAACTGAGACACAAAAGAATATTTTCTTAGAATTAAAAAAAATAATAAAGGCATGGAAATATAGATCGCGGGACTGGGTTTCCAATACAGACATTTTACTTTGTGTTCCGAGTAGGGACGTTTCAACTCCAGAGTTGGGGGTGGGGGTAGGGGGGAGGATAGAGGACTAAGATAAAACTTTGCAGATTCACTCTCTAATCCAGAAAAACAAATGCATAAAAGGAGTTAGAATAAATAACGAAACAAAAACTCAATCAGTTATTTATGATCCCATCTACTAGCATTAGCAATATGTTTTTCCCTTTCTTGAATAGTTTTCTGTTTAGTTTTTGTTTGAAGATAAGAGTAGCTAAAAAGTAATTGTGTTTCCTATCAGTATTTGATAAAGCCCCCTTCCCCTCAGGGGAGCCGCCCAGATGTGATAGCACTTGTTGAAAGAGAATTGTTTTTTAGCATTAAATGCTTTTGTTATTTTTTTTAAAAAAGGAAATTAGCGTAGCTTCTAGTCTTTCTAGAAATGATGAAAACAGCTGAGAGCTTCTCATACAAATTGACTGGCTTAAACTAGAAGGCTGGATTCTTTTTCCAAGTGAATTTTGAAATCTGTAGTAGTACCTGCAAGTATAATGGGGGAAAAGTGAGTTCTGAGGTCCTGCTCACACCTGCATTGTGGCACCTGCTGCAGCATTCCAGTTCAGTGAGAATGGGCCTGGCTGAGATGCTCCAGGCTCCAGTGCACATGTCCTGGGGTCGGGTGCGGGTAGGGGTGGTATCTGCTGCTGCTGTGGTCTCACGCACCTGGTAGGAGCCTGTGGCAGCTGCGGGGGGGACCTCTGGAGGCTCAGGGCCAGCCCGGACTGCTCGCAGGGTGGCTCTGGGCCTGGTGGGCAGTTCTAGGGAAGAGTGCCCCAGGCTTAAGCAGGAATGAGTGGCAGGTGTGGGTCTGGACAGGAGCTGAGAGCCCAGGGCCAAGAGGCCTAGCCAGGTTCTGATTTCTGGGACAAGCCGAGGCCTTGGGGGGGTTTAAGAAGTGTGGGGAGGATAGAAAAGTTCTGTTGTGGTACTGCTTTCACAAACACCTCCACCACAGGGTTCAAAATCGTACATCCTCCGGTTCTCTAAAACCATGGCCTTAACTCCATCTCTTGTCAGTATCAGCCTCTGTGGCCCATCTGGAAAGTGAGGGCAAGGCTGGCAGATTGGAGTGGAGGTGGAACTTGGAAGTACTTTGCAGGGGCCAGAGCCTCCCCTGGTTACATTTTTTATTTCAGGCTCCTGGTCCTGGGCTGTTCAGCCCATTCTTATTTATTTATTTATTTTCTTATTTATTTATTTATTTATTCATTCATTCATTCATGGCCATGCTGCACGGCTTATGGGATCCTAGTTCCCTGCCCAGCGATTGAACCCAGGCCCTCAGCGTGGAATCCGTTATAACCACTGGATCCCCAGGAAATTCCCTGTTCAGCCCCTTCTTATGTGAAAATTCCAGGCTTGGTGATCAAGGGCTCAAGACTGGGAGTGCCTTCTCACCTCCTCTGAAACAGTGATTTAAAAATTACATTTTTGTTTGTTTGCTGTGCTATTTTCCAGGTATTTGTATTTGCGTTTTTACTATGTTTTTTATTGAGAAAAATTACATTTTTAGGTTTGAACCTTAAGTAACCCTTTTAGTGGTAGTATGCATTTTTAACTCAAGTTAACACATTTGGGATTTGCTTTGTTTTGCTTTTAGGAAGTTTTTTTGCTTTTGTTTTTTCCTAGAAAAAGGTTAATACTTTGTATATTCTTGTCAGGACTCAAGTCTTGGCTAGTTTGGGGATTATGGGTCAATTGCTTCACTCCCCTAAACCTAGATTTGGGATTGGGGATTAATTTCTTATTTTTTCCAAGTTTGTATCCCCTGTCTGTGAGGCAGGGACAATAATTCAGGCCTCAGAGGTTACCCAAGTGTCACATCAGGTGATGATTATGCCAGGGCTGTACTGTGAGTTGTCATAATAGCAGAGCTGTGACATTGAATACATTTCTGTGGTAGTTCTTTTCCCTTCACCCAAATCTAGCACAGGGCTGGGCATGTGTAGAGATTCTTGTTAAATTGTACTGAACTAAATTTTCTAGGCCAAGGATCCCCGCTGGTAAGAAGAAAGGAAAATGTCATCAGGGTGGATTAGCCCTGGGACATTGGGTCTGAAGCCAGTGGGCTGGGAGGGGCTGCAGCCAAGGGGCCTCTGGGGCTCCCTGGGGTTGGATAGGGGTGGTCTCCGGAGCAGGGAAAGATGTTCAAGAGTGAGTTTTGATTGGCCCTACCTGGCCTCCCTCTGCTCTGCCCTCCTATCTTCACGCCAGGGACTACAGGGTCCCTTTGTCATTCCTGGATTTGTATTTGAAAATGTTGTTAACAAAGCAGAAACCTGTCATCTTCTATTCAGGGACTCCCAAGTAATTGCTTAATGTTTATTTCTGTTTCTCCTCCCATTCTAAAACTGCCTGTAGAATTTAATGACCTTTTAAAAACTGTTCTTGAAAGCACCAACACCACCACTGTAGATCTTTCAAATATGTTGGTTTTTGCTGTTTTTCCACTTCTGCCCCTCTCCGCTCCAAAACTCATCCTTATTTTCCCCCCCTTTTCTTCCTGGTTCAGAAGATGGAGGGACCAGTCAAGCTCCGGACAGTTCGAGAAGCACCGACGGACTGTGTCTGTCCCCCAGGTAAGTGGATGTTCGATCATTGCTGGCTCCTGACTTCCATAGGCCTGGTCTTCTCTCTCCTGTCTACCTGAAACTGCCAAGGCCATGGTCAAGAGAATCACCGTGGGTTTCAGGCTGTCTGTGGTACCTTGTGGACTGTCCTGGGGCCTTTCTTCCTACATCATCTTCCTTGGTAGGTGTGTCATTAAAGATTCCGGCAAAATTAACTGACTTGGTTTGATGGGGATGGTGGTATTGGTGGAGGAGCTAAGAAACTCTTCGAGATGACTTACAGTGAAGGCTTAGATGCTAGGAAAGTAGCAGCCATCCCCTTTTAAAGATGGAGAAGCAGACATGAACCATCCAAACAGTGTTAACATTGTGACCCTAGCTCTGTTTCGAACATGAGGGGTGGTGGGTAGAGGAATAATCTGGCAAATGTAGTTTTTTTTGCTTTTCATTTCTTTGGTGGAGGTAGAGGGAAGGAGCAGGATACATGGTCTGATTTGTTCAAATAATCATGTGTCTTGGGTTTTGATGGTGTAGACCAGGACGGCTGTGACTAGAATTGAGGAGTTGTTGGTTCCTAATCCATGTGGCTCAAATCCTGATTCATATCGGTCTTCCAGTTGTCCTCATTGGAGCTTTGCACATATTATGACTGAGAATTTAGGGGTGTAGTCTCAGCCCCAGTGTTTTCAGGGTTAGAATCATCCTCTCATATGTAATACCAGTGAATGAGTGGAAAATTGTAACAATTCCCAGATGACCCACCATGCCGGACGAGGTGAGAGAACATGGGAGCTGAACCCAGGGGCCCTGTTCCTTGCTGTCATGCCTTCCATTAGCCAAGTTGTGTGGCATTTCCGAAACCACTTCACCTGGTCCAGAAACCAAGCTTACTGATGGTTAACATCTCCAGATTGGGAGATGCCCTGAGATTTGTGCAAAGATGGACCCATGGTGTGAAAATTCAGTCTCTGAGGACCCAGTGGGAGACGATTTTACAGTCGAGCTTGAGCTAGCCTTTCATAGGAACTCTGAGGTTTTAATAGGAGGGAAAAGGACATGATAAGTAATGACATCATGAGCAAATCAGGAAGTCAGAAATTGCAATTCAATGGGGGAAAAAAATTCAGTTCCACCAATGAATTTTTGGCTGATCTGCAAAATGTATAAAACAACTCTTCTTGCTCCTCCCCTGCTCTTTCTTTCTGAGTATTGAATGGTTGTAAATTCATGTGAGTTATGTAGATGAGGGTTTTTAAAACTGGAAGTCACTGGGAATTCCCTGGCAGTCCAGTGGTTAGGACTCTACAGTCTCACTGCCAAGGCCCCGGGTTCAATCCCTGGTTGGGGAACTAAGATCCCACAAGCCGAGCAGCGCGGCCAAACAAACAAACAAACCTGGGAGTCACAACACATTTATGAGACATGAAATCAGTTATGTGGGTTGCAGCCAGCATTCTGAAATTTTGAACTAGCAGAGACTGGAATAAAAAATATTGGAGTGAAGTTTTTGTGTCAGCCATTTATATTTGTAAATGGCAGTTTGAAACGGGTTCCTTGCTATGGGTTGCTGACTGAAAGTTTGAAAACCACCAATACAGATGATGGATGGAGAGGGAGGAGGTGGCAGTGAGGGGGACATGGAGCTCCTGAATAAACCCAGACCAGGTCCAAATCTTGGTCAGCCACTTACTGTTTGTGTTAATAAATGATACCAATACTGGAGTGGGCTCTGTAGGCTTTTTGATGTCATGGAGGAAATACAAAGCCCAGGACCCGGAGATAGTCTTGTGTCTATCTTCCCTCGAGGTCTTTTGACCCACCAGGAGAGGTGTCAAGAAGGCCTCTGGGTTGACCATGGAGGCCAAAAGCCTGGTCAGAACCCTCAGTTCCACTGAGAGGAGGGCAGGTGACCTGCCCTCCTCTCTGGGGGTGCCCAGCGGTCAGTGCTGTGCTGTCGTTGTCCGAGGGGCTTGTGGCTGTGATCAGGCTGTCCTGGCAGCTATGGTCAGCGTGGCCCCGGGGGTGTAGCACCGCAGCCTCTGCCAGGCCCCAGTGCACACCCATTTCCACATCTGCTCTTTCTCTCCTGTCACCTTGAGCTGGAGAACTCACTTGAGCACTTTAGACTAGAGCCCTTTATCAGTGCAAAACCCCATAGGCTGGCACATTCTCCTCTGCCATAAAAAGCACAGAGGGCTTTTTCTCCAACACCAGAAGCCTTAACTCATTCCCTTTCTCCCTGGCTGTGATCTGCCCTGCAGACTTTTGGAGTCTGGACACGCAGACCACCCTCATTTGAGATACCCCATCTCATCTGAGATACCCGCAGATCCCCCTAGCCCAGTTCCTTCCCACGGCCCAGAGGACAGTGTAATCTTTTGTCAGATCCTAGGATGCAGCAAGACAGATAAGCGAGGCCAGAGAAGGGGGCGGCTCTTCTGTGTGTGTTACCCATTGTGAAGTGGGTGCTCGGGGAGCTCTGAGGCTGAAGGGAGGGGCAGGCTTCAGGCTGGAAGGTCAAGATTCTTCTCTTGCTGGAGTCAGTGGTGGGAGGACTGGCAGAGCTGTGCTCTGAACCAGCCCTGTGACCTCAGGCAAGTGAGAGGCTCTTGAACCTTGAACTCCTTGCCTATAAAACGGTATAGTGAGTTGAACTGTGTGTCCCCCCGCCAAAAGATATGTCCCAGTCCTAACCCCTGGTATTTGTAAATGTGGCCTTATGTGGAAATAGGGTCTTTGCAGACATAATTAATTTAAGGATCTTGAGATGAGATCATCCAGGGTTTAGTGTAGGCCCTAAATCCAATGATGAGTGTCCTTATAAGAGTCAGAGGTAAGAGATTTGAGACACAGAAACACCCAGAGGAGAAGGCCATGGGAAGACGGAGGCAGAGGCCAGAGTGATGCATCTACGAACCTAAGAACACCCAGGATTGCCGGCAGCCACAGAAGCTGGAGAGGGGCGTGGAAGGGTTTCTCCTTAAGAGCTTTCAGAAGGAACCAGCCCTGCCAACACCTTGGTTTTGGACTTCTGGCCTCCAGAATTGTGAGACCATAGGTTTCTGTCATGTTAAGTCACCTAGTTTGTGGTCATTTGTTGTGGCAGCCTTAGAAAACTAAAATAAATGGGACCGTTAATCACCCTAATTATAAGGTTGCTGAGATAATCAAAATGTGGGGGACATAGGAACTTCCTACACCACCAGGTCTGAATCAGGTGTGTGTGGCTGCTGCCTGGGAGCCCCCTCATATGCTGCTTTTCCTCACACACCTGCCTCAAAAGAGACTTCTCTTCCTTGAGCGGGGAACTCAAGGCTGTAGATTCATGTGGATTACCCATGTCCCTGGGGATTCCAACGTCTTCTTTTCCTATGTTACTTATGTACTTATTGTTTTACAATGTGTTTAAAGTTTTAAAATGTTTATTTTTGAATAAGAAGTAACATGTGGTGAAAGATTCAAGTACTACAAAGATTACATGTGAAAAATAATTCCCCTCCTCTCCCCCGGTTCTCCTGCTCCTCTTTCCAGGGGCCCTTTACCCTGGACATTTGCTGATGTCCTTCTGAGCAGTCCTTTGCAATAGAACTTTCTGTGATGATGGAAATCTTCTATCTCTCTGCTAATCGAGCAGCCACTACTAGCCATGTGGGGCTACCAAGCCCCTGAACCATGGCTAGTGCAACTGACAAACTGAATTTAAAATTTTTGTTTAATTTAGAATGGATAAACAGCAAGGTCCTAATGTGTAGCACAGGGAACTATATTCAATATCCTGTGATAAACCATAATGGAAAAGAATATAAAAAAAGAATGTACGCATGTGTATAATTGAGTCACTTTGCTCTACAGCAGAGAGTGGCACAACTTAGTAAATCAACTATACTTCAATTAAAAAAATTTTTGTTTAATCTTAATTTAAATTGCCACATGTGGCTGGTGGCTATGGTGTTGGACAGTTTTTTGAGGTTTTTGAGGTCATTTAGATACATTTCAGTGAGAAGCTCCCCTCCTGGTTTTACACAAATGGTATATGTTGTTGTCCCGGTGTTGCTTTCTCGGTTTGCAGTTTCCCTCTGAGATGGTCTGAATCATTCCATGTATCAGAGAGCAGGTATTACCTTGTTTTGGGTTAAAAGACAAAATCCTGTTGGGCTGTCCTGTGAGGTACCTGGCCAGTCCCCACCCCAAGACGTCTGAATTGTTTCCCATCCTGTGTTTTTACAGACTGTCCTTCAGGGAACTGTTGGAGGGAAGGAGGACTGTTGTCTTGCCCCGTTCCCTGCCTTCCTCATGCTCTGTACTGAAGCCCATCATGAGCCAGGCACTGATGCAGGGCTTTGGGTCACTGGGCTGAAAGGATAGGAGCCCTCAGTCTGTTTGGGGCGCCACCACCAGAGCAGCAATTCTGGAATGTTGCAGGGGGTGGCCCCGAAGTCTGCTCTGTGGGAGACTCGGGCACAACCCAGTCCCCACTGTGCTGTGAACATGTGAGCATCCCAAGGGATGGGTCGGGGCCAGCACCCTGGAGCCTGAGAGGTTTGGATTTGACTCTGCTGCTTAAACAGCTGCCGAGTGGGCACATCCTGCACATCCTGGAGATATGGGCCATTCTGGTGTAAAAGCTCCTTACGTTAACTAACTCTTTTAATTACATTAATAAAATAAACAAACGAAAAGGAAACTTATTAGCTTATACAACTGGAATAGAGAGGTCAGAGGTACAGCCAGTTTCAGGTATGTCTGGGCTGAGGGTCTCTCTCCACCTCTCAGCTCTTCCCTGAGTCATTTTCAGACACTGTCTCCTTGGGGTGGGAAAGTGGCCACCAACAGCCCCAGCAGTATATCAGACCTTCTCAGCAACCCCAGCATATAGAGCACTCCCCTTTCTCAAAGGTGTCAGCATTGGGGAATGGGGAGTGTTATGGACTAAATTGTATCCCCCCCCTAAATTCATGTGTTGAAGTCTTAACCCCCACCCAGTACCTCAGAATGTGACAGTATTTGAGACAGGGTCTTTAAAGAGGTAAATAAGGTAAAGTGAGGCCATTAGGGTGGGCCCTCATCCACTATGACTGGTGTCCTTGTAAGAAGAAGAAATTAGGACACAGACACACACACAGGGAAGATGACATGAAGTCAGGGAGAAGACGGCCGGCCATCTACAAGCCAGGGAGAGAGGCCTCAGAAGAAACCAACCCTGCTGACACCTTGATCTCTGACTTATAACCTCCAGAATTGTGAGAAAATAGATTTCTGTTGTTTAAGCCACCCAAACTATGGTACTTAATTTTGGCGGGCCAAGCAGACTAATACGGAGAGTTATTGTTGCTGGGTACAGAGTTTCTGTTTGGAAAGATGGAAAAGTTCTGGAAAATGGATAGTGGCGATGGTTATACAACATTGTGAAGGTACTAAATGCCATGAAATTGTGCACTTTTAAATGGTTAAAATGGTATTTAAATTTTGTCTGTATTTTATTGCGATTAAAGAAAGAAGTCCCAGCATTGACCCTGATTTGCCTGACTTGGGGCAGATGCCTCTCCCTGTACTAATTGCTGTTCCTGGAGGATGGGACACATTGATTGGCCAGGTCTGGGTCATGTGACTGGTCTTGGATCTGGGGGGAGGCCGTTGTGGGGGAGGGTTGACACTACCAGAATCATGTAGGCTGAGAGTGGGGAAGGGTGGTTACCTCAAGAAAAAGTAGGGTGCTATTCCCAGAAAAAGAGAAAAGGGTTGCAGCTGGGGAGACATAAATAATAGATGACCACTTCCGTCCGGCTCCGGGGGCAGCTGGCCAGGTGGTCCTAAGTGGGGACTATGGACAGACCCTGAGTTTGACCAGAGGCTTGCCTCCACTTAAGCACATAAGTCTTTTCCCTCTGTTGAGCTGGTCCAACAGACAGTGCAGCTCAGTGATTAAGCACTTGAATTTTGGACCCAGACTGCCTGATTCAAATTCTTTGTCCCAGACTTCCTTGGTGGCGCAGTGGTTGGGAATCCGCCTGCCAATGCAGGGGACACAGGTTCGATCCCTGGCCCGGGAAGATCCCACATGCTGCGGAGCAACTAAGCCCGTGCGCCACAACTACTGAGCCTGCGCTCTAGAGCCCGCGAGCCACACTACTGAGCCCGTGTGCCACAGCTACTGAAGCCTGCTCGCCTAGAGCCCATGCTCCGCAACAAGAGAAGCCACTGCAATGAGAATCCCGCGCACCGCAACGAAGAGTAGCCCCCGCTCACTGCAACTAGAGAAAGCCCACATGCAGCAATGAAGACCCAATGCAGCCCAAAATAAATAAATTAAAAAACAAAAAACAAATTCTTTGTCCCTTACCAACTCCATGACCTCAAACTTATCCTCCCGGTGCCTCAGTTTTTCATCTGTGAAGTGGGGTTTCTAATAGTACCTACCTCATAGAATCGTGCGAGGATTGAATGAGCTTGTAGAGAGTTTGTAACAGGGCCTGGCACTGCTTCCTGAATTGAGTTAGTGGTTACCAGGAACCCAGATCCCTTGCCCCCAGGCCAGTCCAGATTCACTGTGTGCAGCCTGTTACCTTCCTGATTGTTGCTAGGGCTGCCAGAGAGGTAGGGACGAGGCGATTCAGAGTTGGCAGTTGGTTGGGAATATCCTGGAGGGAAAGAACAAAGGCCTGGCAGACTTCCTTGGCATGTTCTTCTGGGATGTGGGTGAGAAAATGCTGGTGACAGAGCCCAGAAGTGAGGGAACCGGAAAGGAAAAGAAAACGTGTGGCGTGTGAACTCTCGTCAGCCACTAACGGCATCCAGAAGGCCTCGTCATGCGAAACCTGGGGCTCTGCCCCTTTGCACAGTTTGCACTGGTTTCTAACTGGGCTCAACGTGCCCTGGAGAATATTAGGAACTTTTCAGAAAAACAGTAATACTTTTCATTTCCTTTTTGTGCCTTTTTGTGTTCTTGCATAATATCCCAGAGACATGGCGTGTGGTTTCCAAATGATAGGGACTGTGCTTCCAGTGTAGGGTGACTTTCCAGAAATTAATAAACAGATTTATCAGAGTTAGAAATTCACTGCTCTGTGAAAATGTTTGGAAGTTGGAGCAGAGGAGTGAAACTCTGCGTAGGAGAACATGAAGTACAATGTGGAAATGATACAGAACCTGATACACTTCATTGACAGTTTATGGCAAATGTTGCAGAGTGGAACAGAAATGGTCAGTTACTCTATTCAGCCTGTTTACTGTATTTGTTGGTTTAGGAATTTGCTTAGGGTGGTGGGGTGGGGGTGGGGGGGTGCTTTCTTACTAGGTTGAAGCAAAAAATGGTTATCCTACTTTGAGTTATTTCTTATTTGTAGAATTTTTTTAATGATACTTTTTTTAATGTGTTAAATCCTAGTTGACTTGCGTTCATGGTAAAACTAAGTAGCTTAATGGCAGTTTATCCCATTATGTCAGACTGTACAAAGTTGAAGAAGATAATTTGTGTGTCTTATTTTTTTTATTTTTTTGGCCCGAGTTCTCTGGAGAATTCATTCATTCCTTCATACATTCATCTCTCTCTACCCTATTTTGTGCTTATCCTGTGGGTGATATTGACTAAGATTGTTAGAGGAATTGCGGACCCAGTTGTTAGAGGATGATGGCACACATACAGGAACCATAATATACTGAGAATGGGAAGAATCCTGAGAAAAAAGTGCAACAGAAATTGAAAGGAGGGAGAGATCACCTCAGATCAAGGAGACCTGGGTGGGGGAAGATGACAGTGGGCAGGGTTGTGTTGTTTTTTTTTTGCGGTACAACGGGCCTCTCACCGCTGTGGCCTCTCCCGTTGCGGAGCACAGGCTCCGGACGCGCAGGCTCAGCGGCCATGGCTCACGGGCCCAGCCGCTCTGCGGCATGTGAGATCCTCCCAGACCGGGACACGAACCCGTGTCCCCTGCATCGGCAGGCGGACTCTCAACCACTGCGCCACCAGGGAAGCCCTGGGCAGGGTTTTGAAGACTGGTTGACATCTTAGCCAGCTGGGTTGGGGGACACATTCCACAAGACCTGGCATACTGAGCAGAGGCAGAGGGGAGCTCTGGGGGTGTCAGGGAGCTCTGTTTGGTTGGAAGGTGATAATGAGAGGTGAGGGTGGGTCTTGATTATGGAGGGATGTGAGCTTCATTCCATGGGACACAGTTGAAAGGTATGTGAGTAGAGTTCAACTTTAAGAGGAGGACTCTAGAAACAGCATGGAGGATGGACTGGATCACAGGTTTGCTTCAGCAGAGAAGCCCACTGAGAGGGTGCTCCGGATGCGGACAGTCTTGTCTTGTTCCCCGATGCGTCCTCTGAGCCTAGAACAGTGCTGGGCATGTGGAGAAGGGTTGATAAATATTTGCTGAATGACTGCCCTGGAGGAGAGGTCATGAGAACTTGAATGAGGGCCATGAGAATTGATGGCAGGGAACAGCTGTGAGAGGCACTGGGCCATGTGGTGGACAAAACTCACAAACAGGATGAATGGGCACGGGAGGGGACAGAGGTGCCCGAAGCTGGAAGCCCGGGGGAGTGTGATATCCTGAACAGAAACAGGAAATCCCCAAAGAGGGATTTAGAAGGGAAGATGATAAGCATAGTTTTGGACAGTGGCCTTATGAACCAATTTGTAGACCCACTGATGAATGGAAGAAAATAATTAGAAGTCTTCTCTTAAGGCATCATCTAGCCACTCTGAACCTATTAATTGTAAAATGTACTGTGTCCTGTAAATAAACGTCTTGAGGGCACTCAAGACGTTTTGGTTTTTTTTGTTTGTTTGTTTCAATACAGAATATTTATTAAGAAGACATATTAACATGCTTAGATACACAAATTAAACCACTTATACACATGCCATTCTCAGTGAACTGTAAGGAAAAAAACCATGAAGAACAAAATTAGTTGCTTTCAGATAAGTTTTTGTGTTTTATAGCTATCGTATGTCCATTTGCATATTAGGAAGTTATTAGCACTGATATATAAACTTTTTTCCCAATCTTACATGTAACGTTTTGGCAAGGGGAAGTTCACAAAAATTTGCATTGAAGTCTGAATGTAAATTATAGACTCTTATAAGAGGTTATGTATTGACCTTTGGGAATTGGAGATTTTCTTGTGACCACTAGAGGGAGCCCACTATATTCATTAAATTCATTAAATTCTGTAGAAATCTAATGGGATTTTTAAAAATGATAATTAATATTTTAAAAAATTTATTAGAAAGTACACAAAAGTTCAAACCAAGGGCAATGAAATACAAAGTTAGCCTTTCACTGTGTTGTTTTTTCTACTAAAACAGAAGATCACTGAGAATTTTCCAGATGGCTCCAGAATAGAGTGGTGTGTTGTTGGTTTCAGAAGGTGTTGTTGATTATGCAAAGGGTAAAATAGCAACTAGCAAACACATTCCCACTCACCCAAAATTTATTGAGCACGTCTGGTTTAGACCCAGTAGAGACTCCCCGAAGCTGTGGGAAGATCCCATCTTGGCCAACTCTATGCCAGCCGTTGGATGACAGGTGCAACTCTTCACTCCGTGAGGTGTCGTATAACTTTGTACATTGGGATTATTAAATGTCTTGCATATCAAGAGCTATTCACATGGTGGGACCGCCTCTTCCCAGGGGTAAGCTCAATGCAGTCATAATATTTTGTTTCTTAGCTCTCTTCTTATGCCAAAGTATATTCCACATGGATTGAAGATTTAAATGTGAAAAATAAAACCATGGAAGGCAAGACAAAAATACAACAGGTCACTTTTAAAAATTATAGGTAGAAATAGACCTTATAAGCTCAGTACTGAAGTCAGAAACCATAAAGCTGCAGTTCTCAACCAGGGATGATTTTGCCTTGTGGGGACTTTGGCAATGTTTGGAGACATTTTTGATTTGTCTCAACTTGAGGGGTGGGGTGCTACTGGCATGTAGTGGGTAGAGGCCAGGGATGCTGCTAAACATTCTACAATGTACTGGAGAGCCCCCAACATAAAGAATTATCCCACCCAACTGTCAATGGTGCCAAGGTTGAAAAACTCTGCTATAGAATAAATGTTTTCTTAAATGATTTAAGCTTAAAAGCTTAAATTTTCTGTCTAGAAAGAAAATTCCACCTTAAAGTTTAAAGATAAATGGCAAACTGAAAACTTAGCGTATATAACAAGCACATGGTTAATATTCATGAGCTATAAAGTGGTTTTGCAAAAGAATAAGGAAAAGTCAAATATTTTAGTGGAAGAATGGGCAAAGGAGATGAATAGGGAGTTCACAGAAACGAAATGCACGCTGAGGAAGGAGGCGGGGAAAGGACAGGATGCGGGGCAGTTCCCTGGGGAGTTAGAGGTCTCTTGGATGTGTCTGCACCTACTGTTTTTTGGTTTGTCATTCTTCCTGAGGTTCAGGGTCTCAGGAGAGAGAGCCCTACTGGGCAGGTCTGACCCCTGTGCCCATTCCTCTGCCGGTGGCTTCCAGGGCAGGGCTGAGAGGGAAGAGCACCTCCCCCACAGGTGCCAGGATGCTGCACAGTGTAGGGGAGGGGAGTCTGGGTTTAATACAGGTGGACTTGGCAGTGAATGCCAACTGTGGCTGCCTACTGGCTCTGTGAGCTTGGGCAAGTGACCTGATTCTTTAAACTCTCCATCTCCTTGTGTATAAAATGGGAAAACATTATGTACCTCGGGGGTTTGTTTTGAGGATATTCTAAGATGAGTGTATGTGGAAGTGCTTGGCACACCCTAGGCATCTCATAATGTCTGTTCATTTATCCCTAAGGAAAGTGGTCTGTGGTCCTCAGGAGGTGAGAGTCAGACACAGATCATTATTATGGGGGTGGGGGGAGGGTACTTAGTAAGCAAGCCCAGCCCTTTCCTTGTGTTGCCTCGTCTGCGGAAAAGACTGTCATTTCTGTTTAGTCTCTTGGTTCATTTAGTGCCAGGATCCCCCAGCGAACCTTCTGCTCAAAGATGGAGAAAGAGCAACTCCTGGCTCCTCCGGGAGCCCTTGAACTTGGGATTCCCTCTGCTGCCTTGTAGATTGTCAGCAGGCAGCATGGTAAAGCCCTTTTCTCTTGGGTGGCCCTGGGGTTTCCTTCCTGATGCACCAAAGACTTCTTCTGCCCTGATCCACTGTTATTTTACATTTTTGTTTAGTCCTGCCTTTAGAAATAAGATGAATGCGGCCAAGCTGCGTTCCCTATGAGGTCATGATTTTCATGACACAATTAGGCTTGAAGTGGCCTGTTGTCTGGTCATTTCTTTAGAAGTAGCCTGTGTGGCCCACTCACAAGCTAGCACAGGAAGAAATTCAAAGCACCGGAGGCTAAGGCTCCGAGGGGAATGGGGGCTCTAAGGAAAAGTCCAGAAAGCAAAGGATGGTGTGGAGGATGGGCCAGCTCCCCCATTAGAAGCGCACACGACTTCGTGGTGCATTGTGAAGAATGTACTTTTAAAATGCAGAGATGATTCCCAAGAGAACATGCAAACATTTACAAGAGTAGCTGTGCAGTGGGGAAAGGGCAGCCATTTAGAGTATTATTGGACACTGGCTCTATGCTAACCCTAATCCCTGGGGATGCCGAATGTGAGCTCATGGAGTCAGGGGAAAATGGAGTTTTGACCCAAGTTGATGTCACAATGGGTCCAGTGGGGCTTCCCTGGTGGCGCAATGGTTGGGAGTCCACCAGCCAGTGCGGGGGATGCAGGTTCGGGCCCTGGTAGGGGAGGATCCCGCGAGCCTCGGAGGCTGGGCCCCTGCCTCAGGGCTACTGAGCCTGCGCTCTGGAGCCCATTAGCCACAGCTGCTGGGCCCGTGTGCTGCAACTGCTGAGGCCCCTGCGCCTGGAGCCCATGCTCTGCGAGGGTGGGGTGGGGACCGCCACTGCCACCGCCACTGCCACCTCGCACCATGGCGAGGAGTGGCCCCCACTCGCCGCAACTGGAGGGGGCCCGCACGCAGCAATGAAGTCCCAGTGCAGCCAAAAATAAATAAATTAAAAGAAAAAAGTAAAATGCAGAGATGAGACTATATGTGCCCCTGGATGGGGGGGTGGCAGTGGGTGCCCTGGAGGCAGAGCAGAGAATGGGCTGTGCCACCCACAGAAGAACTAACTGGACAGTGACTTTACACCTGGGTGTCACCCCCATCCTTGGCACTGACAGTCACACAGGTGGGGATAGAGGCAGACCGTGTTGGCCCAAGTGCTTGCTGAAGGGTCAGCTGTGCCCAGGAGCAGCATATTTATTAGCTGTGACCGTGGGCCTCACAGTACCCTGCAGGGAGGGGGAGTGGTCTTAGCGCCTTCTGTGTGTGTGGCAGGGAGGGGAGCTCTGAGAGGACAGGGGGCTGCCTCTGAGGAAAGCCAGGAGCAGCTGCCCAGGAGTGACCCCCCTCCAAGGCAGGACTTGGGCTTAATTTCTAGGAGGTCAGGGTAGTGCCTCCAGGCTGCCCCATGCCTGTTTGCTCCCTGAAGGGTGCTCCCTCTCCTCTTGCCCCTCCCCCTCGGGATACAGGAGCTCCATCAGGGGCTGGGTTGTGGAGGGTCTGTGAGCGTCGATTTCTGTTACCCTGGACACTGTCCCTTCACTGCTGGAAGGGGGTGTAGAAAAGAGGAGGAAGGGGTGGGGGTACAGGGCGGGGAGGGTGATGAACTCAGGCGGGAGAGGGTAGGGAACTCAGGGTAGATTGGAGTGGATAAGGGAGCGGGGAGAAGTGGGGGAGCAATGTGTGAACCCTGGTGTACCTATCCTGTCCCCATGGGGGCAGGGACTCTGAGCCCCCAGGGCTGGCTGTGGGAAGGTTCCAGATCTTCTAGCCAGAATCCTCTGAGGGCCAACTCAGTTGGTCTCCAGGGCCTTTCTTAGGATTATTGAGAAAAGCTGGTTTCCTACCTAGAACACACCATTTTCTTCTTCCTGAAGGTCCCCACCTTCCCACAGGGCCCCTCTTCCAGGCTTCTTAGCAGGCAGTCCTCCTTTTATTTTTTTAAAAATTATTATTATACAAGCAAACTATGCTTCTTAAAATTATCCTACCATCCCCCTCCTCAAAAAAAAGTCTCTCTTGTACCCCCCCACCTCACTACCCTATCCAATCCCGAGCCCTAGATGTAAATATTTGACCAGTTTAGTTTGCATTCTGCAGACCTTTTTCTGTGCTTCAACAAACACATACATTTAAATTCTTATAGAAATAAAATAATGTGAGGTATTCTGTAGTTTTTTGTTTTGTTTTGTTCTGTGTTTAATACATCTTTGTTGGAGTATAATTGCTTCACAATACCATGTTAGTTTCTGTTGCACAGCAAACTGAATCAGCCATATGCATACACATGTCCCCATATCCCCTCCCTCTTGAGCCTCCCTCCCATCCTCTCTATCCCACCCCTCTAGTTCATCAC
>NC_041215.1:8754738-8758421 GCF_002837175.3 Physeter macrocephalus | reverse complement strand
AAATTGAGCTCCATGAGCTGTTTGTATATTTTGGAGATTAATCCTTTGTCTGTTGTTTCATTTGCAAATATTTTCTTCCATTCTGAGGGATGTCTTTTTGTCTTGTTTATGGTTTCCTTTGCTGTGCAAATGCTTTTAAGTTTAATTAAGTCCCTTTTGTTTATTTTTGGTTTTATTTCTGTTACTCTAGGAGGTGGGTCAAAAAAGATCTTGCTGTGGTTTATGTCAAAGAGTGTTTTTCCTATGTTTTCCTCTAGAAGTTTTATAGTGTCTGGTCTTACCTTTAAGTCTTTAATCCATTAGGAGTTTATTTTTGTGTATGGTGTTAGGTAGTGTTCTAATTTCATTCTTTTACATGTAGCTGTCCAGTTTTCCCAGCACCACTTATTGAAAAGGTTGTCTTTTCTCCATTGTATATTCTTGCCTCCTTTGTCATAAATTAGGTGCCCATATGTGTGTGGCTTTATCTCTGGGCATTCTATCTTGTACCATTGATCTATATTTCTGTTTTTGTGCCAGTACCATACCATCTTGATTACTATAGCTTTGTGGTAGTGTTTGAAGTCTGGGAGCATGATCCTCCAACTCCGTTTTTCTTTCTCAAGATTGCTTTGGCTATTCGGGGTCTTTTGTGTTTCCATACGAATTGTAAGTTTTTTTTGTTCTAATTCTTTGAAGAATGCCATTGGTAGTTTGCATTGATTTGTAGATTACTTTGGGTAGTAGAGTCATTTTCACAATGTTGATTCTTCCAATCCAAGAACATGGTATATTTCTCCATCTGTTTATGTCATCTTTGATTTCTTTCATCAGTGTTTTATAGTTTCCTGAGTACAAGTCTTTCGCCTCCTTAGGCAGGTTTATTCCTAGGCATTTTATTCGTTTTGTTGCAATGGTAAATGGGAGTGTTTCTTTCATTTCTCTTTCTGATTTTTCATTGTTGGTGTATAGGAATGCCAGAGATTTCTGTGCATTAATTTTGTTTCCTGCAACCTTACCAAATTCATTGATTAGTTCTAGTAGTTTTCTGGTGGCATCTTTAGGATTCTCTATGTATAGTATCATGTCATCTGCAAACAGTGACAGTTTTACTTCTTCTTTTCTGATTTGGATTCCTTTTATTTCTTTTTCTTCTCTGATTGCTGTGGCTAAAACTTCCAAAGCTATGTTGAATAATAGCAGTGAGAGTGGGCAACCTTTTCTTTTTCCTGATCTTAGAGGAAATGCTGTCAGTTTTTCACCATTGAGAATGATGTTTGCTGTGGGTTTGTCGTATATGCCCTTTACTATGTTGAGTTAGGTTCCCTGTATGCCCACTTTCTGGAGAGTTTTTATCATAAATGTGTGTTCAATTTTGTCAAAAGCTTTTTCTACATCTATTGAGATGATCATATGATTTTTCTTCTTCAATTTGTTAATATGGTGTATCACATTGATTAATTTGCATATATTGAAGAATCCTTGCATCCCTTGGATAAAGCCCACTTGATCATGGTGTATGACCCTTTTAATGTGCTGTTGGATTGTGTTTGCTAGCATTTTGTTCAGGATTTTTGCATCTATGTTCATCAGTGATATTGGTCTATAATTTTCTTTTTTTGTGATTTTTTTTTCTGGTTTTGTTGTCAGGGTGATGGTGGCTTTGTAGCATGAATTTGGGAGTGTTTCTCCCTCTGCAATTTTTTGGAGGAGTTTGAGAAGGATCGGTGTTAGCTCTTCTCTCAATGTGTGATAGAATTCGCCTGTGAAGCCATCTGGTCCTGGACTTTTGTTTGTTGGAAGATTTTTAATTAAGGTTTCAATTTCATTACTTGTGATAGGTCTGTTTATATTTTCTAATTCTTCCAGTTCAGTCTTGGAAAATTGTACCTTTCCAAGAATTTGTCCATTTCTTCGTGGTTGTCCATTATCTTCTTCTTGGATTGATCCTTTGATCATTATGTAGTGTCTTTCCTTGTCTCTTGTAACATTCTTTATTTTAAAGTCTATTTTATCTGATATGAATATTACTACTCCAGCTGTCATTTGATTTCCATTTGCATGGAATATCTTTTTCCATCCCTTCACTTTCAGTCTGTAGGTGTCCCTAGGTCTGCAGTGGGTCTCTTGTAGACAGCATATATATGGGTCTTGTTTTTGTATCCATTCAGCCAGTCTGTGTCTTTTGGTTGGGGCATTTAATCCATTTACATTCAAGGTTATTATCGATATGTATGTTCCTATTACCACTTTCTTAATTGTTTTGGGTTTGCTTTTGTGGGCCTTTTTCTTGTCTTGTGTCTCCTGCTTAGAGAAGTTTCTTTAGCATTTGTTGTAGAGGTGGTTTGGTGGTGCTGAATTCTCTTAGCTTTTGTTTTTCTGAAAAGCTTTTGAATTATCCATTGAATGTGAATGAGATCCTTGCTGGGTAGAGTAATCTTGGTTATAGGTTTTTCTCTTTCATCACTTATCCTGACACTTATCCATCACATATCCTGACACGCCCTTCTGGCCTACAGAGTTTCCACTGAAAAATCAGCTGATAACCTTATGGGGATTCCTTTGTATGTTATTTTTTGTTTTTCCCTTGCTGCTTTTAATATTTTTTCTTTGAATTTAATTTTTGTTAGTTTGATTAATATGTGTCTTGGTGTGTTTTTCTAGGGTTTATCCTGTGTCGGACTCTCTGTGCTTCCTGGACTTGGGTGACTATTTCCTTTCCCATGTTAGGGAAGTTTTCCACTATAATCTCTTCAAATATTTTCTCAGACCCTTTCTTTTTCTCTTCTTCTTTGGGATCCCTATAATTCGAATGTTGGTGTATTTAGTGTTGTCCCAGAGGTCTCTGAGATTGTCTTCAATTCTTTTCATTCTTTTTTCTTTATTCTGCTCCTCAGCAGTTATTTCCACCATTTTGTCTTCCAGCTCACTTATTCATTCTTATGCCTCCATTATTCTGTTATTGATTCCTTCTAGTATCTTTTTCATTTCAGTTATTGTGTCGTTCATCTCTGTTTGTTTTTTCTTTAGTTCTTCTAGATCTTTGTTAAACATTTCTTGTATATTCTCAACCCGTGCTTTCATTCTATTTCCGAGATTCTGGATCATCTTTACTATCATTACTCTGAATTCTTTTTCAGGTAGATTGCCTATCCTCTTCATTTATTGGTCTTGTAGGTTTTTACCTTGGTCCTTCATCTGTGACATATTTTTTTGCCGTCTCATTTTTTTTTTTTTTTTAATGAGTGGGATTGTGTTCCTGTTTTACTGGTTGTTTGGCCTGAGGCTTCCAACACTGGAGTTTGTAGGCTATTGGTAGAGCTGGGTCTTGGTGCTGAGATGAGGAACTCTGTGAAACCTCACTCTGATGAATATTCCCTGGTGTCTGAGGTTCTCTGTTAGTTCAGTGGTTCAGACTCAGAGCTCCCATGTGGGGTGGCAAAAAAAAAAAAGAGAACAATAACAAAGTAAAAAATAAAATTAGATGAGGAAACTAACAGATATGTTGGAAAGAATGTAAAAGTAAAAATATAGATGAATCAACAACCAGAAGGTACATCAGTACCACAATAGTAAAAAAGAGGAGGATGGAAAAGAAAAAAAAAAGGGGGAGGGGGTGCTTCCCTGGTGGTGCAGTGGTTGAAAGTCCACCTGCTGATGCAGGGGACATGGGTTCGTGCCCCGGTCCAGGATGATCCCACATG
>NC_041215.1:8748383-8754677 GCF_002837175.3 Physeter macrocephalus | reverse complement strand
TCGCGGAGCGGCTAGGCCCGTGAGCCATGGCCGCTGAGCCAGCGCGTCTGGAGCCTGTGCTCCACAACAGGAGAGGCCACAACAGTGAGAGGCCCGCGTACCACAGAAAAAAAAAGGGGGAGGGGGAGGCCTTGGCTGTGGAGAGCAGGGCCTAAACAAGGGTGAGGTTTGGGCAGTGGGCAGGGCCAGTGCTCAGGGCCCACAGGGCTAGAAAAGGCCCTGGGGGCTGTGAGGGGTGGGGCTTAGGCTCAAGGAAAAGAAGGGGCCCAGGCATACCCACCCTGGTCTTAGAGGGCAGGGGACCTCACCTGGGAGCCCAGAAGGCTTCCTGGGCTCGAGTGGGTAGGGCAAACTGCCCTCCTCTCCTCTCTTGCTCGTCCGGTCTGGGGTCTGGGAAGGCCACTCCCATTTGCCTCTCCTGATCTCCCTGGCCTCCCTCCTATGCCCCCAGGACCCATGGAGCCTGGATGGGTCTTTGGAGGGAGGGAAAGCGTCTTGGGAGTTCAGCAGGCTCCCTGGCCCAGTGGGCCAGGCAGTCACCCTCTGTTCCTCTCCCACTCTTCCTGGAGAGTCCCTCCCACCTGCCTCTCCTGATCTCCCTGGCCTCAGGGGCTCCGATCTTGTCTGGCCTCCACTTCTCCTCCCCCCTCCATCCCCCTACGTCCTACCAGTTCACTCTGGGGTTCCTCCCGTCTCCTTGGGCATCAGAGTCCCCCACCAGCAGCCAGCAGGTGCCCTAGTTGTGGGGAGACGCTATCTCTGCATCTTGCCACGCCGCCATCTTGACTCCTCCTCCTGTAGTTCTTTTTAACTTCACAATATGAGGGTACCGTTCCCTGTCAGTCCAACCTGAATGGGCTCCGGGGGCCCATGGACCATTCTTATCTGGAAACCTGTTCAAATAAACACCAGGATGTGACTCAAGGTGGTTGCTGTGGCTCTCAGTCCACTCCTTCCTCTCTTCCCCCTCTATCCCCTGAGCTCTGGTCTTTTTTTGCTCCCCTGCCTTTCTGGACTTTTTCCACATTTCCCTCCACACCAATCATTTTCACTCTTTCCAGCATAAAAGTCTCTCGGTATGTGTCCTGCTCCTTCTGCTCCTGGCCTTTCTGTCCTTTCTCCTGGTCAGCCCATCTGAAGCCATGGTCACAAGTGGGCAAGTGCAGGGGCTTCTGCAGGAGGTGCTAGAAAGGCAGTGAATCTGCTCACATTTAATATTGTGTCCCTGCAACCATTAAGAGCTTTTGTCACTATAGCATCAACATATATGTACCTCTGATGTCTGCCTCATTATTTGTTTTAACTTTTTGTCAAAATAGAACTTACTACAGGTGTGAGCACATATCCTAAGTTTAGAGCTTGATGAATTTCCACAACCAAAAACACACCTGTGTCCAGGACTAGAAACAGCACATGAACTGCCCTCTAGAGACCCCCAGCTACCTGAGGGTAACCACTGTCCCTGTTTCTCACATAATAGACTTGCTTTGCCTGTTTTTGAACTTTATGTGGATGGAATCACACACTGTAGATTCTTTTGTGTCTTTAGTTGAGCGTTATGGGATTTATCTATGTTGCTGCATGTAGTGATGGATTATTCGTTTATTTATTCATTTTATTATTGCTGGGCATTTGGGTTGTTTCCAGTTTGGGGCTATTATTGGCAGTGCTGTTGTGAGCAATCGCGTATGTGTTTTGGGGAACATATGTATGCATTTCTGTTGTGTTTATAGCTTACAGTGGCATCGCTGGGCATAAGGTATACAGATGTTAAATTTTGAGAACTAGTACCACGTCATTTTCCAAAGAAGGTGATCGTTCCACCAAGTGAGTATGAGAATTCCAGAATTCCAGGTGCTCCATGTCCTCACCAACACTTGGCATTTTCTCTCTGTTTTGTTTTAGCCATCCTGGTGGCTGTGCATGTCTGTGTCTGGACTGCCTTTTCTGCTCCATTATCCTATTTGTCTATCCATGTGTGATTACCACATTATTTTAATTACCAAAGCTTCAGTGTTGATATCAGGTGGTGTTTTGTGCAGAATTGCCTTTGCTATTCTTGGGCCTTTGCATTTTCATACAACTTTTACAAACCTGTTTGCAAATTTCTGTTAAAATAACAACAACAGCAACAACAAAACAACAACAACAAACCCCAACCCTGCTGAGACTTTGAATGAGATTCATTAAATATTGATAATAATTTACGAAGAAATGACATCTTGACAATACCAAGGCCTTCAATTTACGAACATGTTGTATTGCTCTATTGGGGTAATTTTATTTGACAGTATTTTATAGTTTTGAGTGTAGAGGTCTTGTACATGTTACATTTATTCCTAGGAATTTAATGTTTTTTTGGATGCTATTTTAAATGATAATATTTTAAAATTTTGCTTTCTGTTTGTTGCTGATGATTTTTCCTGTTCCCTTTGTTTTCAGTGTTTTTGCCACTTCACTTTTTAAAAATATTTATTTGTTTGTTTATTTATTTATTTATTTTGGCTGCACCAGGTCTTAGTTGCAGCACATGGGATCTTCATTGTGGTATGTTTAGTTGCAGTATGTGGGCTTCTTAGTTGCGGCATGTGGACTCTTAGTTGCAGTATGTGGGCTTCTTAGTTGTGGCATGCATGTACGATCTAGTTCCCCGACAAGGGATTGAACCCAGGCCCCCTGCATTGGGAACTCGGAGTCTTACCGACTGGACCACCAGGGAAGTCCCACTACTTCACTTTTTAATTCGAATAGTTTAGTAGTCTTTTAGATTTTTTGTGTATTTTCTATCATGTCATCTATAAGTAGAATTTTATTTGTTTCCTATTCTTATTACTTTTATTTCTTTTACTTTACTCATTGCTTTGGCTAGGACCTTCAGTGTGCTAAAGAGAATTATTACCAATTCTATTGCAGGCATCCTGGTTTCATAAGTGAAGTCAGAAGAAACATTAAGTGTGACCATTCCTTTAGGTTTTTGTAGATATCAATCAAATTAAATAAGTTCTCTTCTTAGTTTGCTGAGAGGTTTTTTTTAAAGAAAAGTTATGATTGGGTGTTAAGACTTGTCAAGTGATGTTTGTACATTTAGGAGATGATCATATGATATTTCTCCCTTTTTTTCCTGTCAAAACACTGAATTATGATGATTGATTTTAAAATGTTAACTACCCCAGGATAAACCCCGCTTGGAGGGGCTCTTTTATTGTAATATGTTGCTGGATTCAACATTTTGTTTAGGGATTTTGTATCTGTCTTCATAGAGAGATGGTCTGTAATTTTGCTTTCTTCTGTTGTCAGGTTGTGGTTATTAAGGTTATGCTAGTCTTGTAAAATGAGTTAGAAAATGTTACCCTGGTTCCTGTTACCTAGAAGAATTAGTGTAAGATTTAGTGTTGCTTCTCTCTTAAATGTTTGGAAGAAATCACTAGTGAAAACATCCAGACCTAGGATTTTCTTTAGGTTTTAAACAACTTAATTAAATTGTTTTAATAGCTATAGGACTCTGTTTCATTTTTTTTGAAGTTTATTTTATTTATTTTTTTATACAGCAGGTTCTTATTAGTTATCCATTTTATACATTAGTGTATATATGTCAATCGATTCTCCCAATTCATCCCACCACCCCACCCCACCCCCACTTTCCCCCCTTGGTGTCCATACATTTGTTCTCTACATCTGTGTCTCAATTTCTGCCCTGCAAACCAGTTCATCTATACCATTTTTCTAGGTTCCACATACATGCGTTAATATACAATATTTGTTTTTCTCTTTCTGACTTACTTCACTCTGTATGACAGTCTCTAGATCCATCCACGTTTCTACAAATAACCCAGTTTCGTTCCTTTTTATGGCTGAGTAATATTGCATTGTATATATGTACCACATCTTCTTTATCCATTCATCTATTGATGGGCATTTAGGTTGCTTCCATGTCCTGGCTATTGTAAATACTGTTGCAATGAACATTGAGGTGCACATGTCTTTTTTTTTTTAATTTTATTTATTTATTTTTGGCTGCATTGGGTCTTTGTTGCTGCTCACGGGCTTTCTCTAGTTGTGGTGAGCGGGAGCTACTCATTGTTGTGGTGCGTGGGCTTCCCATTGCAGTGGCTTCTCTTGTTGAGGAGCACAGGCTCTAGGCACACGGGCTTCAGTAGTTGTGGCTCGCGGGCTCTAGAGCGCAGGCTCAGTAGTTGTGGCGCATGGGCTTAGTTGCTCCGCGGCATGTGGGATCTTCCCAGACCAGGGCTCGAACCCTTGTCTCCTGCATTGGCAGGCGGATTCTTACCCACTGCACCACCAAGGAAGCCCCTACATGTGTCTTTTTGAATTATGGTTTTCTCTGGGTATATGCCCAGTAGTGGGATTGCTGGCTCATATGGTAATTCTCTTTTTAGTTTTTAAGGAACTGCATACTCTTCTCCATAGTGGCTGTATCAATTTACATTCCCACCAACATTGCAAAAGGGTTCCCTTTTCTCCACACCCTCTCCAGCATTTGTTGTTTGTAGATTTTCTGATGATTCCCATTCTAACTGGTGTGAGGTGATACCTCATTGTAGTTTTGATTTGCATTTCTCTAATAATTAGTGTAGTTGAGCAGCTTTTCATGAGCTTCTTGGCCATCTGTATGTCTTCTTTGGATAAATGTCTATTTAGGTCTTCTGCCCATTTTTGGATTGGGTTGTTTGTTTTTTTAATATTGAGCTGCATGAGCTGTTTATATATTTTGGAGATTAATCCTTTGTCCGTTGATTCATTTGCAAATATTTTCTCCCATTCTGAGGTCTTGTGTGTAGTTTCCTTTGCTTTGCAAAAGCTTTTAAGTTTCATTAGGTCCCATTTCTTTATTTTTGTTTTTATTTCCATTACTCTAGGAGGTGGATCAAAAACGATCTTGCTGTGATTTATGTCAAAGAATGTTCTTCCTGTGTTTTTCTCTAAGAGTTTTATAGTATCCAGTCTTACATGTAGGTCTCTAATCCATTTTGAGTTTATTTTTGTGTATGGTGTTAGGGAGTGTTCTAATTTCATTCTTTTACATGTAGCTGTCCAGTTTTCCCAGCACCACTTATTGAAGAGGCTGTCTTCTCTCCATTGTATATCCTTGCCTCCTTTGTCGTAGATTAGTTGACCATAGGTGTTTTGGTTTATCTCTGAACTTTCTATCCTGTTCCATTGATCTATATTTCAGTTTTTGTGACGGTACCATATTGTCTTGATTACTGTAGCTTTGTAGTATAGTCTGAAGTCAGGGAGTCTGATTCCTCCAGCTCCGTTTTTTTCCCTCAAGACTGCTTTGGCTATTTGGGGTCTTTTGTGTCTCCATACAAATTTTAAGATTTTTTGTTCTAGTTCTGTAAAAAATGCCATTGGTAATTTGATAGGGATTGCATTGAATCTGTAGATTGCTTTGGGTAGTATAGTCATTTTCACTATATTGATTCTTCCAATCCAAGAACATGGTATATCTCTCCATCTGTTGGTATCATCTTTAATTTCTTTCTATAGTTTTCTGCATACAGGTCTTTTGTCTCCCTAGGTAGGTTTATTCCTAGGCATTTTATTCTTTTTTTTGCAGTGGTAAATAGGAGTGTTTCCTTAATTTGTCTTTCAGATTTTTCATCATTAGTGTATAGGAAGGCAAGTGATTTCTGTGCATTAAATTTGTATCCTTCAACTTTACCAAATTCATTGATCTGCAAACAGTGACAGTTTTACTACTTCTTTTCCAATTTGGATTCCTTTCGTAAACGGGTGTTGAATTTTGTCAAAAGCTTTTTCTGCATCTATTGAGACGATCATATTGTTTTTCGTCTTTAATTTGTTAATATGGTGTATCACATTGATTGATTTGCATATATTGAAGAATCCTTGCATCTCTTCGATAAATCCCAGTTTATTATGGTGTATGATCCTTTTAATGTGTTGTTGGATTCTGTTTGCTAGTATTTTGTTGAGGATTTTTGCATCTATATTCATGAGTGATATTGCTCTGTAATTTTCTTTTTTTGTAGTTCTTTGTCTGGCTTTGGTATCAGGGTGATGGTGGCCTCATAGAATGACTTTGGGAGTGTTCCTTCCTCTGCAGTTTTTTGGAAGAGTTTGAGAAGGATGGGTGTTAGCTCTTCTCTAAATGTTTGATAGAATTCACCTGTGAAGCCATCAGGTCCTGGACTTTTGTTCGTTGGAAGATTTTTAATCACAGTTTCAATTTCATTACTTGTGATTGGTTTGTTCATATTTTCTATTTCTTCCTGGTTCAGTCTTGGAAGGTTATACCTTTCTAAGAAT
>NC_041215.1:8686609-8748202 GCF_002837175.3 Physeter macrocephalus | reverse complement strand
CCAGCATTTAGTTTTATTGATCTTTGCTATTGTTTTCTTTGTTTCTATTTCATTTATTTCTGCTCTGATCTTTATGATATCTTTCCTTCTACTAACTTTGGGTTTTGTTTGTTCTTCTTTCTCTAGTTCCTTTAGGTGTAAGGCTAGATTGTTTATTTGAGATGTTTGTTGTTTCTTAAGGTAGGATTGTATTGCTATAAACTTCCTTCTTAGAACTGCTTTTGCTGCATCCCATCGGTTTTGAGTCATCGTGTTTTCATTGTCATTTGTCTCTAGGTATTTTTTGATTTCCTCTTTAATTTCTTCAGTGATCTCTTGGCTATTTAGTAATGTATTGTTTAGCCTTCACGTGTTTGTGTTTTTTACGTTTTTTTCCCTGTAATTGATTTCTAATCTCATAGCATTATGGTCAGAAAAGATGCTTGATATGATTTCAGTTTTCCTAAATTTACTGAGGTTTGATTTGTGACCCATGATGTGATCTATCTTGGAGAATGTTCCATGCGCACTTGAGAAGAAAGTGTAATCTGCTGTTTTTGGATGGAATGTCCTATAAATATCAATTAAATCTACCTGGTCTATTGTGTCATTTAAAGCTTGTGTTTCCTTTTTAATTTTCTGTCTGGATGATCTGTCCATTGGTGTAAGTGAGGTTTTAAAGTCCCCCACTATTCTTGTGTTAGGGTCAATTTCCTCTTTTTTAGCTGTTTGCATTGCCTTATGTATTGAGATGCTCCTATGTTGGGTGCATATATATTTATAATTGTTATATCTTCTTCTTAGATTGATCCCTTGATCATTATGTAGTGTCCTTATATCTTCTTCTTAGATTGATCCCTCGATCATTATGTAGTGTCCTTCCTTGTCTTTTGTAACATTCTTTATTTTAAAGTCTATTTTATCAGATATGAGTATTTCTACTCCAGTTTTCTTTTGATTTCCATTTGCATGGAATATCTTTTTCCATCCCCTCACTTTCAGTCTGTATGTGTCTCTAGGTCTGAAGTGGGTCTCTTGTAGGCAGCATATTTATGGGTCTTGTTTTTGTATCCATTCAGCGAGCCTGTTTCTTTGGGTTGGAGCATTTAATCCCTTCACGTTTACGGTAATTATCGATATGTATGTTCCTATTACCATTTTCTTAATTGTTTTGGGTTTATTTTTGTAGGTCCTTTTCTTCTTTTATGTTTCCCACTTAGAGAAGTTACTTTAACATTTGTTGTAGAGTTGATTTGGTGGTGCTGAATTCTCTTAGCTTTTGCTTGTCTGGAAAGCTTTTGATTTCTCCGTCGAATCTGAATGAGATCCTTGCCGGATAGAGTAATCTTGGTTGTAGGTTCGTCCCTTTCAGCGCTTTAAGTATATCATGTCACTCCCTTCTGACTTGTAGAATTTCTGCTGAGAAGTCAGCTGTTAACCTTATGGGAGTTCCCTTGTATGTTATTTGACGTTTTTCCCTTGCTGCTTTCAATAATTTTTTTGGTCTTTAAATTTTGCCAGTTTGATTACTATGTGTCTTGGCGTTTTTCTCCTTGGGTGTATCCTGTGTGGGACTCTCTGCACTTCCTGGACTTGGGTGGCTATTTCTTTTCCCATGTTAGGGAAGTTTTTGACTATAATCTCTTCAAATATTTTCTTGGGTCCTTTCTCTATCTCTTCTCCTTCTGGGACCCCAATAATGTGAATGTTGTTGCATTTAATGTTGTCCCAGAGGTCTCTTAGGCTGTCTTCATTTCTTTTCATTCTTTTTTCTTTATTCTCTTCTGCTGCAGTGAATTCCACCATTCTGTCTTCCAGGTCACTTACCGTTCTTCTGCCTCAGTTATTCTGCTATTGGTTCCTCCTAGTGTAGTTTTCATTTCTGTTATTGTATTGTTCATCTCTGTTTGTTTGTTCTTTAATTCTTCTAGGTCTTTGTTAGACATTTCTTGTGTTTCATTTAGTTGTTTTTCTGGGTTTTTATCTTGTTCCTTCATCTGGTACATAGCCCTCTGCCTTTTCATCTTGTCTATCTTTCTGTGAATGTGGTTTTTGTTCCACAGGCTGCAGGATTGTAGTTATTCTTGCTTCTGCTGTCTGTCCTCTGGTGGATGAGGTTATCTAAGAGGCTTGTGCAAGTTTCCTGATGGGAGGGACTGGTGGTGGGTAGAGCTGGCTCTTGCTCTGGTGGACAGAGCTCAGAATAACTTTAATCCGCTTGACTGCTGATGGGTGGGGCTGGGTTCCCTCCCTGTTAGTTGTTTGGCCTGAGGCAACCCAACACTGGAGCCTACCTGGGCTCTTTGGTGGGTCTATTGGCGGACTCTGGGAGGGCTCACGCCAAGGAGCACTTCCCAGAACCTCTGCTGCCAGTGTCCTTATCCTCACGGTGAAACACAGCCACCCCCCGCCTCTGCAGGAGACCCTCCAACACTAGCAGGTAGGTCTGGTTCAGTCTCCTATGGGGTCACTGCTCCTTCCCCTGGGTCCCGATGCACACACTACTTTGTGTGTGCCCTCCAAGAGTGGAGTCTCTGTTTCCCCCAGTCCTGTTGAAGTCCTGAAATCAAATCCTGCTAGCCTTCAAGTCTGAATCTCTAGGAATTCCTCCTCCCGTTGCCAGACCTCCAGGTTGGGAAACCTGACGTGGGGCTCAGAACCTTCCCTCCAGTGGTGGACTTCTGTGGTATAAGTGTTCTCTAGTTTGTGAGTCACCCACCCAGCAGTTATGGGATTTGATTTCATTGTTATTGCATCCCTCCTCCCATCTAATTGTGGCTTCTCATTTGTCTTTGGATGTGGGGTATCTGTTTTGGTGAGTTCCAGTGTCTTCCTGTCGATGATTGTTCAGCAGTTAGTTTTGATTCCAGTGCTCTCTCAAGAGGGAGTGAGAGCATATCCTACCTGCTGTATGTTTTAAGTTCAGACTCTGCTTCATTTTTAATAACAACTTTATTAAGATATAATTTATATACCATATGATTCATATAAAGTGTACAATTCAGTGATTTTGAGTATATGCACAGAATTGTGCAGACATCACCACAATCATTTTTAGAATCATTTTTAGAGCATCACTCCACTCAGAAACCTTGTACCCCTTAGCCATCATGTTCCAATCCTCTATCACTCCCAGCCCCTGGCAATCACTCATCTACTTTTTATCTCTCTCTATTTGCCTATTCTGGGCATTTCATATAAATGGAATCATAAATATGTGGGCTTTTCTGTCTGGCTTCTTTCTCTTAGCATAATGTTTTCCATGTTCATCCAGTGGCATGTGTCAGTACTTCATTCATTTTTATGGCTGAGTAATATTCCATTGTATGGATATACCACATTTTGTTTATCCATTCATCCATTGATGGACATTTGGATTTCCACTGTTTGGCTATTGTGAATAAAGCTGCTATGAACATTTGTGTACAAGTTTTTGTGGGAACATATGTTTTCATTTCTCTTGGTCATGTACTTAGGAGTGGAAATGCTGACTCATATGCTTCATTATATTTTATTGCTAAACCATAATATGGAGATGCCAAAGTATATTTAACAACTACATTGTTGATGATCATTTAGATGTTTTCATTTTTGCTGTTAATGAGTGCTCCAGGCAGCGCTGCTCAAAATGTGGTTTGCAGATGCGTGCCAGCCCTTGAAATGTTTGTTACAGATCTGTAACAAGATTTAGATAGAAACTGAGAATGTTTTTAAACTTTTCTAGCCTTTTAACCAGTAGTTTTATGTCTGTCGAATCTAAAAATTAAAAAAAATGGCCAATACTTTACTGGCTTTGGTTTTTAAGTTTTTATTTTCTACATCATTTTATTGTATTTCACAAAAGTATTGGTCCCTGACAAACTGGAAGTTAGAACAAAAAACACAACTGACCCTCCACTACAGGTAGGTGGTACACCTGCTTGTCCGTGTGTGTTTCTGTGGGAATGGTGGCCTGAAGCCACACTCAGAAGAACAAGAACAAGCTGTCTGGGACTAGTTTGTGAGGAGGAAGGGGGAGCTCCTCACCTCAGTTCCTCTTCAAGAATGAGAATGATAATTTGTAATACAGATGAACGGATAAACAAAATATAGTATTTACATGTGATGGAATACTATTCAGCATTTAAAAGGAAGGAAATTCTGACATGTGCTGCAGCATGGATGAACCTGGAGGGCATTACACTAATGAAGTAAGCCAGCCACAACAGGACAAATACTATGATTCCACCTATATGAGGTCCCTACTGTAGGCAAACTTATAAGAGGCAGAAAGTAGAATGGTGGGTGCCAGGGGTTGTGGGGAGGGGAAAATGGGAACTTGTTTAATGGATATAGAATTTCAGTTTGGGATGATAAGAGTGTTCTGGAGATGGATGGTGGTGATGGTTGCACAACAGTGTGAATGTTTGTAATGCCACTGAACTGTACACTTAAAATTGGTAAGTTTTACATTACATATGTTTTAATACCACAACAAAAAAATGTTTCATTTATATGGGCTCTGAGCCTCTTAGTTCTCCAATCACCATGGTAGTCACAATCTCATTTATCCTTACGACTACGCTGTAAGATGGGCATTTCCCCATTTTACAGACAGGGAAAGTTAGTCTCAGAGGGGGTAAGTGATTTGCTCCAGTGATACAGGGGTTAAGTGAGAGAGCGCCAGAGGGGCTTCTAGCTGGGTACCTCATTGTCTTGGTCTGCTCAGGCTGCAATGACAAAGTACCATAGACTGGGTGCCTTACAAAACAGAAATCTATTTCTCACAGTTCTGGAGTCTGAAAGTCGCAGAGTACCAGTATGGTCGGGTTTTGGTGAAGACCCTCATCCTGGCTTGCAGACAGCTGCCTTGCTATGTGCTCACATGGTAGAGAGAGAGTGAGTTCAGTCTCTTATTATAAGGACACTAATCCCATCATGAGGGCCCCACCCTTTGACCTCATCTGAACCTAATCACCTTCCAGAGGCTCCACCTCCATATACCATTACATTGAGGGTTAGGGCTTCAATGTATGAATTTGGGGAGGACACAAACATTCAGTCCATAACAGCTACTCACTTGCATGTGGCCTTGGCAAGTCCCTGCAACGCCTTGAACTCAGTTTCCCCATCTGTAAAAGGGGACAGTAATAGCCCACTCTTATGGGGTCACCATATGACTCAAGTTAAGTGACAGGTGCAGACACCTATGTAAGCTGCAACTCGGGGAGCTTAGACTTGTCTGAGATCAGCTTGAGTTTGTGTTTCCAGAGCTTTCCTCTCAGGGCACCTTGGAGTCCCTTTTAGCTGAATGCATGTGGCACTAGGTGGAGGGATGCTCCTGCTGCTCCATCTCTGCAAGGCTGCTCCTTAAAAGGGCCCTTTCCATTCCGATGTTTTTTAGGTTAAGGCAGCCACAAAGTGAGCCGTCTCCCAGGGGCATTGGAAGTTCCACATAATGACTGATTATTTTTAAAGGGATAATACTGAATCATGGCCAGGTAAACAGATTCAGCCAAAAATGTGCCTGCTGTAAAGGCCCAGGTTGGAGCCCTCAGCTTTTCGATTCTGCATGGGGTGACCTCAGGCCTTGACTGGAGCAGGACCCGCAATGGGGTCTCTGAGTGAGCCTACCCATCATGTCAGCAGCCAGCCTGCATGTATGGTCACGGGTGCGTGGGGGTGTGGCCACACTGTTTTGTTGGGGGTCTCCCCATTCTGGTTGTTAGTCAGGGCTGTGTAATCTGTCTAGTCACATCTCTGAGGGCTTTGTCAGCCCATGGTCAGTCTGGTGTTGTAGCTCAGTGACTGCAGGGCTGAGAGAAGCACCAGGCACCTTTCTTTTATCCTTCGCTGGCCAGAGGGAGTGTGCAGGATGCCAGCGCAGGCCTGGGTCAGCTTAGAAGGCTGAGGGTGAGCGAGGGCCAGCTTGCTGTGACTAGATGAGCAATTCTGGCAGCAAGTGGGGCAGTAGGGAGCTCTCTCAACTTGGCCCCTGGAGTTACAGCTCAGTTACAGGGTTTTTGGCAACAGTAGCAAAATAAGTTGGAAACAACACAGTGGGAACTTTGAATCCAAGGCAGTTAGAAAGCCAGTGTTATCAGTTAGGCATGCATTTGGCTGCAGATAACAGAAACCCTCACTTCTGCATGAGGATTTATTTTCCTTGCATGATAATTCCGGAGGTAGGCAGTCCAGGCTGGTGCGGCTGCTCAGGGATGTTTCCGGAACCCAGTGTCTTTTTATCTTTCCATCCCTCCATCCTTAGTGGCAGGCCTTCATCTTCACAGAGAGGTCAGGGAGAAGGGAGTTGGAATGAGTGCTGGGTCAACCCCAGGCAGATAGTGCAAAGAGCACTCTACTTGATATCCAGAGATCTGGGCCCGCGTCTGACTCAGGGTCACTTCCATCTTCTGGACTTTTTCCCACCTGTCAGATGGGCAATTTGAACTATATTATCTCTAAAGTCTCTTCCATCTTGTTCCACTTATCTGTCTGTGGCTTTTTTATAAACTACCTCAAAACCTTAGAGCTTAAAATGTCTATTTTGCTCATGAATCTGCAATTTCGGTAGGGCTCAGCGAGGACAGCTGGTCTCTGCTCCACTCATTGCTGGCTGGGAGGCTGGGACTGTCTGAAGGCTCACTCCATGTCTGTCAGGGGTACTGGGTGTTGTCTGGGACCTCAGCTGGAGCTTGGCCAGGTCATCTGCTCCTGGACTTCCAAGTGGCTACTTGGCTTCATCACAACGTGGTCACTGGGTTCTAAGGGTGAATGTCCCAAGAGCGAGCCAGGAGAGGCTGAGTGGCTTTTTCTCACTGGCCTGGGAAGTCATGCAAAATCACTTCAGCCACATTCTCTTCATTAGAGGTAAGTCACTAAGGACAACCCCTATTCAAGAGGAGTAGGCAGAAGTCAGATCTGCCTTTTGAAGGAGGTGTATCAAAGAATTTGTGGACCTGTTTAAAACCATCATGCACCTGTAGGTTTCAAATTCAGTGTTCCCTCTTTTTTGTGCTTTACTCTTACTATTCTAGAAGACAAGAGAGGCCGCCTCTCAGTGCAAGGATGGCAGATAAACTGTCAAGGAAAAGGTTTTGCTAGTCTTGGGCTGCTTTGGAAAGCCCCAGCCCAACCCCACTGGGACCAGGACTGGGACCTCCCTCAGTCTTAAAAGTGAATGATACCTGGTTCATTTTGAGAGTTACTCCCTGGCAACATGAGACTTGAGGATACTTGTCCAGCAGCATTTGAAAGTGTATAGTATGATGACAGTTCATCAACACATTTTCACTGACCATTCCTTAAGTACCCAGCACTGTGCTAGGCATGAGTTATGAATCAGGCCTGAGAGCTGGCCCCGTCCCTTGGGAATTTGTGGTTTTGTTGGGGAGACAGACAACTGGGGACACCCCCACCTAGCTAAGTCAGCTGTGTCCGATTTCAGTCTGTGTCCCCAGTGTCCACCCTGGGCTTGGCACGGAGGCGGCATTGATTACAGTGTTTGTCAGTGACAGAAACCTGACTCAAAATGACTTGGCTAAACAAAAAAATTTTTTTTGTCTGTTGGGGTTTGTATAACTGAAGAGACCAGGGGTAGATCTCTGACTTCAGGCATACGTGGGTCCCAGGACTACAGTGATGACATAAAAAACCTTTCCCCTACACCTGAGTGTTAGTTACGTGGTCCACTGGGTGGTCCGCAGTGGACCAAGCTCCCTAATATTCACGCTGTGTGTAGCCCCTTCCAACACTGAGTCTGAGCTTGGATGTGCAGTTTGCTTTGGCCCATTGGACATTAGCAGATGTGATACAAGTAGAGGCTTGATAAGCTGCTTGAACACTGGGGCTGGTCTTCTTGGAACCCAGACACCCAGCTGTGAAGAAGCTTAAGGCTAGACTATTGAAGGATGAAAGGCCACATGAAGAGAGACCTTGAGGATGAAGCCATCATAGACATTCTAGCCATCTCAGACAAGCTCTCAACTAAATGCAGCCACATGAGTGACCTCAGCCATCACCGTGGTAACAAAACTGCTCAGCTCAGCCCAGTTAATCCAGAGAATCGTGAGAAATAATAAATGGCTCTTTTAGGATACTAGGTTTTGGGTCATGTTGTTATGTAGCCATAGATAAAACTACTACACCTTTTCTAAGTGTTGGCAAAACAGCTGCCAACAACTCCAGGCTCAGAAGTCCCAGTGGACCTAGAGTACGTCTTTTCCATGGGATTGACTCTCATTTAACTAATGCAAGTAGCTTGCTCATCTTGGAACCAGTCACTGTGGCCAGGAGGTGAAGACCAGGCCAGAGATTCGTGCCCATCCTTGTAGCTAGTGGAGGGTTGGGTCAGTCCCACCCAATCCATGAACTGGGATAGGATAGGGAAGGGAGAAAAATGAGGCTATTGTTACCAGAAAGTGGGAGAGTGGAGACTTAATTGTCAGAATCAACAGATAACCTCCACGGGGAGTGCATTAAATTGGTGAGGAGGGTGAATGAATAATCATGAGTGTGGCTTAGTTGAGGAAGAATTTTTAAAAGGGCTAATATTTAAGTCAGGACTTATCACGAGTAAGAGACAAAGGTTTCTACGTGTCAGGCAAGCTGAGGGGTAGAACAGGAGATAGAAGAAGGCCCAGAGGTGGGAATTAAAGCTCTGGGTAAATGGGAGCTGGATGAGGATGCTGGACAGATCAGGCATTGCACTCTGAGATGGCCAGATGTCTTAGCTGAAAGCTGTTGTGTTTGCCAAGACTCCAAATGTGTTGTAGGCTTTTCCTCCTGAATTAAAAATTCACTTGTATTTTAAGAAAAGTGTCCAGGTGTTTCTGATTTATTTACACTTAAATCATCTCTGTGTGGGTGTGTGTGTGTGTGTGTGTGTGTGTGTGTGTGTGTGTGTGTGTGTAAGAGAGGGAGAGAGAGAGAATGTGGGGAACTATTTTTTTTTAATAACATGTACAATTGTAAGCCTAAGTATTTAAATGTATTTATTTATTTTTTGGCTGTGTTGGGTCTTCGTTTCTGTGCGAGGGCTTTCTCGAGTTGTGGCAAGTGGGGGCCACTCTTCATCGCGGCGCGCGGGCCTCTCACTGTCGCGGCCTCTCTTGTTGCGGAGCACAGGCTCCAGATGCGCAGGCTCAGTAGCCGTGGCTCACGGGCCTAGTTGCTCCGCGGCATGTGGGATCCTCCCAGACCAGGGATCGAACCCATATCCCCTGAATTGGCAGGCAGATTCGCAACCACTGCGCCACCAGGGAAGCCCTGGGGAACTATTTAATGTCCAAGAAATCCTGCAAACGTTTCATTTTGGCGCTTGCCATTTCAGACTGTATATCTGAGGAGTGAGAGGCTGCGTTTGGCTGGGGCCAAGCCTCCTTCAACTGTCCCAGGCTTGCAGCAGAGAGGTGCGGCAGGCACCCTCTTGAGGCCTCAGTGTCCAGGCTGCTCAGGGGGCCGAGCAGGGGCTCTGAGGGGCAGCTTGCAGCCTGCAGGCAGCCAGCCCCAGGGGAGATCTCGGAGGCTGCCCCAAAGCGGATTGCAGCCTACTGAGGACACACAGTTGTCTCAGCTCTTCAGAGACCGGGTATCCCCACCCCCCCACCTCAGCCCAGTCGGTCACCAAAGAATGAGGACAGCTTGTACCCAGTGATGTGCCCAGTTCAAGCTTGTGACATACCAACCATCGGGGCCAGCGCGTCCTGGAAATAGAAGCGAGTAGGAGCTGTTCTTGTAGAAGGTGGAGGTGTGCCCCGGGGGCCTGTTGGAGCTGGCAGACACCCAGGAACAGGAGAGGAGGGGTCGGCCGCTTATCCCAGGACAGACAGATGGGCACGGCTGCTCCTGTATGGGGAGTCAGGAGGCTGGGAGGGATTGGCACAGAAGGACAGGTCTCAGGGTGAGTGACACTCGGCTCAGACCAGCACCGGGGCATCCTCCTGGCCCCTGTTGCTCATCTCGCCCCCATCATTGTTCTCCCCACCCCGCCCCCTCGACCCTGCTGTCCACAGCCCTCTGGCTGCACCTCTGGTGACCAGCACCCACACCTTTTCCGATTTGGCTTTGACCCTCCCTGCCTGGTCCTAAGTGGCCTGGGCAGTCTCTGCATCCTGGGGAACCGGGACAAACAAGGCCAACTTTCTTGATGACAGCAATCTGAGGATGAGTGAGGATAGGAGCAGTTTTACATGTTGTTTAATATAATAAACAGGAGTCCAGGGAGCTGCAGGACTGAATCTTTCTTTAACCCTCACAGCAGCCGTTTATCCATGGGCGTCTGGGCAGCAGAGGCACATGACTGCGGGAGCACCGGACAGCAGCTCTGAGTCTGAACCCACATTTTGGGGTTCAAGCCCTTTGTGGTCAGCCTGACCCCCCTGTATCACTGGCCCCCAAACTCAGCAATGGAAGCACCCCATTGCAGACTCACCAGCTGGCCCCTCACTGCCCCCCAAAGCTCCATACTTGCATCAGGACTCCTTTTATTGCAATTGATGGGAGCATAGCTCAAACTGGCTTAAGCATCAAAGGAACTTTTTTGGGCTCTGGGAAATTCTGGTTTCAGGAGCAGTCGACATCCTCCTGGTGGGTTTGTCTGTCTCCCAGCTCTGTGTTCCTTTGTTGGCTTCATTCTCAGGTGGCCTCTTCTTCTGTGAGGGTGGTTACAGCCCCTGCCAGGTCCAGGTCCACATCATATCAGCTGTACTGCCCCGATCCTGCACAGGACTTCTACTGGTCTAGCCACAGCCATGTGTTCCCCAAACCTGTCACTGTAGCTGAGAAAATGTGGAGCTTTGCTTGGTCAGGTCTGGGTCATATGCCCACCCTCTAGTCAGGGGATAGGATCAACCCCATCCACACCCACGTGGGCCGAGCATGGCAAAGGGGTGGCTCCCCAGAGGAACTTGGGATGCTAGTAAAAGAATGGGAGGGACACTGGGAAGGCAAAACCCACAGATGCTGACTCCAATGCCCACACCCACCTGGGTACCTTTCCTTCTCATACCCCAGCCCTGAATCTGCCCTGCAGCCTCTCTCCTCTAGGTTCTCCCAAGCTCACCTCCTCCAGGCAGCCATGTCTGATTATACCAGCCCTTTGTGCTTTCTTCTTCCCAGAACCCCTCAGACACCCACCTTTGTCCAGCCTGCCTATGCAATGTTTGTTTATTACCTCAGGCAGTTACCATGTTCAGCTTTTTATGTGGATTTTTGGATTTTTGCTCCACATGCATTGTGAGGTCTTTGAGGGCAGGACCTAAGGCATCTATGTCCTTAAGGCAGCTGGTATGGTAAAATGCTTTGGACTTTTCTCAAGTGCTTCTGCCCCTAGACTGTGCCATGCTCACAGACACATTTAGCCTGATCTTTATTTTTCTATGCTGATGAAGCTTTTCCTGTGAGCCTTGGACACACTATCTTTTCCCATTTTGCACCAGTTTTATTAGGCAAAGCTTTAGGGTCCTAGGGTTTGCACCACTGTTGAAGCCTGTCTTTCCTTGCCCTGTGAGCTTAGTCAAGTTACTTAACCACTTGTTACCTTACTTTCTTCATCTTTACAATGTGGAGAACATTTACCTTACAGTTACACAGATCGAATGGACAGCGTATATGAAGATGATGCCTAGCAGAGTGCCGGACTCATAAACAGCAGCTAAATGAATGCATGAGTGAATAAATGAATGAATTGGTCCATTAGTTGTTGAGCCACACAGCTTGTAGGACTCTAGACAGGGAGCTCTATGAGAAAAGAAAACCCTATTTCCTGGTGTAGAGGAAGTCTCAGCATAGACAGCAGGACCAGAGCCAGCCCATGGCTGCCTGCCCTAGGCTAGGATGGTCTAGAAGCTGGGCAGGTCTGCAGAAGGATCAGCAGGTGTGGTCAAGTGGCCCCATCTTATGGGGAGGAGAAGGCTGGTAAGGTCCAGGAGCTGGTCAGGTCAAGGCCAAGCATCATGAGGATGTTTGCCTGTGCTGGGCAGCATTGCATCTGTCCCTGCTTCTTTTGGTGAGAGCACCCTGTTTCTCCTTGGGCAAACCCTCTTTTCTAGTCCCAGGCTATGGCTTGGGGTAGGCTGACCCCACCATCTAGTAATTAGCACATGACCCAGTCGTCCCCAGAAGTGGCAGATTTCAGACTTTTCCTGCCAACTTTGGCATAGAGAGGGTCTTTTTCCACTGGGGTTGCACAGGTGGTGGAATGTGGGCTTGGAGCCACTGGGGGCCACAGTATGGATAGCATCCCCACATCCCTGCCATAAATAAAGCCAACACAGAGAAACTAGAGCTGAGAGGTGGGGAAGGAGAGTCCTGAGGAACACCTGGATCCAGCCGGACCTGAACCTTTGTGGATTTTTCAGTTAAGAGAGGCAATGCATTCTCTGTTTTTAAAGTTAATTTGACCCTCTTCTGACCTTTAAAGATAAAAGTCCTGACTGATACACTGCCCTACAGAAAGCAGTTGTTCCCCAGAGATCCCAGCCATATGACACACAATTGGTTTCCATATTGATGCTCACTCCCATGGGTATTTGCATTTTTGAGGTCAGAGGTCATGTAAATAAACGGTTATAGACAGGAAGGCAGGAGAGTTTCTCAGGAAATCGATAACACAGTGAGTGAAAGCTGTGTTCACAGCCCATGTACTGGAACTTGTCTCATTCTCAGTAACAGTGCAGTGTCGTGTTGTGGCTCAATCTCAGCAGCATGAGAATCTGGAACGTGTGTTCACCACATTGAGAAAAGTTTCCTTCCCATTGTTCATCATTCAAGGTCTCATTTAGTTTTTTCTGGGAATGCTGGTTCGTATTTCACACGTGCTGTTGGTTCAGTAGTGGAAATAATTACATGCACTGATAAAGCAAGGCAGTAAATGAAAGAAAATGATATAAAAGCACCCACCCTAGTGCTTCCATGGACACAGAAGATGAGAATTTCCATCCGTGGTTAAACAGGAACAGAGCTTTGGAGCTGCTCTTCCTGGGCCAGTTCCAGTGATGCATCTTCAACTCTGGGTCACATGGATTGCTGAGAATCCACATCATGCAGTTTTTTCAAATTCATGTCTGGACCTAGATAGGAGGCTTTCCTAGAGATGTATAATATAGGGCAGGGGTTCACGGCTCATTACTGAATCTGTGCCAGAATTGTACTGTGAAATGTACTAGTGTCCAAGGCTTCAAGATGGACCTTCTTATTCTCAGGCCGGGGTAGGGGGTTGTAGAGACTGCAAGATAAGAGGAAGGATGCCATTTGGCAGAAGTAATCAGCAGTCCCTGTAAGCTGACTCTAGTCCCGGGACAGTACCCACGTCTGGGTGCTTGGTGCCTGCCTGGGTTATGCCTGTGGTGTTGGCTATGTCATCAGAGCCCCCATCCTGCCCTCCAATACTGCCCCCTTGTCCTCAAATATTATTAGCTCATCACCTCCCCTTGGGTACATTCTTTCTCAAAGGTCTCCTGGATACAGCTCATGGGCTAAAGTGTTCCATGCTTGATGACTGAGGTTAGGGTTTGTGCAGCCTTCAAACCATCTCCCAGACACCTGGGGAAGGTGGCGAGGCCTCTCCCAGTCCCGGGGTAGACTACTGAGACCAAACTGTTGTCCCTTTTAAAATATGTTCTGACTGGAATTCATGTGGGCTAGATATATACATCTTAATTTGCGACGGGGAAAAAAACCTATTCCATGTTTGATTATCTTCCAAAGGCAGTAACTTGCCTGGTTAGTTTTTCTCTTTCTCCACTCTCCTGACCCCAAATTACAGAAAGAAAACATCCAGGTCATGTTTCCAAATTTCATTTCATAAACTGAAAACACATTTCAGGTCTCAAAGGGCAAAAGACACCTTCATCTAGTTAACTCTGAGAGTTTTTAATGTTTATGCAACACAAAGTCATGTAGCTCTTTCATTTTTTTAAGCAAACTAGGAGAATTGTTACTTTGCCAAGACTTCCTATTCTTTTTTTAAAAAATTCTTTTATTGTAGTAAAATACATTTTTCACATTAACCATTTTTAAGTCTACATTTCAGTAGCATTAATTATATTTATAATGGTGTGCAACCGTCACCACTCTGTATTCCCCAAACTTTCTCAGCACCCCGAACAGAATCTTTGTAACCATTTAGCAATAACTCTCCATTTCTCCCCACCCCAGCCCCTGGTATAACCTCTAATCTACTTTCTGTCTCTATGAATTTGCCTAGTCTCTGTATTTCATATAAATGGCCTTTTGTGTCTGGCTTCTTTCACTTAGCACAGTGTTTCCAAGGTTCAGCCATGTTTGAGAATGAATCAGTACTTCATTCCTTTTTATGACTGAATAATATTCCATTGTAGGTGTATACCACATTTTGTATATGCATTCATCAATTGATGGACATTTAAGCTTCCTCATTCTTAAGCTTTCATCTTCAACAGTTATGGGGAGTAATTTTAATATTAAAATTTTATTACTATAAAGTCTTCATTCATAATACCACTTGGACTCTTGTACAGAATAAAATGGAAGTAACATTTATTAGTTGTCTTCTATAAACCAGGCTCTGTGCAGGGCCATGCACATAGTGTCATCTCATTTAATCCTCACAAACATGGTATGAAGTAGATGTTATCCCATTTTGAAGATGAAAACACTGAAGCCCAGAGAGGATAAGAGACTTGCTCAAGGTCACATAGCTACTGTGTGGCTGAGCTGAGCTTTGAATGCTCGTTCCCCTTACTCCCAAATCCACATGTTCCCATCCTGTCTGTTCTCTCTCATTAATCATGGAGACAAACTGTTCATGGCACTTTGTCACACTTAGAGATGTGGCAAAGATGCCTTCTTCCCAAATGCATCAACAGAACCTCAAGCCCTGGTCCGAAATGACCCAGATTTTTTCCCTTGGCCTTAGTGTATCTCTTGTCAACTCTTCAGTGATGAGGGAGGGTATATAGGAGTCACGTGAGTACCTGCTCTTAGGGAGGTGTTGGGGGAGTTTGGAAGAGGCCTTTGAATAACTGATAGATCTATTTGCACTGCAATTGGGGAACCAATGACCAGCTACCTCACTGAGCTCTCTGCTCTGGTAGCAAAGTCAGGGACTATCCAGTCTTGTTGGTCACACATTCATTCTCTCCCTTTCCCTCTCTCCCTCCCTTCTGACTACCTATCCATCCAACCATGAAACCATCCATGAATCCATGCATTTATCCATCTACTCATCCATCCATCCATCCATCCATCTATCCATCCACCCATCCACTCATCTATCCATTCATCTGTTAACTCATCCATCCATCTGTCCACTTATCCATCCATCCATCTAGATTATATTTGTTGCAGGCCTGCAACAATATGGATGCTAGCTCCTGTTCTAGGTTCTTGGATATAGTAGTAAACATACTTCAATAGAGGATGGATCCAACCAGTATAATGTGTTAAAAGTCAGGAAACTTTATTTTAAAATCCTGATTCCTGACTACTCTTGGAAAAACTGGAAGACCAGGCAACCAGGGCCCAGTTTGCCACATGGCAGTTCCGGCCAGAGCTGTGTAGCCCTGTGCAGAGCATTGACCTCTAGTTCACCACAGCCCTGACCACTGCCTGTTGACTTGTACCTGGACCACACTGCATGCCTGGCCCCGAGAGGCCTTTGGGTCTGTGCCCCTCACTAGAGAAGTGTTTGCAGTAGCCACTGCCCGGCTTCACAGTCTACCCCAGCCCAAGACCTGGGCTTTGTTCCAACACATTCTGCCCCTGAACTTGCCGTTACCTCATCTACAAAATAAGGGTTGATGTGGGCAGATGAAGATGAAGAAGGAGTTAAAAAAGATCTGTAGACTGTAACATGCTGTTCAAAAGAAGGGGCTGCTGTCACTGAGAGCCTGAGCCGCTGGGAGATAGAGAGAGAGAAAGGGACCTTGTTGATAGGTTGGGTGTTCAACTTAACAGACTCTCAATCCAGGCCTGAGGCTCAGGGCAGTTTTGAAGGGAAGTGACACCTAAGTTAAGAAGGGTAAGTAGGAATTGGGAAAGGGAACCACAAAAGTCTTCTCTAACCTGGAGCATTCAAGAATATAAGAGCTCAGTCAAAATGGTTAGAAAGTGGAGTTTGTACATATGGGGGTTGGGGGAGGTGGGGGTAGGAAGGCAGGCAGGGCAGTGATGCTTGAAAGGAATGAGACTGGAAAGAAAGTTAATCGGCATTTAGATCATTTAGTCCTTGTACCACGGTCAGGGGTTTGAACTTATCCTAAAAGCCAGGGAGACCCATGGGGAGTTTTCATCTGGGGATGCATTGAGCACTTTGATATTCTAGTTGGGTGAGGATGGATTTGAGGGGCCAGATCTCGGGCAGCAGCTGGTGGGTGAGCTGGGAGGCTGCTCAGGAGTCTGGGGTAAGAGGAGTAGGTGGTAGCTGATTCTTCTCCTGGTGTTTAGGAGTAGAATTGCTTGGGGCTTGGGCTTCATTAGCTGTGAAAGGGGAGGGAGGGAGGGGCGTGGGAGGGCCCTTGGGTTGCTGGTCTGGGTAGCCGTGAGGAGCAGGAGGGAGGAACAGGTTGGGTGGAAGAGAGGATTGTCCAGGTGGAACATCACGGTGGGGACGCCCAGGATCTGTTTCTGAGACTCGGGATTGACAGTAAAGTATCAGGGAGGAGGTGAGATCTCTCAAGAGGGCTCTACAGAGAGAGAGAAGAGGAGAACACTTGTCAGCCAGCCTGAGGAACCCACCAAGATAAAGGGAAACCCCATTTAAGTGAAAGGCATGGGAAGAGAGGGCTGCAGAGGCAGCAGACAGAAGCAGGGTGGGGAGGAAAGCCAGGTCTGTAAGTAGGTTGGAGGAGCCAGGTGAGCAGGTCACCAGGGTCAGGCGACACTAAGCACCAAAATGTGTCCACTGGGTTCGGCAACAAGGAGGTCATTTTAGAACTTGGTGGGTGTTATTTGGGGGCAGTGGGTTGAGGAATGGGTGGAGGTGTAGAAGAGAGGAAGAGGTGAGACTGAGTGGGCAGCACCTGGGAGGGGGCACGGGGTGCTGGGAGGGTCTCAGGAGGGAAGGAACATTAGTGTGGGCGACAGTGGAGCAGCCAGGAGAGCAGGGGAGACCAGAGGGCTGAAGCAAGTACAGTGTCGAGGGCCCTGAAGAGGTAGGAGGAGGTGGGCAGCAAGGCCACGAGGAAGGACAGGTGGGGGTTGGGAGGCTGAGAAAGTTGCTCCTGGGGCTTCTGTTTCCTCCATGAAGGGGGAGGCATGCTGAGCTCCTCAGAATCTACAAGGGTCAGAGGTTGAGGAGACTGGACAGGAGGAGAATGGATTCTAGGCATTCAAGGGCTGTGGATGATTTGTGGACCTGGCATGCCTTTCCTCACCACTGCCCCCCACTCTGGCTGCTTAGGGCCCCCATCCCCTGGAAAGCAGTGCACCGATTCTGGACCAATGCTGCTCCTGGACTGCCCCTGCCTAGCAGGGTCACAGAAGATACTCACCCGGGCCTGGTCCCATCCCCACCCAGGTGGGCAAACTGCAGAAGGAGCCTGTGTGGGCCTGGAGGCTGGAGGCTGGGGGCTGCTGTGGGGCACGTAGAGGAGCAGAAGAGGCCAAGAGCAATGTGGCTTCCTGAGGAAAGTCCCATGTAGCAGACATGCCCAGGAGGGCTGGCTGGGAGCTAAGCCTGACCAGCCCTCCTCCACATCTGCAGCTCAGCTGCTCCAAGAAACTTGTGCAGCGCTTGGCTCTTTGGTGTCCATTAGAACAGGCAGCAACTTTCTTCTGCTTCAAAGAGAATGACTTTATTTTCATTGGACTCTGGGGGGAAATAGCTCTAAAAATGAGAACCTCGGCAGAAAACACAAACAGGAATTGGTCCCTTTACTCAGGTTTGACCCTAATTTATTAAGCCACACTCTGAAAATACTGAGCTGTAACTGAATTTTTTTGTTTGTTTGTTTGTTTTTTGCACACATTTTTTTTATTGCTCCAGACATACATGTGAAGTTCTGTTTAGTATCCTACCTTACAATGAGAAATAAGAAAACTGAGGCTCAGGGAGATTAAGGTCTTCACAATTATATACAAAACAAAGAAAGATTATTTTGCACTTGAATTATGAGTATGTACTCAATTTTTATATGGTTCCTTCATTTCTACATATTGTATATTTTATTTTATTGTATTTTTCCAGTTCCATTGAGATATAATTGACGTGTAACATTGTATACATTTAAGGTGTACCATGTAATGATCTGATATATTTATATATTCCAAAATAATTACCACAATAAGTTTAGTTAACATCACCTCAAAAATTACCTTTTTTTTGTGGTAGAACCTTTAAGAATTACTCTCTTGGCAACTTTCAAGGATATAATAGAGAATTGTTAACTATTGTTACCACACTCTCTTAGATTCTCAAAATGTATTCATTTTATAACTGGAAGGTTGTACCTTTTGACCAACATCTCCCCAAATCCCCTAGCTCCTGGGAACCACTATTCTCTCTATTGTATACTTTTGGCTTTTCAAAAAGATTCCACATGTATGTGACATAATACAGTATTTTTCTTTCACTGACTGACTTTTTAACTTAGCATAGTGCCCTCAAGTTCATCCATGTTGTTGCAAATGGCAAAATTTCATTTTTTATGGCTGAGTAGTATTCCATTGTGTATATCTACACCACCTGTTTTTTATCCATTTATCTGTTGATGGACACTTAGGTTGCTTCCATATCTTGGCAATGTAAATAATGCTGCTATGAACACTGGGGTGCATGTATCTTCTCCAATTAATCTTTTCATTTTTTTCATATATATACACAGTAGTGGAATTGCTGGATCACATGGTAGTTCTATTTTTAGTTTTCTGAGAAACCTGCACACTATTTCTGCATTGGCAACACCAATTTACATTCACACAGTGCTCGAAAGTTCCCTTTTCTCCACATCCTTGCAAACGTTTGTTATTTGTGTTCTTTTTGATGATAGCCATTCTGTCAGGTGTGAGGTGATAGATATCTCATTAAGGTTTTCTTAATAAGAAAAAAATTTATTAACATATCTTATTTTTTATTTAAAAAATTTTTATTTTATATTGGACTACAGTTGATTTACAATGTTGTATTAATATCACATGTACAGCAAAGTGATTCAGTTATACATACACAGATTTATTCTTTATCAAATTCTTTTCAGATTAAGGTTATTACAGAATATTGAACAGAGTTCCCTGTGCTATACAGTAGGTCCTTATTAGTTATCTATTTTATATATAGTAATGTGTATATGTTTATCCCAACCTCCTAATTTATCCTTCTCCCCCACCTTTCCCCATTGGTAACCACTTTTGTTTACTAAGTTTGTGCATCTGTTTCTGTTTTGTAAAGAAGTTCATTTGTATCATTTTTTTTAGGTTACACATGTAAGCAACATCATATGATATTTGTCTTACACTGTCTGACTTACTTCACTCAGTATGACAATCTCTAGGTCCATCCATGTTGTGGCAAATGGCATTATTTCATTCTTTTTTTATGACTGAGTAATAGTCTATTGTATATATGTACCACATCTTCTTTATCCATTCATCTGTCGATGGACACTTAGGTTGTTTCCATGTCTTTGCTATTGTAAATAGTGCTGCAATGAACATTGGGGTGCGTGTATCTTTTCGAATTATGGTTTTCTCTGGATATATACCCAGGAGTGAGATAGCTGTATCATATGGTAGTTCTATTTTTAGTTTTTCAAGGAACCTCCATACCGTTCTTCATAGTGGCTGTACCAATTGACATTCCCATCAACAGTGTAAGAGGGTTCCCACACCCTCTCCAGCATTTATTGTTTGTAGATTTTTTGATGATGTCCATTCTGACTGGTGTGAGGTGATATGTCATTGTAGTTTTGATTTGCATTTCTCTAATAATTGGAGGTGTTGAACGTCATTTCACATGCTTTTTGGTCATCTGTATGTCTTCTTTGGAGAAATGTCTATTTAGATCTTCCATACATTTTTGATTGGGTTGTTGTGGTTTTTTTGATATTGAGCTGTATGAGCTGTTTGTATATTTTGGAGATTAATCCTTTGTCAGTTGCTTCATTCACAAATAGTTTCTCCCATTCTGAGGGTTGTCTTTTCGTTTTGTTTATGGTTTCCTTTTCTGTGCAAAAGCTTTTAAGTTTCATTAGGTCCCATTTGTTTATTTTTGTTTTTATTTCCATTTCTCTAGGAGGTGGGTCAAAAAGGATCTTGCTGTGATTTATGTCATAGAGTGTTCTGCCTATGTTTTCCTCTAAGAGTTTTAGAGTGTCTCACCTTACGTTTAGGTCTTTAATCCATTCCGAGTTTATTTTTGTGTATGGTGTTAAGGAGTGTTCTAATTTCATTGTTTTACATGTAGTTGTCCTGTAACTGAATTTATAGCCAGTGTTTTGCATTTGTGGGTGAGAGTAGCCTGTACCCTAAGAGGAACTGGGATTCTGAGGCTGGGAAAATGTGACCAGTTTCTGTAATGTGTTTTTCCTCCCATACATGTCAATGACAAATGTGAATTTTCTGTGTTGGCCCACATCCCTGAATTCCCAAAGCATCCCCTTTGTATGTTGCTGGAGGTAGTAGGCTGCTGTGTCAGCCTCCCCACTGGGCTGTGAGTCCCAGGTCAATTCATGTCTGTGGCCTCAGCCTTTGTGACCCCAGGATGTGGCACTGAGTGTGGTGATGGATTTGGAATCAATGGATTGTTGGATGAACTAATGAATGTATAAAAAAGGAATCTCTGGGCTCCTCAAAGAGAACCATAGGCTACAGGGTTTGTTTCATGCCAGCATTCACCCCCTCAATCTAAGCCATGTGAACAATCTTCCCAATGAAACCCTGTCTTCAGAGTGCCTTCCTTTTCTCAGAACCTTCAGTGGCTCCCTGTTTCTTTAGCATCAAGTCTAAATGTCTCAGCCTGGCACACCTCTGGGGCCTCCATGCCAACCAGGATGGGCTCCTCCTTGCCCTCCAAACACACCTGCTCACCCTGCCTTTGCATCTTTATCCCTGGGTCCTTGTACCCAGAGCACCGTTCCTCAGACAGCATAGAATTAAGGACATAGGCTGTAGATTAAGAGGTCTGCATTCAGAATGTAAAATGGTGCAGCTGCTCTGGAAAACAGTATGGAGGTTCTTCAAAAAATCAAAAACACAATTACCATATGATCCAGCAATTCCACTTCTGGCAGTTCCACATACCCCACGGGATTGAAAGCAGGGACGTGAAGAGATATTTGTACACTCGTGTTCATAGCAGCATTTTTCACAATAGCCTAAAGATGGAAACAACCCAAGTGTCCATGGGTGGATGAATGGATAAACAAAACATGGTATACAATGGAATGTTATTCAGCCTTAAAAAGAAAGGAAATTCTGACACAAGCTACAATATGATGCACCTTGAGGACACTATGTTAAGTGAAATAAGCCAGTCACAGAAGGACAAATACTGTATGATTCCTTTTATATGAGGTTTCTAGAGTAGTCAAATTCATTGAGAGAGAAAGTAGAATGCTGGTTGCCAAGAACTGGGGGAGGAGAAAATAGGGAATTTTGATTTGAGTATAGAGTTTCAGTTTTGCAAGATGAAAAGAATTCTGGAGCTGGATAGTGGTGATGGTTTCACACCAATGTGAATGCTGCTGAACTGTACACTTAAAAATGGTTAAAATGGTAAATTTCATGTTATGTATATGTTATTGCAATTTACAAGAATAATTTTTGCAAAAAAGTGGAAGACGATTGAAAAAGGTAAGTCAGAGACATACACTGTGAGAAGGACTCCACCTGCCAGTGCTGACTTTGAAGATGGAGGAAGGAGACCATGAGCCAAGGAATGCAGCAGCCTCTAGAAGCTGGGATCCACCCTTATTTCACAGCCAGAAAGAAATGCGGACCTCAGTCCTACAATCGCAGGAACTGAATTCTGCCAACAACCTGAATGAGCAGAAAGGAGATTCTCCCCTAGAGCCTCCAGAAGGGAACGTAGCCTGCTGACACCTTGATTTTAGTCTGACGAGATCATACTGGACTTATGACCTACAGAACTCTTAGGATAATTAGTTTGTGTTGTTTTAAGCCAGGTAGAGGCTGGGGGAGGCTGCTTGGGTTGGAATCCTGGCTCTATCACTTTCCAGCTGTGTGGTCTTGGTCAAGTTTCTTAAGCTCTGTGCTTCAGTTTCTTTATTGGTAAATTGGGTTCCTGAGAGTACACACCTCATAGGTTGTAGAGAGGTTTAAGTGAGTTAATACGGTACAGTGTTTAGTGCAGTGCCTGACATCAGAGTAAACCAACACATGTTGCTATTGTTATTGTCACCACCACTATTATCACTCTCCCCTGGGTCCTGTCACATGCTGCCATCCTCCAGGGTTCACCTGATGCCCATCTCGCCCTCTGAAATGAGGGAGTTTACTACTCAGTGGCATCTTTCTTCTTTCTTTCCATCTCTCCCTCTTGGGTGTGCCCCTCCTCCCCAGCTTGAGCTCCTGGAACACACAGTCTACTCTTTCTCCAAACCCTTTGCACTGGATGTGGTGCAGGACAGTGAGCGCTGAGCTCCAAGTACTAACTCAGATCTGCCTCCTACCGGCTGTATGACTCTGGAAACGTGCATCAAGGTGGGAGGAGTGGATGAAAAGATTCATGTAATTGCAACAAGAACAGAGCAGACACAGGTCAATGTTAGTCCCATCAATCTGGGCACTGGTACTCAGTGAGTGCTCAGCTGTCCCAACAGAAGCCCCACAGCCTGCTGGATCTGGGTGAAGGGGAGGGGGACGCATCTCCTTGGGGGTTTCCAGCTGCAACAGAGCTGAGAGCAACCCCTCTGCTCCTCTCCAACCACAAGGCTCTTCATCCTCTCTGAGCCAAGATACAGTGTGAAGGATTGCCCTCCCCACCCCCACAGTTCATTTTAGAGCCTGGGTAGGGCTGCTGAATCCCTGGCACATAGTGGCATGTCCCATGGGCCTTTCTATTGATCCCTTTCTCCTGCCACTCTCTGTGCATAGGTCTCTCCCCCAAGGGATAGGAGACATGCTGATTCACCATTCACACCCAGGACACCCAGGAAATACTAAGAAAAGTTAAGAAAAGTCCGTAAATAATATTCTCTTTCTCAGACTGGATATCCTATACATGGTACATGCACATCTTTATCAAGATATATAGACAGTCTTTCCCCACAAAATAGAATCACACAGTAAATATTATTGCTTAAAATAGCTCAGTATTCCACAACCACTTCTTTATGTGATTAAGTATACTTCTACAACTTCATTAGTGCTGAGTAAGATTCCATCGCAAGCATGTACAAAAATTTGTGTACCAGACTTCTACCGTTGAACACTCAGGCTATTTCCAGTTTTCTGCTTATAAATAATACTGCCCTGAACATCCCTGTACATTCACATTTACCCCTCTATCTAATTTCCTTTCGAAAGATTCCCAAAAGTGGAATTGCTGGGTCAAATGATATGCAGATTTTTAAAGCTTCTGTTAGACATAGTATTTCCAAACTGCTCTCTCAAAGGGTCATGTCAATATAGACTCCCACTAGGATGTACAAGAGTGTCCATCCTCATCTAGCAATAAGTGGTATCAATTTAAATTAGTTTTCCTTTTTCATTTAAAAAACTGATAGGATATAATTGATATCTGAGATGATAACATATATTAATCATTGCCCTATCCCAGGAATATTCAAAATTCTCCCCTCATTTAATTTTTCCCTGTGAGGAAAGCATCAATATCCCCATTTTATAGGCTCAGGAAAAAGGTTCAGGAACTTGTCAGGGAGCATGTAGATTGGGGTCACCATAGATCACGGGGCCCATGGGTCACCAGAGTGGGTGACTGGGCCCCAGGACTTACCACTCTTATCAGCACAGGAGGGAAGTGAACTGGGGCTCCCTGTGAGTGAAGTGCCAAGGAAAGGGTTGGTACGTGGGCTAAAAACTTTTTTAAAGCTTTTCATTCTTAAGCAGAAACTAACACACCATTGTAAAGCAATTATACTCCAATAAAGATGTTAAAAAAATAGCTTTTCATTCTTTAATGAGCACACATCTCACTGGCAGTCTGCAAATAGAGTCTATGGTTTAGTGGGGACTGGGGGAAGAATGAATGACAACTTGCAGCTACAGGTTGTGAACTAACATCTTCTCTTTTGAGGTGGTAATTTCCAGCCTTGACATCTCCTTTGCTCTGTAACTACTGAGAACTTCTTGATGCTGAGGCCTTGGTTATTAATTCAGATGTCACATCACTGTCAGATCCCACATAATAGCATTATGGGTGAACCTACAAGGAAAAATGGGCTTTGATCTGTTCCTAAGTGAATCCTCCCAAGGTGCTCTCCAAATCTACTTTTGGTGTCACTAAAAAAAAGTTGTTGTTGTTGTTGTTTTTTACTTTAATGAAAAGTTGGCAAAATGAAAAATTTTGGAAAAAAATGAGTACAGGAAATTAAACCCCATCCCACCACCTTAAAATATAATTTCTAATTTTTTGTTCTTTCCTTTTTAGTTCCTGTTTGCATATATTTGTTATAATCAATAGCATATGTTATTTTCTATTCCGGTTTTCTTACCTAATATTGAATAAACATTTTCTTGTTTGAATACAGCCTTCCTAATTATTTTAAATGGTTCCATGGTAGTCCATCAAATGGAGATACACCAGTTCTCTAATGTTTGGCATTTAGATTATGTCCAAGTTTTTGCTCTCATGACTCTTCATACAAATAAATTCTTGCTTTTGCTTAATTAAGATAAAGGAGTGGATTTTCTGGAAACATCTTTTTGGTCCATAATATATATTGCCAATTTGTTTTCTAAAAGGGTTGTGTCAATTTACACTGTAGTGTGTGAGTACCAGTTTCAGCACAATCTCTCCAGCGCTGGGTATTGTCATTTTTTTAAAAAAAGTTTCCTTTTTAATATCTCAGGGAACAGAAAATATAGGTTTATTTATGCTCATTTTAAAGATTGATAACTATAGCATTTTCTCATTACTAATTGTAGGGACTTGAAAGCTATGCTTAGAACACGTTCTCAGTGAAAATGATTATGTATTTGAGTATCTCCTATGTGTGGGGAACCAGACGGTGAACAGTAAAGCATGTGGAAGTCATGGTCTCTGCTCTCTAAGAGCTTTCTGGGAGGTGTCTACATCCTCAGTTTCTGAAAAGCTATAGAAAGTTCAATAAGAATACATGATATATGGTTTAAATAGTGGTTCAAGAAGAAAGCAGGCAAGCTGTCACTAAACAGATAAATCATCTAGCTAATGGTCTAGAGAATGATCATTTAAGGCATCTAGAGGATCAGTTCAGGTTGAAGTGGTCAGAGAAGGCTTTATGCTTGGGATGGGGTGGGGCAGGGTGGGATTGTGCTGCACCTTAAATGATGGTTAGCACTGTGTGGCCAGAGTAGATAGGTCAGAGCATTTTAACAGTGGTCCAGCGGTGGGAAAGCCCAGGATAGGTAAGGTCAGAGCTGACAGTGGCCCTAAAGGTCACCCAGAGCACCACTTCTCAAACTTCCCTATGCCAGACTAAGCTGGGGGTCTTCTTAAAATACAGGTTCTGATTCAGTAGGCTGGGTGTGGTGCCTGAGATTCTGCATTACTAACAAGCTCCCAGGGACTGCTGCAGCCCATCCATTGAGTAGCAGTGATCTAGACCAATCCTTTCCTTTTAAAGATGGGGAAACTGAGTCCCAACTGCAGCAGGATTATGAACAATTTGAGCTACACCTCAGGATTTGTTTAGGAAATATTAGGATGCAACGTTGGAACTGATGGAGAAAAGTAAAGAAGTTATTTATGACATATGTTCTCAATGCCATGTACTTGACATAGTTTATCTCACTTTTCTCCTCATGACACCCCTACATAATAAATAGTTTGGTTTTTATTTTCCAGAAGGAAAACTGAGCCTCTGACAGCCAAAGCAGTTTGCCCAAGGTCAAATTAGTGTTCTTTCAGGTCATTCCAGCCCCACACCCATGACCTTTCACCACCACCTTCAGTGCCATCAAAGGTGTTAAGGTGTTTGCCTCAGGCACTGTGACTGTTTTACTTTTGCTCCACTTTGGCATTTGAAACATACTTTATTTATGTTTTAAATTTATTTTTTATTGAAGTGTAGTTGATTTACAATGTTGTGTTAGTCCCTGATGCAAGCAAAGTGATTCAGTTGAATATATATATTCATTTTTCATTATAGTTTATTATAGGATATTGAATATAGTTCCCTGTGCTATACAGTAGGACCTTGTCCTTTATCCATTCTGTATATAATAGTTTGCATCTGCCAGTCCCAAACTCCCAGTCCATCCCTCCCCCACCCCCCTCCCCCTTGGCAACCACAAATCTGTTCTCTATGCCTGTGAGACTGTTTCTATGAAACATACTTTAAAATGATCCAAGTAACTTTCACCTGTGGAAAGATGAAGGAGAAATACATTTTTCCTATTCCTCCTGCTAAGAAAAACTAAAAGCCATGGATATTATATAGGAAACCAACATAAGAAGTCAGTTATGGTGGAGAGAAGGCACCTCAGGGTCCAAGAAATGACATTGGTGAGCTCCCAATAAAAGCCTACTCCCTCTAGCCAGAGGAACAGGAAAGGGGAAGCCTTGCAAGAGAGAAAAGTTTAGATAATAACTGCTCAATTCCAGCCAAATAGTGTCAGTAGAGGCTGCCTGAGGAGAAGCCCCACCCAGCCAGGATGGGATCAGTAGAGGCTGAGTGGGAAGATGGAACTCCCACTCCCACCCAGAAGTACCAAGGAGACCCTCCCCACTTTGGGTGTCAACAGAGGCCAAGTGGGGAACCTGGAGTCTACTCCCACTTGGCAGTAATGAAAAGGTATCTCTTCTCCTGCCAGAGTGCTGTAAGGGGAGCCAGCTAAAACAGAAGCTTTAAATATCTCAAATCTCATGATATAATACTCAAAATGTATGGGTTTCAATTGGCAACCACTCATCATAACAAGAACCAGGAAAATTATAACCTGAATAGAAAAAGACAATCAATGCTCACCAGTACCAAGATGGCAGAGATGTTAGAATTATCTCCAATGACTATTAAAGCAGCCATCATAAGAATGCTTCAATGAGCAATTATGAACATGCTTAAAACAAATGAAAAAAAATACAGTGTCAACAAAGAAATAGAAGAGATAAAGAAAAACAAAATGGAGATTTTAGAACTGAAGAATACAGAAACCAAAATTAAAAACTTAGTAAATGGTATCAACAGCAGGATAGGAATAACAGAAGAAAGAGTCAGTGAACAGAAAGATAGAATAATAGAAATTACACAATTCCAAACATCAGAGAAAATAGAGAAAAACATAACAAACAAAAATGAACAGAGCCTTAGGGAACCTGTGAGAGTAACACAAAAGATCGAACCTTCATGTTTTTGGAGTCCTAGAAGGAGAGGAGAAAGAGGGCAAGTTGAAAAGTACTCATAGAAATAATAGCTGAAAACTTTCCAAATTTGGCAAAAGACATCTACAGTTTCAAGAAACTAAGCAAATCCCAAACAGGATAAACCCATAGAAATCCACACCAAGACACAAGTCAAATTTCTGAAATCTCATGGCAAAGAAATAATCTTGAAAGCAATCATGGAGAAGCAACAGCATACCTAAAGGAAGAATACAATTTGAATGACTGTATATTTCTCATCAAAAACTGTGGAGGCCAGAAGGAAGTGGCATAATCATTTTCAAGTGCTGAAATAAAAGAACTATTAACCCAGAATCCTGTACTAAACTTATTCATCAGAAATGAAGGGGAAATCAAGATGTTCTCAGATGAAATGAAAACTAAGAGAATTTGTTGCCAGCAGACCTAATCTAAAAGTATAGCTAAAGGAAATTCTCTTAGAGAAAAAAAATATTAAAAGAAGGAATCTTGGAACATCAGGAAAGAAGACCAACAGAATGAGTAAAAACATTTTTCTTCTCCTCTTGAATTTTCTAAGTGTGACAGTTGATGCAAAAATATAACACTGTCTGATGTGGTTTTAAATGTATGTAGAGGAAATAGTTAAGACAATTATAAGTGGAGGAGGGTAAAGGGACTTAGCAGGAGATAAGGTTTCTATATGTCATCAAACTGGTAAAATGACAACATCAGTAAACTGTGATAAATTATGTATGTATGATGTAATACCCAGAACAACCACTAAAAAAGCTATACAAAGTGATATACTTAAAAGCATTAGAGATATATCAAAATGGAATTCCAAAAAGATGTTCAAGTAACCCACAGGAAGGCAGGAAAAGTAAAACAGAGAAATAAAAAGTAGGACAAACAGAATTAAAATTAAAAGTACACAGTTAAGCCTTAACATAAGTAATTACATTAAATATAAATGTAAATGGTCTAAATACACTAACTAAAAGACAGAGATTGTCAGAGTGTATTAAAAAAAAAACTATGATCCAACTATAAGCTGCTAGGACTTCCCTGGCAGTCCAGTGGTTAAGACTTTGCTGTCCAATGCAGAGGGTACGGGTTCGATCCCTGGTTGGGGAGCTAAGATCCCACATGCCTTGCAGCCAAAAAACCAAAACATAAAAAGAAAAGCAATATGTAACAAATTCAATAAAGACTTTAAAAATGGTCCACATCAAAACAAACAAACAAAAATAACACAACTATAAGCTGCCTGCAAAAACTCACTTAAAATATATGAGTGTAGTTAGATTGAAAGCAAAAGGATGGAGAAAGATGTATCATGTAAACATTGATCAAAAGAGAGCACTAGGGACTACCCTGGGGCTAAGACTCCGCACTCCCAATGCAGGGAGCCCAGGTTCCATCCCTGGTCAGGGAACTAGATCCCACATGCCACAACTAAAGATCCCGCGTGCCACAACTAAGACCCAGTGCAGCCAAATAAATAAATAAAAGCACAAACTATATTAATATTAGATAAAGTTTCAAAGAAAATTATCAGGGACAGAGAGAGACATTATATAATGATAAAAGGGTTTATCCACCAACAAAAGATTAAAATCCTGAATGTATTCTCCAAAGGCTAGAGTTAAAAAATATGTGAAGCAAAAACTAAAAAAGCTGAAAAGGAGAAATAGACAAATCCACATTTACTATTGTAAAGGGGTAATGTAAGGAAGATCTTTATAGTGACGGAACATTTCTGTATTTTGATTGCGGTGATGATAACACTAATCTACATCTGTGATAAAATGACATAGAAGTGTACACACACAGTGCATCAATGTCAACTTCTTGGTTTTGATATTGCACTATAATTAAGTACGAAGTAACTGTGGGGGAAACTGGGTGAAGAGCACTACAGACTTCTCTGTACTATCTGTAACTTCCTGTGAATCTGTAACTGTTTCAAAATAAAAAGTTTTTTTTAAAAAGCCTCCAAGTAGCAAATTCCAGTTTCTCAGTCTCACCACCCCCTGCCCCCAGCTCCAAGCCAGAGGTGCACAGCCTGGCCCTATTGCCCTGCTCAGCACAAGCTGTTATATGGTGTGTTTCAGTTAAGGCACCCTGTGAAGCTTCATTAGCTGATTCAGTATGGAAAAGTGGCATCAAGCAAAAACATGGGAACATGAGAAGAGGGACTTCTAGAGCATAGGAGGCTTCAGAAACCAAAGCCACAATGTAACAGGCAGGACCATGGAGGGAAGTGGAGGCCCCCAGGGAAAAATGCAGATGCTGGTTAAGGCTACACTTGGCAGTGGAGAGAATGCCTATGAGAACATCTTGCAGACTATGATGGGCATGGACAATGTCCCTAACCTGCATCTGGGGAGGCTCCAACATCACCAACAACTCATTTGCATGCTCTTATCTGATTCTGACATCACCTGGCTGACGATTGTCCAGGTGAGAATTCTCTTCCCTTCCTCAGGATCTGGAGCTGTATCAACCCAGATGAGAAGCTGGGTTTGTTAGGATGATGGGCATCAGCCCACAGGTCTTGCTTTAGTTAAAGCTACAAAAGAGGCTGACTGCTACATTTCCTCAGGACTTTCCCACATGATTTTCTCTCTGCTGGAAGGTCTTTCCTTTCCTTATTCCCCTAGTAACTAAGCCTCAGGCATCAGGCCTCCTCTGTCTATCTGGCATTCTTAATGTAAATGAGAACCCAATTCAAACTGGCTTAGTCAGAAAAGGGCTTTCTTTCAGCCCACTGAAATCCCCAGTGTCCAAGAGACAATGTTGAGAATCTGTCCTTCTCCACCTCTTAGCTCTGATTTCTTCACATTCTCCCGTGCCGTGTGTTGGCTCCTGACAGTTCCAGGCTTACATTCAATGAGATTTACATTCTGGTGGAAAATGAGAGCTTCTTTTCTAATAGTCCCTGGTGAGCTCCAGGGCTGACCCTCACTGGGTCCTGTGCCTATTCCTGAGCCAATCATTGAGACCCTGGGAGGTCAGGCCTGGGTCATATGCTAACCTGGGGGGTGGGGGGCGCTGCACCTCCATATGTTGAGAAAGGAAACCTGGGGTGTGGTTTCCATAAGGGAAGGGGTTGGTGGGATGGACAAATCATCTGTCATGGACAGCCTTTCTGATCCCCAGGCATAGTTGTTGAGCCTCTCCACTGTGCTCCAACAGGACTTGTTCTTATATCTCTGGTAGCACTCAATACCCCATTAGGTAACTAAAAATTTAAATCTCTCTCTCTCCTTCCAGACAGTGAACTTTTAAGTCCTAGGCTATGAATAATTAAAACAAAATGGAGGGACTTCCCTGGTGGTTCTGTGGTTAAGAATCCACCTGCCAATGCAGGGGACACGGGTTCGAGCCCTGGTCTGGGAAGATCCCACATGCCGCAGAGCAACTAAGCCCGTGTGCCACAACTACTGAGCCTGCGCTCTAGAGCCTGAGAGCCACAACTACTGAGCCCACCGCATGCCACAACTACTGAAGCCCGCGCCCCTATAGCCCGTGCTCCACAACAAGAGAAGGCACCGCAATGAGAAGCCCATGCACTGCAACGAAGAGTAGCCCCCCCTCGCCACTACTAGAGAAAGCCCACGCACAGCAATGGAGACCCAAAACAACCAAAAATAAATAAATTAAATAAATAAATTTATTTTTTAATAAAATGGAACAACAACAGCAACAATAGCAAACATTTATTGACTGTTCACTATGTGCCAGACCGTGTGCTGGGTATTTTAAATCATGTTAACTCATTTTGAACTGTGAGCTAGATACTATTATTATCCCCATTTTACAGATGAGGAGCCTGAGGTTTGGAATATTAAGTGACTATCCAAAGGGTTCACTGATGAGAGAGTGAGGATTCAAAATGGAGTCTTTTCAAAAGAATGAAGTTACATATGAACAAGGCTATAGTTTGCAGCACTATTTGCAAAGCCAAAGATGGGGAATCTCCCAAGACTTCATCCAAAGGGAACTGACTGGACAAACTATGGCACATTTGCACGGTGGTGTAGTGTGGAACTGTGAGAGGGAACGAGGAGGATCTGTATCAACGTGAAGTTACTGTCAGGATATATTACTAACTGACCAGGAAAAGATCAGGTACAGAACCATTTATATAGTATGCTGCCTTTTATATAAGCAAAAGGGAGGGAAATAGGAATACACACACACACACACACGCACACAACACACACACACACATATACATATATATATATATATTTGCTTATATTTTGAAATAGAAACAACAGAAGAACAAATGACAGGTTTACAAACCAAGCAATGTGCCTTGTTTCATAAGTTGGCTTTGGAACCATGTAAACATTTTACATAACTAAAAACAAAATGAAACCAATAAAGAGTGAAAGCCATCTCTTAACATCAAAAACAAACTGAAACAAATGGTCCTGTATGCAAAATTGATGGCATAACCTCACAGAGAATTGTTTCACGTGACTTCGAAACACAGTAATTTGTGCATTCCAAGTGGGACAGAGACAGGAAGAACCACACACACACAAAACCTGAACCACATTCCATAGTCTTGCTGTTGGTAATAAAAATGGTATTGTTTTGTGAAGCTAACATATATATATTAACCTTAAGTAATTATATTAATGTCTTGGGGAACCAAGGTTTTTGTTGTAAGAGAAGGGGTGCAAATATAAAATCTTGGAAATTAAGTAAAGTCTTGTCATCATTAATAAGAATTGGAAACAGCAATATGAAGTACTTGCTGTATTCCATAAGTAATTGTGTTAATGTCTTCAGGAACAACTGCAGCCCCACACCAACTCTTCCTGAGTCAGACCCTCCTTCCAACCTCCCATTGAGCCTCCATTTCCCCCGCTGGACTAGGCATTTATGGTCACAAACGATTGGCTGGGCCGATATTCCCTGGATGGATGGGGATGAATATTTCCATGGTTTCTGTGGCTCCAAAGTCTGCTTGGAGGATGTGCCCTGGGGTCCCTTGGTTTTCCTGATCAAGCCCCGTGAGTGCAGGCACCAGCTGCTGCTCATGTGTGCAGGCTGCAGTTGTGTGGGTTACTCAGGAACCTGTGGCCTCAAAGAACTGTCAGTCATTTGGGCAGGCTGGGAACCACCCTCACCAAGGACTGGAAACACCCACAAGCTGAGCCCTGACTGCCAGGACAGGCTTCAGCCCTGGGGAGTGACAGGGTATTTCAGTCCTGGTCAAGAAACAGGACTTTGCTGTTTTTTTTTATCTTTCTTTGTTTATTTACTTGTTCCATCCAACTTCTCAAATTCTTCAGCAGATCTGGCCACACATGTGCTTCGCAGGCTCTGGGTGCGGTGCTGGGTGGGTATGTCCCATCAGAAGCCTCAGTCAGGGTCCAAAGGCCCTGGAGGCATGGATTTGAGGGGCCTTTGGATTACCTTTGGCTTTCCTGTGGCTCCTCAGCATCTTTGAGACTTAGCATAAGGTCACAGTCTGACAGGCTTCCTGGCCTCTTATACGCTTCTCTCTGTGGGGCTGCTGCCTCAGGAGGTGTCCAAGCCCTTGTGGACAGACTCAGTCTAGCACAGGTCCTTCTATGTATCTCATTCCAATAATTGGACACCCCATCCCTGAGTCCCGGCCCCACTCTGAACCACCCTCTGGTCCTATCATGACCCTCCTGGGCCTCAGTCACTGCTTTCATCATCTGCTGATTTCCTCTAGTGTTATGGGTTGAACTGTGTCCTCCCAAAAGATGTTGAAATCTTAATCCCAAGACCCAAGAATGGGACTTTATTTAAAAATAGGGTCTTTGCAGATGATCAAGATGAGGTCATTAGGGTGGGCCCTAATCCAATATGCCTACATCCTTAAAAAGGGGGGGAAATTTGGACACAGAGACACACACACACAGGGAGAACACCATGTGAAGATGAAGGCAGAGATCAGGGTGACACACCTACAAGCCAAGAAGCACCAAAGACCACAGCAAACCACCGGAAGCTGGGCGGGAAGCACAAGACAGATTCACCTCACAGCACTCGGAAGAAACCACCCCTGCTAACACCGTGATCTTGGACTTCCAGCCTCCAGGACTCAGAGAAGATATTTCTGTTGTTTAAGCCACCCAATCAGTGGTACTTTGTTATGACAGTCCCAGAAAATGAATAAACTTAGTAAGGCACTAAATGGTAACCATCACATATTTATCAGGCCTGCCTCTTGTTTTAAAAAAGCTTTGAGCCAACACTTGTAAATCCGTAGATCTCACATAAAATTCAAATTTCCAGTTTCTCTTGAAAAATCAGAACAACTCCGGCCATTCTGATTCCAAAATCAGAAAAATCTGTCTACTCCGGACCGTTCCTGCTTGGCCGCAGGTGGCTGGAGCAGAGTCCTCTTTGTTGGCCACAGATCCTACAGCCAACTCAGTGCATGTTGAAGCACATATGTAATAAAGACAAGGAGCTTCTCACCCCCACTCCTCAGATGCATTTGCTTCACTCAGCAGGGGACTGGCCTGGCCCCATGAGACATTTGAGTTTCTGATCTTTGCTCCAGTACCTCCAGGATGGGGACTGCACCTCCTCCTTTCCCCACACCCACCCCCTGTCCACTTCTCCAACAGCATCTGTCACCACCACCCACTGAGATTCCAGCCTATTGCCTGTGCCCAGTCCCCCTAACCCTGTGCTTTGCTCTCCATCTGGGAGGCAACCCTTCTCCCTGCATGGATCCCACCCACTGCCGTCCCCATCATCCCCAGCTCCTGTGTTCCTGCTGCTCCTGGAGCCTGCCCCACGGTGGACAGTATATTAGCATCCAGGCCAGCCCTCCTGACCCACAGCATTGCCCACTGTGTCCCAGACCCAACAGTTGGCCCTTTCACCAAAGGAGGGTAGATTTTTAAAAATTATCATTTTAAAACTCAAGAGCAGTAAACTGACCTGTCTGTCCCAGTTTCCAGTTTCTCTTACACTTTTACTCCTCCTGCCCCAACATAAAAATATCTGAAAGGGGGGCTTTCCTGGTGGCGCAGTGGTTGAGAGTCTGCCTGCCGATGCAGGGGACTTGGGTTCGTGCCCCGGTCTGGGACGATCCCACATGCTGCGGAGCGGTTGGGCCGGTGAGCCATGGCCGCTGGGCCTGCACGTCCGGAGCCTGTGCTCCGCAACGGGAGAGGCCACAACAGTGAGAGGCCCGCGTACCGCAAAAAAAAAAAAAGTATGTCCACTCCATCTTCCTAGAAGTGGAATCCTTATTGACTTGTAAGAGTTCTTTATGTATTCTGAATACTAATCCTTAGTCAAGGAGTTGAACACTCCTTGTATAATAATATTGAAAATATTATTTCTTAGTTTGTGGGCTTTTAAAAAAATTTCTTTATGGTGCTTTTGACATCTGTTTTGTCAGATGTTCTTGATTTCAATGTAATTTCACTTATCAGTCATTTCTTTCTTTTTTGTTTTTAGGGTTAGTACTTTTTGTTTCTTGTTTAAGAAATAACTACTTATCCCAAGTTTAGAAAGATAATGTTTCATAGTTTCTTCTAAACTTTTCAATATTTTTATTTCTCATTTAAATTCTTAATCCACTTGGAATTGATTTTGGTGTATGTTATAGGGTAGAGGCCCAATTTCATGTTTTTAAACAGCCTCATTGGAATGTAAATTGATGTACAATAAAGGAAATATATTTAAAGTGTACATTTGAATAACTTTTGACATATATATGTGAACACTGTGAAACCATCTCCACAGTAAAGAAAATGAACATATCCATCATCCCAAAAGTTTCTTCCTGCCCCTTTATAATCCTTCCTCCCTGCAGCTCCCCATCTTCCCTCTAGTCCCAAGCAACCACTGTTTGGCTTTCTTTTACTCTAAATTAGAATGAATTTATGAGATTTTTATGTAAATGTAATCATACATTTCTACCAGCAGTGTATGAAAATTCCATTCCTCCACATCCTCACCAACACTTGGTATGGTCAGCCTTTCACATTTTAGCTATTCTAACAGTAGTGTAATGATATCCCATTGTGATTTTAGCTTATATTTCCCTAATGACTAATGATATTGAGCATCTTTCTATGTGCTTTTATGTAATTTTCACTTAAATCAATATTTAGTGTTATTAAGTCTGTGCCAGTATTATTTATAGTTCAGAATGTGTTCTGGTTTCTTTTTGTTTTGCTTGAAATTAATATTTGCTTGGGATTTGTATTTCGTTCATTTGTCTGTGTGTGTATTTATTGTTAATTCTTCCCACATTGTTATCCGATGGCATTCCCTTTTCGTCTTATTCTTTGGGTCTCGTGTCTTTCTCTTTCTTCATTTATTTCATTGCTTTGGTGGAACATATCCTCCAGGAGTTTCATTAGGTTAAATAGCAGTACAGTGATGAGAAGCATAATGATGGATACATCTCATTCACCTGGCCAGTAACTCTGTTCCAATCTGAACCGGTTGCCCTTTATACTTGGTAACTGTCATTATCCCAGAGTGTTTTGTCTTTAATTTGGAGAGTTCCTTATTTTTTTTCCTGTATTACATTTCCTATTTTCTGGATCTCATGCCTATATCTTTCTTAGTTTACCCTCTCATTTTGGTGGAGAATAACCTTCATTTTTTTAAAAAAAAGTAAAACATTTTGTCTCTTATGTCTGAAAAGATCATTATTTTACTTTGACATTTCATGGGTAATTTGGCTGGGTCTAGAATTCTAGATTAGAAAGCATATGCCTTCAGCATTTGGGGGGTTTTTGTTTGTTTTTTTGCTTATTTATTTTATTTTATTATTTTTTAAAATTTTTAAATTTTATTTATTTTTTTATACAGCAGGTTCTTATTAGTTATCCATTTTATACATATTCGTGTATATATGTCAATCCCAATCTCCCAATTCATCCCACCAACACCACCACCACCACCACTTTTTGAATGAATCACTCTGTATCTTCTTGCTTTCAGTGTTGTTGAGAAGTTTAAACTTTTGTGGTCTTCTCTCTGTCCCCAGTGTTCTAAAAGGACCTATTATGCTGAGTACTCAGTGGATTGGAAATTTGTGTTCTTCGGTTCTGGGAAATTTTATTTTATTTCATTTCATTTCATTTCATTTTAGAGGATGACTTCCTCTTGTCCTTTTTTCTCTCTTTTTTTCTTCTTGAAACTCTTATCATTTGGATGTTGGACTGCCTTCTACGTTGCTTATCTTTACTATATTACTTTCAATAGCTTTTTATTTTTGCTCTATGTCCTAGGATGTTATCTTAACTCTATCTTTCAACACTTTTAATGAGTTTTTGATCCTGCTATTGTGCTTTTAATTTCAAAAAGCTCTTTTTGTAATAAACATTTTAATTTTAGAATAGATTTTGGTTTACAGAAGAATTGCAAAGATAGTATAGAGAGTTCCCATATACCCCACACCTAGTTTCCCCTATTTTAATGTCTTACATTAGGATGGTACATTTGTTCATTTAATGAACCAATATTGATACATTATTATTAATTAAATTCTGAACTTTATTCAGATTTACTTGGTTTTTACCTAATGTCCTTTTTCTGTTCCAGGATCCCATGCAGGATACCATATTACATTTGGCTGTCATGTCACCTTAGGCTCCTCTTGCCTGTGACAGCTTCTTAGACTTTCCTCATTTTTGATGACTTTGAAAGTTTTGAGGAGTAATGGTCATGTATTTTATAGAATGTCCCTCAACTTGGATTCATTTGATGTTTTTCTAGTGACTGGACTTGGGTATGGACTTTTAGAAGGGAGACCACCGAGGTAAAGTACCATTCTCATCACATTATATCAAGGGTACATGCTATTGACATTACTTCTGGTTGTTAATCTTGATCACCTGGTTGAGGTAATGTGTCTGGTTTACCCACTGTAAAGTTACTCTTTTTTCCCATTTCCATAAGAAGAGCTCTCTTTATTCTCTAATTTTAAAAATAGCGTCTTGTCCCTGTTTCATGGATACATTTTTCTTATCTTTCTGAGGGTGTTGATATTTGTTTCATAGTGTGTTTTGTTGTTATTGTTTTGTTAGTATTTGTCAAGTATATCTCTTCCCAGTTTTCTGCTTTTAATATTTCCATGTCCTTATGCTTTAGGCATGTCTTCTATAAAAAGAACACAGTTGGATTTTTTAATGATCCAATTGTCCATCTGTTTCTTTTAACTAATGAGTTTGGTTCTACTTATCTATGTACTAATTACTGATATATTTGGACTTGTTTCTTTGATCTCTTTAAAAGATTTCTAATTGTCTCCCTTTTTCTAGACTTTTCTATTTTGCACCTTTTGTTTAATTATTTATTTTGTTGTTTATATTCTCTTTTTTCATTTGTTTCCTACCAGTCTATAATATACACACTCTACTACTATTCTTCTCATTTTTTTTAATTGAAGTAAACTTAATAAGTAGTAAGATGCACAAACTTTAAGTGTATGGCTTGATATTTTTACTGAACACACAGTTTTAGACCATCAGTTTTTTTTGTCTTTTTTTTTAACACTTTGAAGATATGGCTGGCTTCCAATGTTTGTGTTGAAAAATCTACTGTCATCCTAATAGTCATTCCTTTAAAGGTGAACTGCCTTTTTAATGTGGATACTTTTGAAATCTTCTCTTTGCCTTTGGTGTTGTGTGGTTTCAATTTACTTAGGTGTGGATTTCTTTTTATTTATCTTACTTGGAATATGTTTTGCATCCTAGAGTTGTGGATTAATTTTTTTTCCTATTGACTCTAGGAAATTCATAGACATTATCTTTTAAAAATATTTCCTCTCCTCCATTTTTTCTATTCTTTCTTTTGAGGATTCATTCTGTTCTCCGTATCTCTTAATTTCTCACTTGTACTCATACCCTGTCTTATGCAATTACATTCTTGGTGATATATTTGTGTATATAGTCCATTTTATTAATTCTATATTCAGCTTTATCTAATCTGCTGTTTAACATATCTATTGAGTTTTTTATTTCAGCCATTATATTTTTCATGTATAGAAGCTACATTCCTCCCTGCAACTTCTGTTAATTCCTCATAGTCTTGATGCCAAAAGCTCAGCTTCTCTGTACAGTGGTGCTGAAACTCAGAGACAGAGTTTTGGGTGAAGTAGAAAAGGATAGTTTTATTACTTTGCCAGGCAAAGGGGGACACAGCAGGCTCCTGCCTCAAAAAACTATGTGTCCACAACCCAGGAAGATTTGATAAGGAGTTTTATAACAATGCTTCCCAAGGGTGGAGTTGCTGACAAGATTAGGGTGTGTGCAGGGTCTCAGTTGGGTCTCCTCATCTTGATGAGCTTCTCTGGTCCCTGTAATCTTGACTCAGGTGGTTTCTTGGCTGCTCCTCCCTTGATTAACAACCATTTAAATCTGCTCTTTGGAACCAGGGAAGGTCATAGAGGCTGGAGTCTTGCCTACAAGAAAATGGGGGACAAAAAAACAGGCCTCCATGCCAGGGAGCCTCATGGGGCCCTGCTTGGTTTCACTGTGTCCGCCTTTGCCTGGCAAAGTAATAAAGCTATCCTTTCCTACTTCACCCAAAACTCTGTCTCTGAGATTCTGAAACCGTGCAACTCAGATTGGGACTTGAACCCATGCGCTGGGACTTGAACTGGGCCAAAATCCAGATTGGGACTTGAACCCACCATCTTTTCATTGATATCACACACCTGGTCTCAGGACTTAGTGAAGTTCAGGTTCTTGATGTCTCATCACAGAAAAAATTCAGTGAGAGACAAAGTGATAGGTAAGAAGTAGATTTATTTAGAGAGAAACACACTCCACAGAGTGTGGGCCATCTCAGAAGGCAAGAGCAGCACCAGGGTATGGGATTGTCAGTTTTTATAGGGGTGGGTAATTTCATAGGCTAATGAGTAGGAGGGATATTCCAGCTATTTTGGGGAAGGGGTGGGGATTTTCAGAAATTGGGCCACCACCTACTTTTTGACCTTTATGGTTGGCCTTGGAACTGTCATGGTGCCTGGGGGTGTGTCATTTAGCTTGCTGATGTGTTACAGTGAGCGTATCCTGAGGCTTAAGGTCTAGTGGAAGTCAACTAGTCCGTTTGCCATCTTGGACCTATTTGGTTCTAATCAGTTTATGTCATGTCCTTGGGCTGTGTCATTCTTTTAAAGGTTGTTCTCTGCCCCCTTCCCTCCTGTTTCATTAGGACTGGCTTCCTCTTCTTTCTCAAAGTCATGATTTCTGGTTTGTATGTATGTATAGCTTATCTACCTCTGTATCTCTTTTATGGAAAGAGGCAAGTTATAAGTAAATTAAGTTAAAGTTTATAAACATTTTACATTTACATTTCCTTCCCTTCTGTTCTTAAAATATCTAAAGAGAAGACGTAATCTGAAATATTTATGTAAATTGATCTGGCTACAACTTCTGAAGCTTCATGCCCAAGGCATGAGTAAGTGAACGTAACTTCCCATAGAACAGAAAGGCATTCCTCCCTTTGCTGCCCTCTCTTCTGGGCAGCAGTGCCCAGATTGTTCTGAACTGGGATTCTCCGCTTACCTTCATTGTGGACCAAGGGTAGAGTGTTGTCCTGGGGCTTCACCCTGCTTAAGAGTAAGAACTAGACCTTGGGTATTCTAAGACATTTTCCCAGAAGAGTTGAGTGGACTAACATACATTCTGTTCACAGCAGGTGAAAAGGGTAGGTATTTTCATCCCCATATTATAGATGGCAGACCTGAGATACCTTGACAAGCTTATTTTGAGTTCTCACTCCTGCCCTGTCTCATCATCTGAGTCACAGTTATTGACAGCTCCCTCTGAGCAAAGACGTGAAATGAAGTACTTAAGAACATGGGCTTTGGAGCTAAACTGCCTGGTTCATATCCCTTCACCACTCACCGTATACTTACTGTGTGACCTTTAGCAAAGTTACTTAACCTCTCTGTGTCTCAGTTTCCTCATATGTAAAATAGGAAGAGTAATAATATCTGTGCCCCAGAGTTATGAGGACTAAAAGATTAAATATGGGAAAAGTGCTTAGAACATATATAAAACACTCACAAATGTTAACCATTATCATTACTACTTTTTAAAAGTATTATTGCTGTAGGGACTACACTGGACACAGAAGTGACCATTGGAAACCCCCGCCCCCCGCCAGCTGTCACATTCTGGGGACTTTTCCCCATCTTATACTGAACTTATCCTCTGGGCATCTCTAGCTCAGACCTACTACTTTATTTTTGCAACTTGCTGCCGTCTTGGCCTGTGTGCCCTCTCTCCCTTCCTTCCCTTCCCTTCCCACTCTACTTGGCCAACTTCATCCACCCTCATGGTTTCAGGCTCTCTCATAATCTGATGGTTGCAGATTCCTTCCCAGCCATTCCTCTGGGCAGCAGTACCCTATATCCCACTCATTGTCAACCTCTCCGTCTTTCTTCCCCGTCTCAGAGTGGCATCTAGCATCCTTCCAGAGGATTGAGGTTGCTCAGTTAAAACATTTTATTCAATCATTCAGTCATTCAAGTCAGTAATGCCTCAGGCTTCTTCCCCCTCTGAGGTTCATGATTGGCCCCCCAAGTCTGTGGCTGTTTTAGACCATTCTCTTCACCCTTGATTCAGGCCATTTTTGGTTCTCCCCATGAGTAGAGTATTAAGCCCACTTAATCCAAAATCCAGCTTCTCTGAATTACTTGCTGGTCCTATCCCAGGTTGTACCAGGGTGTACCTTTGACATCTCAGCAACAATGGGGACCCTGCTGATGATGGATGGGCCCAGAGAGCCTGTGGTACAAGGTACACAGCCTCATGCCTAGGGAGAAGTTGATGGCTGATCACTGCTCATGTGCTGAGTCCTGGGGAAATCTCAGATCAAATTGGCAGGGTCAGGAGGAGGGCAGGCCAGGACACTGGGAGTGTCTCTGGTGACCCCAGTTTTTCAAGGACCAGCCTTGACTATGGGCACACTATTATTGATGTCAAGGGCTCAGTATCGCCACCTGCCTTCTGATGCCACCCACATGTGTTTCTAGATTTACTGGGACCTGTGTATGCAGGTGATAGAAGAAAAAATTCTTTCTTCATTGTTATCCTGTGAATCCATCTTGATGGTAGGGGCAGGGGTTAGATGGGAACCACAGTGGCTAACAGGATACTGAATATTGGTGGATAAGGTAGAAAGTGGGACTATTGGGAGGTGTTAGGAATGTACCAGGGAGCAGAGCTCTCTTATTTGGAGTGCCAGTGGGAAGCAGGTCACTGTGTTTGATGCCTGTGTCCCTTGCCCAGTGCCTTTGATGTAGAGGTGGCCTCAGCGTGGCCACCGAAGTCTGACTGCTTGCCCCCTTTGGAGTGGTAACCCACTGAATTAATCTGCTGGGGCTGCCATAACAGAACACCACAGGCTGGGTGGTTAAACAACTGAAATGTATTTTCTCAAAGCTCTGGAGACTGGAAGTCCAAGATCAAGGTGCCAGCAGGTTTGGTGTCTGGTGAGAGCCCTCTTCTCTTGTTGTAGACGACCACCTTCTTTACCTTCTTGCTGTGTCCTCACATGACCTTTCCTCTGTGCACACCAGAGAGAGAGAGAGAGAGAGAGAGAGGGAGAGAGTGTGTCCTCTGGCGTCTCCTCCTCTTCTTATAAGGACACCAGTTCTATTGGATCAGGGCCCCAACCTTATGACCTCATTTAACCTCATCTACCTCCTTAAAGGTCCCATTTCCAAATACAGTCACATTGGGGACTAGGGCTTCAAGATATGAATTCTGAGGGAACACAATTCAGTCCATAACACCAACTACCCTCCCAACACATCACTTTCATGGCATGTGACCAGCTTTGTTGAGCCAGCCCCCTGCCTGTCCCCTCACCTCTCGTATGAAGGGCTCAATGATGTCTGGCTTGGTCAGCCCTTCATAAATGTCTACTGAATCAAAACCGAATGTGTCCTTGTGTGCAAATGAAAGCTAATTTTAGCTGAAGAATGATTTAAGATTTTCACAGTCCCCTCTTGGTATAGTTGAGACCCGTTGGGGTATTACAAAACCAGACCTAATCCCCACTCCTATATACCTTTCACCCCTGCCTTGCTGTGGTTTCTCTAATAGTTGGATTGAAACAGACCAGACTGCCAAAACAAACCCTCCTGTTTCCACCCACAGGAAAGGGGGGACTTAAGTTGTACTTTCTTAAGTAGTGGCAATTATGTTCACATTGGCCACTTATACCTGAAAAAAGCCTGTTCTGGGATTTGTGAAAGAAATGGGTTTTAGATTGGCAGTGACTTGTGGCCTGGCACGATTGCAGACTTTGGCCTTAACTGGTAGGGTTTGGTTCCCCCTGAAAAAGACCCTGCCAAATGCTGGTGGTGCTCAGCCCACCAGCCCAGGGAAGATGGCTCCCTGGGGTTGGCAGCTGTGCTTTGGGAGGACCAGAGATCCTTTGCCTGAAGCTCCTGTGGCTCCAGATGTCAGATCCGCTGGTCACCTCTGGCCCACCCAGGTCCAGATGGGCCAACAGAGAAAAAGTGCTTTCCTTGAACCTGCCTCTCTGGAACCCTTGACATGTGGGGACTGCCAGAGGGGTTGGCAGGACTGTGGGGCCCAAGGTCTGTAGAAGCTACTCCCGCAGTCACTTTAATACTGACGTGAAGGTTGCGCTCAAGAGGGGCAGTGCTGCTGGCCATGCAAGAGGCTGGGTGACCCAGTGGACAGAGCCCTCCCGTGGGGCAGGAATTCCTGCTTGCCCATGGCTCCTTTGGTAAGAACTGAGTTTGCAATATTGGAATAGCCCCGAATTTACTACAAAGTGTGTGTTCTTATCAAAGAAAAGCTGGAGACCTGGTAAACCCCCTGCCTGTGGAGCTGGGAGGAGTGGTTCCATTTGGTCTGCATCTATAGATTGATAAGGGAGGGTTTCTGGCGTGGAAGGTATTTCTAAATCTCTTGGGCTCCAAGATCCACAGAACATTGAGCTAAGGGCCCCTGGAAATCATCTCCTTTCCCTCCCAGTGAGGAGCAGAGCATTCATTCATTCAGTGCCTGTCCCTGTGAAATGTGGGAAAATGGGGATCCCAAATCAGAGTCCCTGCCTGCAGGAATTTATATTTTAAGCATGGGAGACCTACACATATAGCACCAGTTGACAGTTTATATAATAGGTAACATGTGGTGCTTACTAAATGCCAGGCACTGTGCTAAACATTTTACATGAATTAAGTCATCTATCCCTACGGTAACCCTGTGAGATAAGCATTACTATTATTGCCTTTTTACAGATGAGGAAACTGAGGCACAGAGAAGTTCAGTAACTTCACCAAGGTCAAAAGATAGTAGATGTTGGAGCTGGTGTTCTATTGCACATAGCCAGGCTCTTGGGGCCGTGCTCTTGACCCCCAAGCCAAACACCCCTCAGGATCCCCTGTAGTGAGTTAGGGCCTCTGAGGGGGAGGGGTGGCAGACACTGGCCAGGGACCGGGGTGGGGGGTGACTCGAGGTTGAATAAAAGAGCTTGTCCGGTGGGGAGAAGGCAGGAAGACATAGTCGAGGCACGTGTTTGCTGAGGTGGGGAGGCCTTGAAGCTCTGCCTGTCGGGAGCGGGGTCTGAGCTGTGTGTCTGGGATGGAACATGTGTGCAACGACCTGGCCGCCAATGAGTGGAAATGGGGGGAAACGGGCAGCCAAGCATGGTCCTTTTTGGCTTGCACAGTGTCACAAAATTATTTTTTTATACTGTGGTAAAATACATATAAAATTGACCATTTTAACCATTTTAAAGTATATGATTCAGTGGCATTAGGTACACTTACAACATTGTGCAAATATCACCTCTGTTTAGTCACAGTACATTTTCTTCACCCCAAAAGGAAACCCTGTACCCATTAAGCAGTTGTTCCCCATTTCCTTCTCTTCCAAGCCCCTGCTTTTTTCTCTATAAATTTGCCTATTCTGGGTATAAATTAACCTGCTCCGTGTAAGCAGAATCATACAGTCCGTGGCCTTTTGTGTCTGGCTTCTTTCACCTTGTATAATGTTGTCAAGATTCATGTTGTAGCATGTGTCAGCACTTAAATTCCTTTTTATGGCTGAATAATCAAAATATTTGTTTTTAATCAGAATGCCTTTTGGACTCCCCACTTTGCCCCAGTCACTCCCACCCTTTGTGATCTTGCTTCTGGCCCACAGATGCTACCTGCCTACATTTCAGTTTCCATCTTTGGTTTAGATAGAAGTGTTAGGGCCAGATCTTGCAGATCCTTGAATGTGGTTGTGAGGGTTTAGCCTTTGTCTGTAGGCAGCGGGTGGCTACCTGGTGCACAAATCCCCCTCCTCCATGGGAAGCCATGTCTGTGCTGGGTGACCCTGCCACAGGCCAAAGCTGATTGTCCCTGGTGGGGAGCTCATGCAGGCGGGGCCGTCCTTCTCAGGCAGTTTGTAATTGAGACAAGGAGGAGAAAAGTCTTCCTCCTGGGGCCTGGACCCGCTTGAACTGTGTGATTGGGAGAGGCTGGCGAAGAAGGGAGAAGGGGGCCATGAGGATGAGGGATAGGTCCCTGAGTTCTGGGAAACGTCACTTTGTCTTTTAGAAATCTCTCCTTCCCTCTCTCTGTCTCTTTCTTTATCTCCCTGTCTCTGTTTAAAGCTCAGTGGGGTGGTGAAGGAGAGGGAAGGAACAAATTATTATAAATTATTAACTTGTCCCAAAAGGATTGAAAGTAGTGATTTTTTTTTATAAAAGTCAAGCACATTGAGGTATAATTTACATACAGTAAAATTCACCCTTTTCGTTGTTCAATTCTGTGAGTTTTTTTTCTCTCAAAACCCTGATGTTTATTATTGATCTTAGAATAAAAGTGAAATTTAATGCAATTACAGTAAAAATTCCATGTGGCCTGAAAATTCTAACTTTTCAGCAAGGTCAGCTACTCATTTATGAGGCCCAGTACAAAATAAAGATATAGACCCTTATTCTAAATCACGAGAAAGGTGTTATTAAAAATAGCTAAATATAAAGCTTTTCACTTTCTTCCTTCACCAGTCTCTCAACTTGTCATGTTTTTGTTAATGTCATTCTAAGTAAACAATAATTAAATTTTCTAATTACTATTGCATAAGTTTTACTGTCCACAATTCTGTGAGTTTTTGGTATACATTTTTTTATTGTGGTAAAATATACATAAGATAAAATTTACCGTTCAACCATTTTTAAGTGTAGTTCCGTGGCATTAAGTACATTCACAATTTGGCACAGTCTTCATTACTGTCCATCTCCATAACTTTTTCATCTTCCCCAACTGAGACTCTGTCCCTGTTAAACAATAACTCCATTTTCCCCTTGCCCTAGCTCCTGGTAACTTCTCTTCTACTTTCTGTCTCTATGAATTTGCCTATTCTAGATCTTGGAGTCATACAATATTTATCTTTTTTTGTGACTGGCTTATTTGGCTTAGCATAATGTTTTTAAGGTTTCATCCATGCAGTGGCATGTGTCAGAATTTCTTTCCTTTTTTACGGCTGAATAATATTCCATTGTATGGATAGACCACCTTTTACTTACCCATTCATCCCTCAGTGGACGCTTGGGTTGTTTCCACCTTTTGGCTGTTGTGAATAATGCCGTTATGAGCCATGGGTGTACAAACATATGTTTGAGTCCCTGCTTTCAAGTCCTTTGAGTATATGCCCAGAAGTAGATAAATTCTCAGCTTCAACATGGTCAGAAAGGCCCTCATTATCTCTAGGACACTGCCCAGAAGTTGGCTCCCTCCGTTCCTTTCCTATCCATCTCTCCCTGGTCCCAGCCTAGTTTTCCTGGGCAGTATTCACATCCTTCCTCTGAGATCTTGTTTTATAAGCCCCACCACATTCTACGCATTCAACACATTCTATACACACGTGCTGAAGACTAAAATCCAAATTCTGAAGGCGCATCAGTTCCAGGAATAGGAATGCAGTGTTTCCATGTTGCGAAAGTGACTAACAAGTGGACTCTTCCCCAGCAAATCCATGGCAGACTTTTCTCCGGGCACAGCCATCCTCCCTTAATCCAATTCTGATTTCATATAAATTGACAGGCTGAGTGAAGTAGATCCCCCAAGCCCTGCCAGATGACAGCTTATTCTCATGTTTGTCCTCTCTCGATGGGGAGTGAGAACAGTTGCTGACACAGTATTCAGCGTGCACAAGGCACCCTGCATTATTTCATGTAATTCTCACAAGAGCCCAACGAAGTAATGCTTTAATGTCCTTATTTTACAATTTCAGGGAGATTCTATAATCTACCCAGGGTTTCACAGCAAGAAGTGTCTGTTCTTAACCCTTACCCACAATGAGCCCTTCTGCACAGAGCTGATGGGGGAGGAACATTGAATTATCTCTCATAGAGTATGGAATACAATGGAATATTACTGAGCCATTAGAAAGAAGGAAATCCTGCCATGTTTGACAACATTGGATGCACCATGAGGGCATTATGCTACATGAGATAAGTCTGATAGAGAAAAGACAAATACTGTGTGAAATCACTTGTACGTGGAATCTGAAAATTTTGAACCCATAAAAATGGGGAGTAGAATGGTGGTTACAAGGGGCTGGGGGTGAGGGAATTGGGGAGATGTTGTGTAAGAGTACAAACTGGGAACTAGTAAATAAACAAGTCCTGGAGATCTATGCATAGCATAGTGATTTTAGACAACAGTACTGAATTATAAACTTCAAAGTTTCTAAGAGACTAGATCTTAAATGTTCTCACCACAAAAAAAGAAATGACAATTATGTGATGTGGTGGAGTGTTAGCTATTGCTATGGTGGTAATCATATTGATCTATAAATGTATCAAATCAGCACATTGTACTCCTTAAACTTAGACAATGTTATATGCCAATTTTATCTCAATGAGAAAAACAATGTATGACCTAGAGCAGAGGTGATTTTAAATGTGGCTCACATGTTCCTGGCCCAGTGAGGCAGAGTTTTCAGTGGGTCTTGGTGCTCAGTTCCAAGTTTGGTTGGAATTGGGGTATGTAGTTACCATGAAAGAGCTAGAGGAAATGCTGACTAGCTGAATTGAAGCTTCTCTTCCTTTGCCGTCATTTATCAATCCTACCAGTCCCCCCAGGAGGGGTGTGAGACTCCCAGGAAGTCGAGTGCCAAGACTCTCCGGAGTCATTCCCAGTGCAAGCATCACATTGGGAACCTTCCAGCGCCCGTGACTGCCTGGCTACCCTGGAGAAGATACACACTGCACCCCAAGTTCCTCTAAATGCTTCCAGAAAACAAGACTAAACCAGGCATCATGGCTACCTTCAGAGATTGATTGAATGGACAAGCCCTACTTTGCACTGTAGATGGTGTATAAATTGGGAATCAGACACGGCCCTGCCCTGGAGCATCTGGATTCCAAGAGCATCACCTGCAGGGTCACCTGCACCTGCAAAGGCACTGGGGGAGCAACACATTATGTGTAGGTTGGTTGTAGAATTTGTAAGCCCCAGGCTCACAGGTGTAAATTGTATTCAAATTGAAACATCTGGTGTGGAGCATCTAATTTAAATTCTGTACCACGGATGTGACTGATAGTAGAGATTGGAGCCAGGAGGTCCAGAAATGGGATTTTTTATTTTACCACATCCTCTCTGATCCCACAGTTCTCTGCTCAGGGTGTGAAACACTGTCCTGATGGCACCCTTCTTAAAGTCCAAGGCAAGGTAGATTTCTGTGCATCTTCTTTACATTCTCAAGTGTACCTTGGTGTACAACTGGTCCTATTCACCTTGGTTCTTTTCCACACAAAGACCTCTTTACATTGGTGTGTTTGTAGCACCTTGGCTTTCCCTTGGCTGTCTAGCTTTTTGTTTCCTTTCATCCTTTCTTTCTGTGGGCTTCATCCCTGTGACGTGGAGTTATCTCCACTTTAACAAAACCATCTGTCTGTCCCTGAAAATAGCCTCTTTGAATTTGCCAATTATTCTTTTTTTTTTAACCCCCAAGTTTCCTTCTCCTGCTTAGCCTCTTAACCATTCATTTTACCTTCCCCTACTAATGATCATGTTTGTCAAAATTTTGCTTTCAAATCTTGGCAATTGCACGGTGGACTTGGACTTCTCATCGTGGTTCACCCTCGGGTATTTTCTGTGCTGGATCTTGTTTGTGTTACCAACCAAGGGACCCATCTGAAACCCTGACCCTTCTGCTCTTCTGGGTGAGGGGTCTTGGCAACCTGTATATGTCACCTGAGTATAATTTTGCAGCTTTCTGAATCTTGTTGAACATTCCCAGATCTTCAGAATGTTCAAGATGATTTACATCAAGAGTGGCTTTGAAATTATGTGGTTGAAGTTTTTAGTAGTCAAATTTGACCTAGATTTACATTTATATTGCACCTATGCAATAATATAGCTAACTGTTAACTAACTGTTGTTCTTTAGATGTACGTAAAACGATCAGGTCATTTCAAACAGTTTTAGCTACCTAAGGCAGCATGAGGGCAGAAGTTTTTACCATCTTTCAAAGGTTTAGGAATATACAATTTATATTTCTTGCTGTTGGGATTCTTTTTTTATGCGAAGTTCCTCCCCCACCGCCATCACATCACAACCATCATCACCACTACCCAATGCAGTAAACACTTGGGGGTTGAAGTTCTATTGACCAGCTCAGGTTGCTGGCAGATTTCCTTTTTAATATCAATTTTTATATCTTCTCTTAGCTTACTGGTCCTGATATTTCTTTACAAATAAAACTATACCAATTCATATTATTGGAATGGGGTGAGAAGGTAAATGCATAAATTGACCAATATCATATTGTTGGAATTTTAGGAATAAAATTCCTAATTCAGAAAATTTTTTGAAGGTCGGATTGCCAGAGCCATATCGTAATTCCATATCACCTGCCAAAGTGTTCTTCATCCATTTCATTTATTCACCCACGTTTATTGGATGCTCACTGTGCTCACTTTGATCCATGGGGCCCCACGGGGATCCATGGGGCCAGAGTCTGACATCTTAATGGCACCCCTTTATGCGGGACTCTTTACAAATACATTCTGTTATCCACTGTGAAGAAATAAAGCATCGTTTCTGGCCCCATGATGCTTAGACTTTGGGGAGCTAGAAATATAAGCAGCCATAATGTCACATTGGTTGTTAGTAGTAGTCTCCTGCACAAGGTCCATGGGATGGGGGTCAAGAAGCTCTGCCCAAGTCAGGAAGGACTTCACAGAGGAGACCCCGGAGCTGGCCTTGTGTAAGACCCCGTCCTAGTTCTTTTGATAAAGTGCTCTTCCTTTTGTTTGGTGTTTTTGCTTTGTTTCATTTTAATATATTTGTCATTAGAATTATCCCTCAAACAAAAAGAATGAAAACAAACTCCCTTGGAAAATCTCTTGCCTAGCACAGAGTTGGTGCCCAGTACAATGTGTTCTGTAATATAGGGAAGTAAGTGGGCATTGCTGAGTCTGTACTCCTTTTCCTTTTGTGCACGTACTAACTACAGTATAAAAGTTTCCTTTTAAAGGCAAGCCCTGTTGCTCAGTGCTGCTTACCACTTTGTGGGGTAAAGATGGTCAAGTTAGAATTGGAACCCACAAACAAATCAAACTGAACCTAATATTGGAAGGAGAGACCCAAACCAAAACAAATCAGAGGAAAACAAAACAAGCAAGGGAGGGATCTGTATGCATAGGGACAAAAGCTAAACTGTTCTGAATATGCCTTGTGGTTTTTAGATTTGACTTTGCAAACATGTAAATATTTAAAAATATGAAAAGCTAAATGATTTTTGAAAACCGGACCTCATACTTCTTATTTTTTCACATGTGTCTTCCCACTTTTAAGTTGTAGTCAGTCAAGGTGCTGGAAAGCCAGGAGATGGGGAGGTATGAACAGAGAGATTCTACAAGTTCTGTGTCTTGAGGTAGTTTATTCCTGTGCAGCCCCTTGTTCCTTGGGGCTGAATTTCGATAGCATCTCACTGGGGATGCTATCCAGCACCAAGGTCCCACCCTTTGGAGAGTCTTTTTTAAAAAATAATTTCTGGGGCTTCCCTGGTGGCGCAGTGGTTGAGAATCCGCCTGCCGATGCAGGGGACACGGGTTTGTGCCCCGGTCCGGGAAGATCCCACATGCCGCGGAGCGGCTGGGCCCGTGAGCCATGGCCGCTGAGCCTGTGCGTCCGGAGCCTGTGCTCCGCAACGGGAGAGGCCACAATAGTGAGAGGCCCGCCTAGCACAAAAACAAACAAAAAAATAAATAAAAATAAAAATAATTTCTGTTTCATGGGGCATCTAATGCCTTCTCTAATAAATTCCTATAAAATTGTCTCCCTAATAATACATTTTGAAGGCGAATTATGATAAATTACATGCAAATGCTTAACTCTAAGTGTCTCAAGAGCTCAAAATTGATAATTTACAAGCCTTACCATTGTACCAAAATGGTTATCAGTGACCTGTTTATTGGCCCTATTTGCTTTTTTTTATTGTGGTAGAATATATGTAACATAAAATTTACCTTTTTAACCATTTTTAAGTGTACAGTTTGGTGGCATTAAGTACCTTTACATTGTGCAACTGTCACCACTACCCATGTCGAGAACGTTTTCATCTTCCCCAACTGAAACTCTGAACCCACTAAATAATAGCTTCCTCATTCTCTTCCAGGCCCTGACAACCACCATTCTCCTTTCTGTGTCTATGAATTTGACAACTCTAGATACTTCATATTAGTGGAATCATACAATATTTGTTCTTTTGTGTCTGGCTTATTTTGTAAGCACATTAGCATAATGTCTTCAAGGTTCATCCGTATTGTAGATGTATCAGAATTTCATTCCTTTTTATGGGTGAATACTATCCCATTCTATGTACTATAAATTGAATGGTTGTGTCCTCCCAAAATTCATAAGTTGAAATCCTAATCCCCAAAGTGATGGTATTAGGAGGTGCAGTCTTTGGGATGCGATTAGGTCATGAGGGCAGAGTCCTAATGAATGGGATTAGTGCCCTCATAAAAGAGGTTTGAGAGAGCTCTGTCTCGCCCCTTCTACCATGTGAGGATATAGGAAGTCAGCAGTCTGCAACACAAAGAAGGGCTCTCATCAGAACCTGACCATGCAGGCACCTTGATCTAGAACTGTGAGCAGTCAATTTCTGCTAATTAGAAGCCACTCAGAATGAACTAAGCAATTTTGATATAGCATCCTGAATGGACTAAAACAATATGTGTAAACAACATTTTGTTTGTCCGTTCATCTGTTGATGAACACTTAGATTGTTTCCACCTTTTGGCTATTATGAATAATGCTGCTATGAACATTGTTGTAAATGCATCTGTTTTGAGTCCCTGTTTTCGTTTCTTTTGGGTATATATACCTAAGAGTGGAATTTCTGGGTCATATGGTAATTCTACATTTAACTTTTTGCGAAACTGCCTAACTATATTCCACAGTGGCTGCATTACCTTTTACATTCCCACCAGTAATTCACGAGAGTTCCGATTTCTCCATATCCTCACCAATACTTGGTATTTTCCTTTTTTTTTTTTAAATCAAAGACATACTAACACATGTGACATGGTATCTCATTGTGGTTTTGATTTGCATTCCACTAATGACTAATGATATTGAGCATCTTTTCATGTGCTTACAGAGCATTTGTATGTCTTCTTGGGAAAAATGTCTATTCAAGTCTTGTGCATTTTAAATTGTGTTTCTTGTTGTTGAGTTGTAGGAGTTCTTTATACATCCTGGATATTAATCATTTATCAAATATATTATTTGCAAATATTTTTTCATATTATGAAGATTGTCTTTTCACTATATTGATTGTGTCCTTTGATGCACAAAAAAGTTTTTCATTTTGATGAAATCTGGTTTATTTTTTCCTTTGTTGCCTATACTTTTGGTGTCATATCCAAGAAATCATTGCCAAACCCAATGCCATGAAAAATTTCACCTGTTTTCTTCTAAGAGTTTTTTAGTTTTAGCTCTTAAGTTTAGGTCTTTGATCCATATTGAGTTAATTTTTGTATATGGTCACATTCGTTTTTGATTTTAAGAATGTTTATGATTATCCCTGACATCTTATAAAAGATGGAGTTACACATTCACATCTTTGTTGACTAGATACCAGGATATTATCTGTGATAAATAGAAACTTTGACTTATTGTGGGAATTTCCACTGTGAAGTTTCCTTTTGCATTTGGACTGTCAAATGCAAAATAACTGGGACCCTGCTTCTGATTGCATTGCAACGCAAAGACATATCATTCAAAGCAGGAAACTGAAAATACCTATGTGGTCATTTTTAGTTGTTTTTAGTAGAAGAGTGCTCACAGACCTGGTGCTTGTAAATGGGTTGCAGTGGTGTGGCAGGGATTTTAGAATGGGGGTGGAGTGCATCCAGTTCAGGAGCTCTGGGAACTGGGGTATGGGCCAGGGTCCAGCTGGTTGAGCACTCCCTCAGCCTCCTGGGGAAACGGCAGTGAGGGGTTTGGGGTGGCCAGTGGACCCAGGACGGCAGAATTAGTTCTGGAACTTGCCCCGTCTGAGGGAGGTATAGTTTAATTTTGGTTTGGAGAATAATCCTACAATCCCCCATCAACCCATCCCCCAGCGTCAACAGTTATCATCAATTTGATCTGGTTTCATCTATCTCCTCCTACCTTTTTTTTTCTGGAGTATTTTAAGCAAATCCCAGACACTTTATATTTCACTTGCAAGTTCTTCATAGTGCGTTTCTCAAGGATTAGGACTTTTCCCCCTCATAACCACAATACCATTATCACACCAAAGATTAATATGAATCCTGAATATCATATAATTTCAGTCCAAATTCAGATTTCTCTACTTTTCCCAAATGATATTGACTCCCTCCGGACACTTCCTGGGAACTAGTTCCACATCCTCTGGCCTGAAGGAGCCAGAATTCTTTCTGGAGTGTAATAAGGAGTTGAAAACACCTGTGTGTGTTGGGGGAGGTGGCCATGGGGCAAACTGGTGTCCCCAGTGGCAGGACAAGTGAGGCTGCCTGTAGGGGAGCCAAGAAGGAAGGGGAGCCAGCAGCTTGAGATGTGCATGTGTGTGTTTAAGAGCTGGGGTTTCGGGTAAAACAACCTGTGTTCAGGTCCTGGCACCCATCCCCAATACCTGTGTGACCTTGGGCAGGTGGCTTTACCTCTATGAACCTCCGTTTCTTCAGCTATAAAATAGGGATGATAGAATACCTGCTTCATATTAAATAATGCACATAAAGGACCTGACAGTGCTTTTAAAGTGTTCAGTGAAGGCTGACTGTTGTCATCAACAGTGTCATCACCATCATCCTTATTGGGGTGATCATTGTTATCCTGATGAAGATCACAGGCCACTGAGGCTGGTGCCCTGGCCCTACCACGGCCCGGGAAAACCAGGGTTACAAGGAAACCCAGTGTTTTGAAGAATGGTCCCTCCTGGAACACCAGTTGCATTTTGATGCCCAGAATGGTGCCCAAGTCCAGAAATTCGGGCAGAGTCCCTGTGCCAGCTTGCATTTCAGGACTCTGGGATCTCTTTTGCTCTTGTTCTCTGGGGGAGGCCTTTAGACAATTTCTTCTCCAAATCAAGGGGACAAATGGAAGACACTGATACCTTCAAAGGGCCACATCATCTTTTGTAGCTATTTCTCTTTCAACCCAAGTATATCTAGCTTCAAAGATAAAACAACTGGCCTTGGGTATCTTTCCCAAATATTAATTTAAAACATTAATTTGATTCTTCCAGACAGTCTCTCCATGGACACAGGAAGGGAGGGGGTTGGCACAGGAAATATTTGCCACCACCCAGATGGGACCCATTCTAGGGGATCCCACCCAGATATACCCCATGCTGTGGGCCTTGATGCTGGTATGGAGGGTGCTGGAAGGAAAAAGCAGCTTCCAAGTAAAAGGGACCAGAGCTAGGAAAACACGGGTAATAAATAAATAGCATGTAGATTATATAAGAAACAACAGCTATTGTTCTGAGTCTGGAGTCCCGTTCCTCCTGCAGTGGTCAGACATGCAGCCCAGGGGAACATTTGTTCCAGTTAGCCCAGAATAATCCTGGTTTGTTTCCATTGTGTCCCGAAACTTCACTGAATTCTCCTGACCGCCCCCCAGGCACCTTGGCAACCATTGGTTCTTCTGGCCAAACCCTGGTATCTTGCCATCTCACATGTAAACTGCCTGAACAGGGCTCAGAAAGAGTTTTCATCTCTAATGCGCCAGTGGGGTTCAGTGGGGCTTGCCAGGGTGCCCACAGGCACCATCTGGCTCTACTGGGTTGAACCCCGCCAGACCCCCAGCCCTGGTCGCTTTCCCACCTACTCCCCCCCATGGCTGGAGTCTCTTCTCCTTAGCCCCATGCCCAGTGTGCCCAGCTATGTCCTCACCCTGAGACCTCCCAGCCAAAATGAGGGCCCTGAGACGTTGCTTCTCTGGTAATTGGCACCTACCTTCTCATGTTTAGTTCTCTCTGGGCCTCAGTTTCCTCACCTGTGAAATGGGGATGATCATTCCTATCTCAGAGGACTGCATCAGAGTGGCAAGCTTCACCCATTAGAATCAACGTCCAAAACGTCCTACTGTGTAAAACAAATTACTTGTCTGCTGTACTTCAGAACATTTTTCTCCACCGTATTTTATGTTCTCTTGGGAAGAGAGGGAAGGAAGGGGGGATATGTTGACAGTTGTAAACATACATGTTTTCACTTGAAGAGGTTTCAAGCTGTTTTGCATTTCTTAGAGGAGCCTTCAGATGTGTCCTTCAAGGTCTTTGCTTGCCAATTAGGCAACATGCACAGTGATTAACCACCCCTCTCTTTGGGGCCAGATTGTCTAAAAGACCTAGTGGCGCCTAATGAGGAGCATAAGAGACACTCCTTTGGAAACAGCTCTGCTTATACTATCTGCTTTTCATTTAAACAAACCATTCGTTTGCAGGCAAGATGGATTGCTGGGTACATGGGTGATTCAGTGCCCTGCATGAGTAGTGGTAACACTGGAAGATTCTGCTCACTTGTGTCTGCTTTGAGCCTGCCCAGCCACTCTGCCTCTGCTGAAGAACTGATGCCTTCCCCCAAACCCCAGTCTCTGTTTCTCCTGCTCAGAGCTTTGTAATCAAGATGACTTAATGGTTTGGCTGTTTTCTGAACCTTTGGGTTGCCTAGAAAACAATTTCTTCCAGTAAATGGAAGTAAAAGTGCTTAAAAGTAATGTCAACAGCCACAGTCTCTCAGCCTTTTATGGCCTTTGCTGTTTAGAAGATGCAGTTCAGCCCTTATTGCTTAGAGGCTAGTCCTGATAGGAAGGAGGCACAGATATTCTGTTAACCTCAGTATATGGATGGGCAAACTGAGACTCAGAAGAGTTGGGTGACACAGGTAGAAAGTAATAAAGCTAGAACTGGAATCCTGACTTTTTGACACCTTGGGTTCAAATCCTGGCCCTACCTTGGTATTTAGGAGCTTAGAGAAATAATTTAAGTCATTGAACTCTAGTTTCCTAATCTGTTTAACAGAGAAATTAATAATGCCTGCACTGAAAGGAAGATTAGATGAAGTTGTACCTATGAAGTCCCTAGAATGGTGGCTGGCACAAGCACATGGGCTCTGCCTCTCTGCCTTTATTCTTGTTAAGTCCGCGGCAAAGAGGCAGGTGCTCAAGCAGCTCTGCTCATGTTGTTGACAGGTGCACACCAGGCACATACAGAGCACTCATGCAATTCACTGGTAGTTACAGCATTGAGTGGAAGATGGGTGTGGCAGGCAGGATCCTAAGATAGCCCCAAGATTCCTGCCCCTGGTGTACAGCTCTGTATTCTTTTCCCTTGAGTGTGGGCAGAACCTGTGAATATGATGGGATATTACTTCTGGGATTATGCCACATTAAGATGGCAAAGGGCTATTGCAGATGTGATTAAGGTTACTAATCAATTGAGTTTGAATTAATCAAAAGGGAGATTATCTGGGTGGGTATGACTTAATCACACAGACCCCTTCAATCAGATCTAGAAGTCAGAGTCAGAAGTCAGAGGATTTGAAGCATGAGAGGCCTTTGGAGGGGGCCATGTGGCCAGGGACTGTGAGTGGCCTCTAGCAGCTAAAAGTGGACCCTGGCCAACAGCAAATGAGAAATGAGGGCCTCAGTCCTACAACTGCAAGGAACTGAATTCTGCCAACAGCAACATTTCTTTCATGAACTTGAAAGGGGGCCCTGAGCTCCAAAAAGGAACATAGCCCTACCAACCCTCCCAGAGCTCACAGACCCTGAACAGAGGGTCCAGATTTCTGACCTGAAGAAACTATGAGTTGAGTTTTAAGTTGTCAGGTGTGTGGTAATTTGCTTTCAGCAATAGAAAACTGATATAACAGGCAAGGCCGCTGCAGGGTGGCCGTATTAGTTATCTGTTGCTGCAAACAAATTACCACAAAACTTAATGGCTAAAACCACAAACATTTATTATCTCATAATTTCTGAGAGTCAGGAATGCAGATTAATTGGGTGCCTCTGCCTTAGGGTCCCAGATGTCTTCATGGCTCATTCCTTCACTTCATTTAAGTCTCTGCTCCAATGGCACCTCCTTCAAGAGACCTTCCCCAACATGCCAGCACCATCAGTTTCTGTCTCCCATATAGTCACTTAATATTTTTCATGACACTTGTTGTAGGTTAAATTGTGTCCCCCAAAAGATATGTTGATGTCCTAGCTGAGAATCTGTCTTTATTTGGAAATAAGATCTTTGTGAATGTAAGCAAGTTATGAGATCATACTGGATTAGGGTGGGCCCTAACCTAATGACTGGTATCCATACAAAAGCAGGGAAATTTAAACACACAAACACATGGGGAAAACACCATGTGGCAATTGAGGCAGAGATTGAAGTGATGCTTTTACTAGCCAAGGAATGCCAAGGATTGCTGGCAGTTACCAGAAGCTAGGAGAGAGGCAAGGAAGAATCCTCCTCTAGGTCTTTCAGAGGGAGTGTGGCCCTGCCAACACCTTGATTTCAGACTTCTGGCCTCCAGAACTGTGAAACAATAAATTTCTGTTATTTTAGCCATCAAGTTTGTGGGTATCCATTACAGCAGCCATAGGATACCAATACAGTGCTCTTCATCTATCTATCTGTCTATCTATCTATCTATCTATCTATCTATCTATCTATCTATCTATCTAACTATCTAGTTTATGGTCTATGTTCCCCACTGGCATGTGAGTTTCTTGAGAGCAGATGACTTTCTTTTGTTCCCAGTGGAACCCCCTGTATCTAAATCAGGACTTAATAAAAATGTGCTGAGTGAATTGATGAATATTTTTAGTAAAAAAAAAAAAGTGTCAATGATATAAATCCTTTCTATGCCACATTCCTCTACAGTTAGAAAGGTTAAGAAAGAAATATGGCAAGTTCCACTGATCTATTTCAATATGAATATTTTTTTACTTCTCACAGGGGAAGAGAAGATATTGAATCTTTAAGAAAAAAAATATTTTCAGTAAAAACCTCAGACATGAAATCCAAGAAAATAGTCATTTAGTTATGAATAAGGTAAAGGAATAGAACCATTTGAAATTTATTTTTTGTTAGCCTACTGTAATATTACCATAAAATATTTGTGAACTAAATTTCACTTACTGCCTGCTTTTGGAGCAGGTCATAGTTTCATTGAAAACAAGAAAAAGGGAACTAGGAAGGGTAACTCTTAAAGTTAATTAGGAAAGAAATTGAAACAAAATTGTGACTTTTGAGGGGGCTCCTTTGAAAATCTGATGAAAGCTAAGAACTTAGACAGAAGTGCCCATTCATATAAAATCTCACATGTAATTTCAGGGTTTGAGGATTGGCTGAAGCCAAGGTTAAGAACTCTTGTTCTGAAGAATTTGTCAAAACAAGTCCATGTTCTTGACTAGAACTGACCCCAGTCCTTTTGCTGAGGTACACTTTCCTTTGGCTGGGGTGAGATAGGGGCGGCACCTACACATCAAAGCTGAACATCATTTCTTTAAGTCCTAGTGAAATAAAAATGGTTAGATCTTATTAAGGGAAGTAAAGTTGTTTAAATGCAAAATGAATAACCTTGTGTGGTTGTTCAGCATCTTTCTTTCAAAGCTCTCAGGCACTTATTTTTTTAAACAATTATAAAACAAAAGCCCATAACGGATGCTGAATAACAGGGTAAGAGTCAGGAGAGGGCCACTTAGTGAGGTTTTGGGAGGTGCAGGGGTATTGTTAATCAGCTGTGGCCTTGACTGTTCAGAGGTGAATGTCAGAAAAGAAAGAGGAGAAACAGTACCAGCTTTGGGGTCAGACTCAAAATCCCAACTCTCCCACTGACAAGCTATGTGCCCTTGGGCGAGTTACTTAACCACCCTGAGCCTAGTTTTTTCCATCTATATAAGGTGAGAATAATAATACTTACTTTTAAGTATTGTTGTGGAAAATAGGAGTTATGCATTACAAGCACCTGCTCTGTGAATGGTAGCTATTACTGCTGCTGCTGTTGTTAATATTATTAATATTGACAATACCTTACATTTTGTAATGTAATGCCATATCTGGCTGTGTGTCAGAAATATATGTAAAGAATTTAGGAAAAATTCCCAGGCCCCACCCAAGAACTATTGAATCAGACTTTCTTTGAGTAGTGCCCAGCATTGCCAGGTGTCTATGACAGACGCCTGCTTCTTCAGCCATTCCCACACCATTGTCCAACATGCTCTGGGCCCCATGTGGCTGACCAGTGTGGCCGGTGGCTTCCAGTTGGGTCTCAGTTGGCCTTCCAAGGGTCATTGTGGACCAGTGTGTCCCTCAAGCACAGGAATATCCCTTGAGTTTCTATCACACAACATCTCCACATGGCTTTCTCTTCAGGTTCAGATAGCTGCTCCCTCTCCCAGCCTTTTTAGTCTTTGGGGTTGTTTTAAAATGTACCCAGGATTTTATTTTAATTAGGGATGGTAAAATGACAGACACAGAGACAGCTGACTTGAAAGAAGAGTTTAATACTCACAGTTCCCAAGAGGAGGGGGCACCACCCGCCATGGAGGGCCACACAGAGAAGCACCAGGGTTGGTCAGGAGGCAGAAGGAGCCAGGGGATACGTGGCCAGAGCCTGTACTGTGGTTATTGTGGGAAGGAAGTGGTGAGGCAGGGTAGGCAAGCCAAGAAAATTTAAGGTTGCCTGGTTTGAATAATTTCAGAAGGCACTAGACTAAAGGGATGTTCCTAGCTTTCTGGTACCTGGCCCTGGGGTTATTTAGGGCAGGGGGAATATTGGCTTGGTGTGTGAGTCTATAAAATAGGTGGTAAGCTCAACCCACCACAAGTCCCTCCCATCAGGAAGCTTGTACAAGCCTCTTAGATAGCCTCATCCACCAGAGGGCAGACAACAGAAGCAAGAAGAACTACAATCCTGCAGCCTGTGAAACAAAAACCACATTCACAGGAAGATAGACAAGATGAAAAGGCAGAGGGCTATGTACCAGATGAAGGAACAAGATAAAACCCCAGAAAAACAACTAAATGAAGTGGAGAGAGGCAACCTTCCAGAAAAAGAATTCAGAATAATGATAGTGAAGATGATCCAAGACCTCGGGAAAAGAATGGAGGCAAAGATCGAGAAGATGCAAGAAATGTTTAACAAAGCCCTAGAAGAATTAAAGAACAAACACCTAGAAGAATTAAAGAACAAACAAACAGAGATGAACAATACAATAACTGAAATGAAAAATACACTAGAAGGAAGCAATAGCAGAATCACTAAGACAGAAGAATGAATAAGTGACCTGGAAGACAGAATGGTGGAATTCACTGCCATGAAACAGAATAAAGAAAAAAGAATGAAAAGAAAGGACGACAGCCTAAGAGGCCTCTGGGACAACATTAAACGCACCAACATTCCCATTATAGGGGTGGCAGAAGGAGAAGAAAGAGAGAAAGGACCCAAGAAAATATTTGAAGAGATTATAGTTGAAAACTTCCCTAACTTGGGAAAGGAAATAGCCACCCAAGTCCAGGAAACACAGAGAGTCCCAGGCAGGATAAACCCAAGGGAAACATGCCAAGACACATAGTAATCAAACTGACAAAAATCAAAGACAAAGAAAACTTATTAAAAGCAACAAGGGAAAAATGACAAATAACATACAAGGGAACTCCCATAAGGTTAACAGCTGATTTCTCAGCAGAAACTCTACAAGCCAGAAGGGAGTGGCACTATATATTTAAAGTGATGAAAGGGAAGAACCTACGACCAAGATTCCTCTACCCGGTAAGGATCTCATTCAGATTTGACAGAGAAATCAAAAGCTTTACAGACAAGCAAAAGTTAAGAGATTTCAGCACCACCAAACCAGCTCTACAACAAATGCTAAAGGAACTTCTTTAAGCAGGAAACACAAGAGAGGAAAAGGACCTACAAAATCAAACCCCAAACAATTAAGAAAACGGGAATAGGAACATACATATCGATAATTACCTTAAACGTGAAGGGATTAAATGCTCCAACCGAAGACACAGGCTCGCTGAATACAAAAACAAGACCCATATATATGCTGTCTACAAGAGACCCACTTCAGACCTAGGTTCACATACAGACTGAAAGTGAGGGGTTGGAAAAAGATATTCCATGCAAATGGAAATCAAAAGAAAGCTGGAGTAGCAATACTCATATCAGATTAAATAGACTTTAAAATAAAGAACGTTAAAAGAGACAAGGAAGGTCACTACATGATCAAGGGATCAATCCAAGAAGATATAACAATTATAAATATATGTGCACCCAACATAGGAGCACCTCAATATATGTATGTAGGCAAATGCTAACAGCTATAAGAGAGGAAATCGACAGTAACACAATAATAGTGGGGGAACTTAACACCTCACTTACAGCAATGGACAGATCATCCAGACAGAAAATTAATAAGGAAACACAAGCTTTAAATGACACAATAGTCACAAATCAAGCCTCGGTAAATTTAAGAAAATTGAAATCATATCAAGCATCTTTTCTGACCATAACGCTATGAGATTAGAAATCAATTACAAGGAAAAAACAAAAAAACACACAAACACATGGATGGTAAACAATATGTTATTAAATAAACAAGAGATCACTGAAGAAATCAAAGAGGAAATCAAAAAATACCTAGAGACAAATGACAATGAAAACACGACAATCCAAAACCTATGGGATGC
>NC_041215.1:8650291-8686453 GCF_002837175.3 Physeter macrocephalus | reverse complement strand
TACCTAGAGACAAATGACAATGGAAACACGACGACCCAAAACCTGTGGGATGCAGCAAAAGCAGTTCTAAGAGGGAAGTTTATAGCTACACAAGCCTACATCAAGAAACAAGAAAAATCTCAAATAAACAATCTAACTTTACACTTAAAGCAACTAGAAAAAGAAGAACAAAGAAAATCCAAAATGAGTAGAGGAGAGAAATCATAAAGATGAGAGCAGAAATAAATAGAAACAAAGAAAACAATAGCAAAGATCAATAAAACTAAAAGCTGGTTCTTTGAGAAGATAAAAAAAATTGATAAACCATTAGCCAGACTCATCAAGAAAAAGAGGAAGAGGACTCAAATCAATAAAATTAGAAATGAAAAAGGAGAAGTTACAAAAGACACCGCAGAAATACAAAGCATCCTAAGAGACTACTACAAGCAACTCTATGCCAATAAAATGGACAACAGGAAAGAAATGGACCAATTCTTAGAAAGGTATAACCTTCCAACACTGAACCAGGAAGAAATAGAAAATATAAACAGACCAATCACAAGTAATGAAATTGAAACTGTGCTTAAAAATCTTCCAACAAACAAAAGTCCAGGACCAGATGGGTTCACAGGTGAATTCTATCAAACATTTAGAGAAGAGCTAACACCCAACCTTCTCAAACTCTTCCAAAAAATTGTAAAGGAAGGAACACTCTCAAACTCATTCTATGAAGCCACCATCACCCTGATACCCAAACCAGACAAAGATACTACAAAAAAAGAAAATTACAGAGCAATATCACTCATGAATATAGATGCAAAAATCTTCAACAAAATACTAGCAAACAGAATCCAACAACACATTAAAAGGATCATACACCATGATCAAGTGGGATTTACTCAAGGGATCCAAGGATTCTTCAATATACGCAAATCAATCAATGTAATATGCCATTCTAACAAATTGAAGAATAAAAACCATATGATCATCTCAATAGATGCAGAAAAAGCTTCTGACAAAACTGAACACCCATTTATGATAAAAACTCTGCAGAAAGTGGGCATAGAGGGAAACTACCTCAACATAATAAAGGCCATATATGACAAATCCACAGCAAACATCATTCTCAGTGGTGAAAAACTGAAACCATTTCCTCTAAGATCAGGAACAAGACAAGGATGTCCACTCTTGCCACTATTATTCAAAGAGAAATTAAGGAAACAATCCCGTTCACCATTGCAACAAAAAGAATAAAATACTTACGAAGGTATTTTAAAATACCTAAGGAGGTGAAAGACCTGTACTCAGAAAACTTAAGACACTGATGAAAGAAATCAAAGATGACACAGATGGAGAAATATACCATGACCATGTTTTTGGATTGGAAGAATCAATTCTGTGAAAATGACTGTACTACCCAAAGCAATCTACAGATTCGATGCAATCCCTATCAAATTACCAATGGCGTTTTTTACAGAACTAGAACAAAAAATCTTAAAATTTGTATGGAGACACAAAAGACCCCGAATAGCCAAAGCAGTCTTGAGGGAAAAAAATGGAGCTGGAGGAATCAGCCTCCCTGACTTCAGACTATACTACAAAGCTACAGTAATCAAGACAATATGGTAGTGACACAAAAACAGAAACATAGAAGTGGTGCTGGAAAAACTGGACAGCTACATTTAAAAGAATGAAATTAGAACACTCCCTAACACCATACCCAAAAATAAACTGAAAATGGATTAAAGACCTAAATGTAAGGCCAGATACCATAATACTCTTAGAGGAAAACATAGGCAGAACACTCTGTGACATAAATCACAGCAAGATCCTTTTTGACCCACTTCCTAGAGAAATGGAAATAAAAACAAAAATAAACAAGTGGGACCTAATGAAACTTAAAAGCTTTCCCACAGCAAAGGAAACCATAAACAAGATGAAAAGACAACCCCTCAGAATGGGAGAAAATATTTGCAAACGAATCAATGGACAAAGAATTAATCTCCAAAATATACAAGCAGTTCAAGCATATCAATATCAAAAAAACAAGCAACCCAATCCAAAAATGGGCAGAAGACCTAAATAGACATTTCTCCAAAGAAGATATACAGATTGCCAACAAACACATGAAAGGATGCTCAACATCGCTAACCATTAGAGAAATGCAAATCAAAACCACAATGAGGTATCACCTCACACAGGTCAGAATGGACTGCAGCACTATTTACAATAGCCAGGACATGGAAGCAACCTAAATGTCCAACGACAGATGAATGGATAAAGATGTGGTAAATACATACAATGGAATATTACTCAGCCATAAAAAGGAACGAAACTGGGTCATTTGTAGAGACGTGGGTGGACCTAGAGTCTGTCATACAGAGTGAAGTAAGTCAGAAAGAGGAAAACAAATATCATATATTAACACATGTATGTGGAATGTAGAAAAATGGTACAGATGAACCGGTTTGCAAGGCAGAAATAGAGACACAGATATAGAGAACAAACGTATGGACACCAAGGGGGGAAGCGGGTGGTGGTGGTGGTGGTGGTCATGGGATGAATTGGGAGATTGAGATTGACATATATACACTAATATGTATAAAATGGATAACTAATAAGAACCTGCTGTATAAAAATAATAAAATAAAATTCAAAAAAAAAAGTGGTATGGGGTATGGGCTTTGGATTAGTTGGTTTGCATATGAAAATTATGCTTGAAGGCAAGTTGTTTGCTATCTCTGGGAATTAGCAAACCCTGAGAGGGGTAGTCTCTCCCTGGCCAGCAAAGCATCAGATGTCAAAGCGTCATAAAATGTAAAAAACCTGAAAGACAGGGAGATATAGGTAACTACAGCCCCTGAGAACTGCCCCATCCCTTGCTCACAGCTTTGTAAGTTTTTTTATTAAAGTCTCCTCCAACTACCCCTGAAGAGTGCTCTGTTTCCTGCCAGGGACCTGACTGACACATAAAGACCTGGGTATTTTTCATGGCCCACAGATGATCCTGATGTGCTGATTGCTGGCACAGATGGTTTTTCAGAATCACCTCATGCACGCATGAAGCTGGTAGTGTGCAGAGCCTGCTCAGTTGGTCAGGTTAGGTCTTCACAGTAAGTCGATGTGGAAGGAAGACGCGGGGGTGGCTGCAGCGTGCAGCAGCCGGGAATGGACGGGAGCACAGGCTTTGGGGGTATGAGGAGGGGCTCCTGAGGCTTCCCAGGTATCCACTGCAGACCCCAGACCAGCTTCTCCTAGCAGGGTTTTGGATTGGGCAGCTGCTGTCTGAGGTCCCAGGCAGGGCCTTGGGACAGGGGGTGTCTAGGTCCAGTGTTCTGAGGGAAGAACTACTTTCAGTGAGAATTCTGTGAGAATCTGGATGATTCCAGGGAGCAGGTGCCCAGGAACACTGGGGACATGTCTCGATTTCCTGCTGAATGGGGTGGTTCTGTAGCATGAGCCAGGCCTCATCTTTGATCCACATTACGGTGTCCATCCCCTTTCCTGTCTTGCTTTTTCATGTTCTTTTCCACCCTCTGGTCTATTAGTGAGCATAGATTTAGACCTTCCCCATCTTCCTCCCGGCATCTCCTGGTGCTCCGCACTCGGGGCTTGCCGTGGATTCTGGATTCTGGATCTGGGTGAGAAGCTGGAGCCTTCATGGCCTGGGGGTGCTGCCCAGCTCTTTGGTTTTGGATGATTCTTCTAGGCAGGCTCTAGAGCGAGGAAGACAGTACTAATCGGTGAGCTGGGTTTGCAGGGACCCATAATCCCAGGAGCCCAAACCCTCTCAGCTGGCCTGTGGACACTGGCTCCTGGCTAAAGAAGGACTCAGGGGCAGAGAGAGTGAGGCCAGCTGGGAGCCAAGAGCTCTGTAGCAGCTGACCCAGAGGAGGAGGGCACAAAGCGTGGACTGTCAGCTCAAAGCAAGCTATAGTCCCGAGGAGGGGCCTGAGGAAGGGCTGAGCCAGAGGTTGATCAACCAGGACTTTCTGTTAATTTATGAGTGTGGCCTGACAGCAGCTGTGTGTTTGTCAGGCAGATGCCTGCCCGCTGAACCTCCAGTCTCTGGAAGTGGAGGGGATGAAGTGAAGGGTAAATTTTAAAGTGATTCAGCTGCCTGGAGTGACCACTTGCCCTGTTAGACAAACTGGGGAGGGGGGATTATTTTTAAATGAATGGCCCATATTATGGTGATTCCTATAAGAAAGGCCAATGAGAGGAGATGCCTAATAAAAATAAAATAAAACCATGTTAGTGTGATGAAAGCCGACTTTGGGCCTCTGCACAGTGGGCTGGCAGGACGAGATGCTTGTGGCCCGTCCCTGCTTCTAGGACTAGAAGGTCCTATCCATCCTAGGACTCTCAGGGAAGAACATGCCCTCTCCTCCCACAACCCAGCATGCTTATCACCAGTTTCCACCAATGTGGCCAGGAGATGGGCAGCTTGACTGCTCTGTCAACAAGCAGGGGCTCTCTGAAGAGGGCAGCAGATGACAGGTCTCTCCAGGTCTATGAGAGATGCTGGCAGACACAATCGTCAGTCCTGGCTACCTGCCTTGCACTTGGCTCCCCCAGGGGTGCGTGGCTGGGGCCTTTCTCCAGGGTCCTGCGTTACGGAGGACCAACTCCTATTCCTGGAACTGGTGCACCTTCAGAATTTGGCTTTTAGTCTTCAGCACGTGTGTATAGAATGTGTTGAATGTGTAGAATGTGGTGGGGCTTATAAAACAAGATTTCAGAGGAAGGATGTGAATACTGCCCAGGCAGACTAGGCTGGGACCAGGGAGGGATGGACAGGAGAGGAACGGAGGGAGCCAACTTCTGGGCAGTGTCCTAGAGATAATGAGGGCCTTTCTGATCATGTTGAAGCTGAGAATTTATCCACTTCTGGGCATATACTCAACGGACTTGAAAGCAGGGACTCGAACATATGTTTGTACACCCATTGCTCATAACGGCATTATTCACAACAGCCAAAAGGTGGAAACAACCCAAGGGTCCATTGAGGGATGAATGGGTAAGTAAAAGGTGGCCTATGCATACAATGGAATATTATTCAGCCTTAAAAAGGAAGGAAATTTCAGCATATGCCACAACATGGGTGAACCTTGAAGACGTTACACTAAGTGAAACAAGCCAGTCACAAAAGGACAAACGTATGACTGCATTTATACGAGGTACCTGGAGTAGTCAAATTCATGGAGACAAAAAGTAGAATGGAGGTTGCCAGGGGCGGGGGTGGAGGGAGGAATGAGAGTTATTGTTTAATGGGGACAGAGTTTGTTTTACAAGACGAAAAATTCTGGATGATGTTGATGGTTGCACAACAATGTAAATATACTTAATATCACCAAACTGTGCACTTAAAAGTGGTTAGAATGGTAAAATTTATGTTCTGTATATTTTACCACAATAAAAATGTTTTTTAGTTGGGAATTTATAAATTAAACATCAGGTCCTGTCCCCAAGCACACCTTGGAGGGGTGCCATAGGCTCCATGACCCCTGCACGGCCCTTCCCTCTGAGCTGCCTCCCTGGCCGATGGGACAGGGAGGGGACAGGAGGGGACAGGTCCGTCTGCAGAGGCACCTTGAGATCTGAGGGAGGGTGAACGTTGGTGCTGGTGAGCGCTCAGCTCCGCGCCCAGCCCCACAGTCAGCTCCCCTTCACCCGGCACTGCTGGCCACCCCAGTTGCCCAACTCATGGGGGGGCAACTGGGGTGGGGGGTGTGATGCATGGGGTGAATGAAGTGCAGGCACAGTTTTGGAGGCTTTCACGGACAGGGGCTGGCAGTGTTGGAAACGATCTTTGAAGCTCGAGGTCAAGAACTACAAGGTCTCTCACAGTCAGATAGTACTGTTCCTCTACCGCCTTGTCTCCCCCGGTTGAGGCCCAGGCCCGGAAAGGATTAAAGTGAAATGATGCTCTCAAGCCCTGAGGGCAGTGCCTGACCCCCAGGGAGCCGTCAGTAAAGGTGAGTTACACTTGTCCTTGGTATCCTTGCGCTCACAGGCACCTGCACCAGTTTCCCCTCACCCTCTGAGCTCTGTCCATTTCTTCCCCAAACACACAGCTGCTCCAGCAGTCCCCCACCTTTTCCAGCTCAGCAACTACTCCCAAAGTAAGGGGTGCGCACTCCCAGGAGAGGATGTTGTGGGATGCACACCTGGGGCATTAAATAACATCATCTCACTTTGGAGAATGTTGCACTGCTCTGGCTCTTTCTGGAGGATGTCGAGGGGAATGTCTCATGTTGGTGCTGGTGTGTCCTTAACACCTGTCTAACTCTTGCTGACTCTGAGACTCCAGCAAGCTGCAGTGTCTGGTTATAATTTAATAACTTCCTTTCCTTGTATTTATTTTTAGGGTTTCTTTCTATTTTTGACAAATGGAACTGCTTTTCTATTTACTGTAGTATGTAACATTTACTTTTAAAGTAGCTTTTAGTGAAAAAAAACCTGAATCAGTTTAAAGAGAAATATTAAATCAGTAATACGAGAAGAAGCATGTGGCTCTGGCAGGAATCGTGAGGGGGGCCTGCAGCGGGGTGCACCCTAGGAGTTTCTACACCTCCTCCAAGTGCTTGCTTAAGTTTTCCCTGACGTCCCACCCCACAAACAAGACAGCGCAAATAGCAGCTGATGTCCATGGCACGTGTCACACTGTATGGAACTTGCGTCTTTGTAGGTCTAAAGAATACACTTCCTAAGAAGACAGGGAACAAGGCGGGGCCATTGCTGGGCCCCCAGCCTCCATCTCAGAGCCGGCGCAGAGCAGACATCAGGGAGTGTTTGTCACTTCAAGGCTGCCGGCTGACAGGGGTGGAAGGGTCTCCTTTCAGGAGCAGGGACCTGTAAGCCCCCGGCGTTTCTGTAAGGCGAGGTCAGCGTTCCCAGACCTCTCTCTTTCCCAAAGACCCCCTTGGTCCGGGCAGCAGAAACTCCTGTTTGTGACTCTAAAGATGTCAGTTCAGGAAGGGAACAATGAGTTCCCTGTGAGAGTGAGGTAACTGGAACTCAACGAAAGGACTCCAACTCAGCCTCTAAATCAGGATTAATTTAGTCCATGTCTCAACTCACCTTATTATGTGCTTCTTCAACTTAATCTTATAATAATGACAGTAGTATTATTCCCATGGCATTTTCTGTTTTATATATACATATTTTTTGCATGTGTTTTTAAATTTATTCTTCAGAATAAGCCCCTGATGGAGGAGGGACTGTTATCCCCATTTTATAGCTGGGAAATCTGAGGCTCTAGCTTGCCCCACTATTGTGCAGCTAGAAAAGGGACACACACTGCCTTCTCCTGATTCCCACACCTGTTCTGCTGCCCCACTCGGCCTGCTGTGTCATCAGCTAACTTTCAGACAAGGCTGCACGCTACCTGGCCTGGGCTGGCGAGGTTAGAGTTGCTCTGACAGCCCCTCTTGGGTAGCAGGAAATGTTATGGATCCCATACAGACACACAGTCAGTTCCAGATAGACTGTGATGGTGGCTCTGATGTTTTCCAGTGTGGCCAAGGGGCAGCAGGTTGCAGGGTCACCACCCCCAGCTACAAGGACCCAGGAAACAGCAAACTGTTTGGCCCATGGACTGGCGAGACCCAGACACCTGGGCTGGGGACAAGGGTGTGGCCTCGTCACTTGCACTCCAGCCCCTGGAAAGCACGAAGCCAGGGGTACCCAGGCCAGTCTCAGTTTTCTGCATCTGTGTTTGGAAGCACTGGGACCCTCAGAGTGATCACACGAAGAAAGGTCAGCTCTTTCTTTTGTGGCAGCTATAGAAAAAGAAAGGACAAAACTCAGCTTTAAAAAACAAGCTACTGCAGCGGCAAGGACAGTGGCAACAGCTGGTACTCCTCCTGCTAACAGCCGGCACGCAGGTGTGTCCGCTCATCTGGTCCTCATAGCAGCCCACGAGTCCTGTTTATGTTCTATTTTAAAGATGTGGAAACAGGCAAAGCAAGGGAAGAGATGGAGAGGAGTTTAGAAGGGCGGCCAGGCAGCCCCTGGGTACGGTTGATGACAGTGGTGACTTCATGCGTCAAGTTCGAGTGCCTCTGAGGTTCATCGCTTGGAAGACAGATGAGTGTTATCCTTCACTGAGATGAGATCCACAATGGAGCAGCAGGGAGGCCTGAGGAGCGGGTTGGTGTGGACGTGTAAGAGACTTTCTCCTAGGTTTTCTGGTGTCTTGTTTTCTGATGTATGCACTGCACATGAAGGTCTGGAGTTGATCAGGAAGCTGGACTGTTTCCAAGGTCACCAGGGGTCCCCGTGTTAGTCACTGGTTAATATTTAGTATCACACAGAGGGACAAATCCTACATGATCCCATTTATATTAGGAATCGAAAATAGTCAAACTTGTCGAAGCAGAGAGTGGCATGGTGGCTGCCAGGGGCTAGAGGGAGGGGGAGATGGGGAGGTGATGGCCAAAGGGTGCAGAGTTACAGTTATGCAAGATAAGTAAGTTCGGGCTTCCCTGGTGGCACAGTGGCTAAAAATCCGCCTGCCAATGCAGGGAACATTGAGCCCTGGTCCGGGAAGATCCCACATGCCACGGAGCAACTAAGCCCGTGCGCCACAACTACTGAGCCCGCGCACCACAACTACTGAAGCCTGCATGCCTACAGCCCGTGCTGCACAACAAGAGGAGCCACCGCAATGAGAGGCCCGCACACCGCAACGAAGAGTAGACCCCGCTCACCGCAACTAGAGAAAGCCTGAGCACAGCAAAGAAGACCCAACGCAGCCAAAAATAAATAAATAAATAAGTAAGTAAATTTTTAAAAGAAAGATAAGGTCTGGAGATCTACCACGCCACACAGTGCCTGTGCCCACAGTACGGTATGGTATACATTAATTGTGCTAAGAGTGTAGATCTTATGTTTAGTGTTCTTATCACACACACACACAAATAATTAATAAAGAGAGCAAGAGGAGACTTTTGGAAGTGATACATCTGTTTATGGCATAGATTGTGATGATGGTTTCATAGATGTATACTCACCCCCAAAATCAAGTTTATATGTTAAATATACACAGCTTTTTGTATGTCATTTATATCTCAAAAAAGTGGTTTTAAAAATATATTTAATACCACAAATCTCCCTACCTTCAGCACTCCAAATCCCTCATAGTACTCACTAGATATGTATTCGGTATTATCATATTGCTCTCCTCCTCCCATTTCCTGCTAGAATGTGGACTCCACGAGGGCAGGTCTCCCTGCAGTTCTGTTCATTGCTGTGTTCCCAGCACTAAGGGGCTCAGAACCTGCTAGAATATGCTGTAGGGTCCAGAAAGCACACCCAGGCAAGAACAGGCCTCTTCTCCTGCCCCAGGTGGACCATGTGGGAGCTGTCCCTGTGGGCCAGGCTCAGCCCTGCTGCACAGCAGGCCTGCTGGGAGCCTGGTGTCAGGGGGTTATCTGCGGCTGTGTGAAGAATGCTTTTAAACCCATGCCTGGGTTCCTGACCTTCTGAGAGAGAAAACAGATGCATCGTTTAACCCCTTCTTGCATGAGAGGAGCCCCATCATCTGGGGTTTTAGGAAGTGGGGTCAAGCTAGAGAATTTCTGGCCCTTGGGCCCCAAGGGTTAACGAGAGCCTGGTGTTCCCAGGACCTGAATCTTGTAAGTCCCAGAGCTCTCAGCAGGATCTCTGAAGCCCGGCCTCCTCAGAAGCTCACAGCCTGTCAGGGTCCTGATTAACAGACGGCAATGCTTATCTCCCGAGGGGTTCCAGGTACACATTGTGTGAGGTCGTGAAGGTAGAAGTGAAGTTTTCTTTTTTTTTTTAGTTTTTATTGGGGTATAGTTCATTTACAATGTTGTGTTAGTTTCAGATGTACAGCAAAGTGAATCAGTTATACATATATCCACTTTTTTTAGATTCTTTTCCATACAGACCATTACAGAGTATTGAGTAGAGTTCCCTGTGCTATACAGTAGGTTCTTGTAAGTTATCTATTTTATATATACTAGTGTGTATATGTCAGTCCCAATCTCCCAATTTATCCCTCCCCCCCCTTCCTTAGCCCCTGGTAACCATAAGTTTGTTTTCTACATCTGTGACTCTACTTCTGTTTTGTAAATAAGTTCATTGGTACCCTTTTTTTAGATTCCACATATAAGCAGTATCATATGATATTTGCCTTTCTGTGTCTGACTTATTTCACTCAGTATGACAATCTCTAGGTCCATCCATGTTGCTGCAAAAGGCATTATTTTGTTCTTTTTATGGCTGAGTAATATTCCATTGTATATATGTACCACATCTTCTTTATCCATTCTGCTGTTGATGGACATTTAGGTTGCTTCCATGTCCTGGCTATTGTAAGGAAGTCATGTTTTCTTTTGCCACCGGGAGGTCAGGAGCACTCCATAAGACCTGTATCTGGGCTTTGGATATGCTTTCCAAATCTAATTAACTTTTAGGGCTCTATTCAAAGTCACTTCTTCACTCATGTTAACAATAATGCATTAAATATGTGACCCATGTTGTCATTTATGAAGCATTTTCACAGGGAAAATGCAACACATGGTGTTTTGGAAGGAGATTGAGCTTAGAGCTGAAGACTTCTCTTCAAGTACAGGTGCTGCTGTGTGACCTTCGTCAACTCTCTTAACCTCTCTGAGCTATGCTTTTCTACAAAACTTGCTGCACAGAGTTGCTATAAAGCCTTGGTCACATGGGGGATCTACAGGACATGTTGTTTTTAAAGCATTTGCAGTATAAGTTTTAAAATATAGGAGATGTCCCTTAAAAATCACACTTTCCATGTTCTTTAATAAGTGGGAAGCTCTAGCAGCACAGCTGGCACTCCTGCATTTTCACAGTTAAGGCTGAGTGACAGCCAAAGCCTTCACATGTAACCCAGGAGGGACAGTGCCTTATAGTGATGTGCTATAATCACATGTTACACTGAGGAGAAGATACATACTGTTTCTAAAAGGGGTACATCATCGTGGAAGCAACCCAAGTGTCCATCAGCAGATGAATGGATAAACAAAATATGGTCTGTACATACAGTGGAATATTATTCAGCCTTAAAAAGAAGGAAATTCTGACACATGCTACAACACAGATGAACCATCAGGACAGTATGTTAAGTGAAATAAGCCAGACATAAAAAGACTAATATCATATGATTCCACTTGTATGAGGTACTTGGAGTTGTCAAATTCCTAGAGACAGAAAGTAGAATGGTGGTTTCCAGTGGCTGGGGGAGGGGCAAAGGGGAGTTATTGCTTAATGGGTAAGGAGTTTCACTTTGGGATGATGAAAAAGTTCTGGAGATAGATGGTGGTGGTGGTTGCAAAACAGTGTAAATGTACCTAATGCCACTGAGCTGTGCACTTAAAATGGTTAAGATGGTCAATTTTATGTTATGTGTGTGTTACCAAAATAGAAGGCAGGGAAATACTTGAGCATGATTTGCTAAGTGATGCCCACAGACTGGGACATCAATTTCAGCCCCTCAGCCTGCACCCTTGCCCACACCAGTCATTGGAAACCCCATGAAACTAGAGACATGCTTCTCTCCCTGACCTCTCCCTAACCAGGCTGGTTTCCCGAAGAGGGGAGGCCTCCTGGTATTTATGCCACATGGCCCAGGCAGGCCAAAGGGCCCGTACCTGCACAGTGTCCGAGGCTGCAAGGGAAGGACCAGATGTTTGAGCTCTTCCTTGTTTATAAACGAAATGTCTGTTCTGATCCAGACCCTTTGTGTTTACATGACAGAAAGGGCTGGGGGTGGCCGTGCACATTTGGGAAGCATCCCTGGGCAAGTGCTCACCGCTCCCCTCTTAGCCGTGGAGCCTTATGGGAGTTCATTACCTTCTCTTACCTGTTTCCTCATCTGTAAAACAGAGAAACTAACAATGCCCAGCTCGGAGGGCCTCCTCTCAGGGAATGTTTGCAAAGCACTCAGAACAGTGCAGGCAGCAGCAAGCTCTCAGTGTGTGTTTATTAGCGTTATTCTCCTCCCTCTTCTCCTGACTTTTTTCCCTTCTTGTTTCTGCTGCCTTTTTCCAAACACAGTAACAGTTTTACTCAGCCTCCAGCAACAGCTCTAGAAAAGAAAGCCAAATCCACGGACATTTTGGGCTTTCTGAGAAAATAAACTCATCTCCACGCATTTAATGAAAAGCAGATTTTTTGAAAACACTTAAAATTCAGAATGTTTGTTATTCTCTGGTGGTACATAAAGAAATCTGTCTTTCACTCACATATTACCTAGCCTGCTGTAAAAAACCCTTGTCATGGCTAAAAGGTGTGCAGCTCTCAAAATCACTGGAATCCCAAAGCAAAACAGCCCATTAGGGCTGCTAAAGTTCAATTACACTTAAAAAAATATTTCCCCCGAGGGGTTCCAGGTACACATTGTGTGAGGTCGTGAAGGTAGAAGTGAAGTTTTCTTTTTTTTTTTAGTTTTTATTGGGGTATAGTTCATTTACAATGTTGTGTTAGTTTCAGATGTACAGCAAAGTGAATCAGTTATACATATATCCACTTTTTTTAGATTCTTTTCCATACAGACCATTACAGAGTATTGAGTAGAGTTCCCTGTGCTATACAGTAGGTTCTTGTAAGTTATCTATTTTATATATACTAGTGTGTATATGTCAGTCCCAATCTCCCAATTTATCCCTCCCCCCCCTTCCTTAGCCCCTGGTAACCATAAGTTTGTTTTCTACATCTGTGACTCTACTTCTGTTTTGTAAATAAGTTCATTGGTACCCTTTTTTTAGATTCCACATATAAGCAGTATCATATGATATTTGCCTTTCTGTGTCTGACTTATTTCACTCAGTATGACAATCTCTAGGTCCATCCATGTTGCTGCAAAAGGCATTATTTTGTTCTTTTTATGGCTGAGTAATATTCCATTGTATATATGTACCACATCTTCTTTATCCATTCTGCTGTTGATGGACATTTAGGTTGCTTCCATGTCCTGGCTATTGTAAGGAAGTCATGTTTTCTTTTGCCACCGGGAGGTCAGGAGCACTCCATAAGACCTGTATCTGGGCTTTGGATATGCTTTCCAAATCTAATTAACTTTTAGGGCTCTATTCAAAGTCACTTCTTCACTCATGTTAACAATAATGCATTAAATATGTGACCCATGTTGTCATTTATGAAGCATTTTCACAGGGAAAATGCAACACATGGTGTTTTGGAAGGAGATTGAGCTTAGAGCTGAAGACTTCTCTTCAAGTACAGGTGCTGCTGTGTGACCTTCGTCAACTCTCTTAACCTCTCTGAGCTATGCTTTTCTACAAAACTTGCTGCACAGAGTTGCTATAAAGCCTTGGTCACATGGGGGATCTACAGGACATGTTGTTTTTAAAGCATTTGCAGTATAAGTTTTAAAATATAGGAGATGTCCCTTAAAAATCACACTTTCCATGTTCTTTAATAAGTGGGAAGCTCTAGCAGCACAGCTGGCACTCCTGCATTTTCACAGTTAAGGCTGAGTGACAGCCAAAGCCTTCACATGTAACCCAGGAGGGACAGTGCCTTATAGTGATGTGCTATAATCACATGTTACACTGAGGAGAAGATACATACTGTTTCTAAAAGGGGTACATCATCGTGGAAGCAACCCAAGTGTCCATCAGCAGATGAATGGATAAACAAAATATGGTCTGTACATACAGTGGAATATTATTCAGCCTTAAAAAGAAGGAAATTCTGACACATGCTACAACACAGATGAACCATCAGGACAGTATGTTAAGTGAAATAAGCCAGACATAAAAAGACTAATATCATATGATTCCACTTGTATGAGGTACTTGGAGTTGTCAAATTCCTAGAGACAGAAAGTAGAATGGTGGTTTCCAGTGGCTGGGGGAGGGGCAAAGGGGAGTTATTGCTTAATGGGTAAGGAGTTTCACTTTGGGATGATGAAAAAGTTCTGGAGATAGATGGTGGTGGTGGTTGCAAAACAGTGTAAATGTACCTAATGCCACTGAGCTGTGCACTTAAAATGGTTAAGATGGTCAATTTTATGTTATGTGTGTGTTACCAAAATAGAAGGCAGGGAAATACTTGAGCATGATTTGCTAAGTGATGCCCACAGACTGGGACATCAATTTCAGCCCCTCAGCCTGCACCCTTGCCCACACCAGTCATTGGAAACCCCATGAAACTAGAGACATGCTTCTCTCCCTGACCTCTCCCTAACCAGGCTGGTTTCCCGAAGAGGGGAGGCCTCCTGGTATTTATGCCACATGGCCCAGGCAGGCCAAAGGGCCCGTACCTGCACAGTGTCCGAGGCTGCAAGGGAAGGACCAGATGTTTGAGCTCTTCCTTGTTTATAAACGAAATGTCTGTTCTGATCCAGACCCTTTGTGTTTACATGACAGAAAGGGCTGGGGGTGGCCGTGCACATTTGGGAAGCATCCCTGGGCAAGTGCTCTCCGGTGCTCACCGCTCCCCTCTTAGCCGTGGAGCCTTATGGGAGTTCATTACCTTCTCTTACCTGTTTCCTCATCTGTAAAACAGAGAAACTAACAATGCCCAGCTCGGAGGGCCTCCTCTCAGGGAATGTTTGCAAAGCACTCAGAACAGTGCAGGCAGCAGCAAGCTCTCAGTGTGTGTTTATTAGCGTTATTCTCCTCCCTCTTCTCCTGACTTTTTTCCCTTCTTGTTTCTGCTGCCTTTTTCCAAACACAGTAACAGTTTTACTCAGCCTCCAGCAACAGCTCTAGAAAAGAAAGCCAAATCCACGGACATTTTGGGCTTTCTGAGAAAATAAACTCATCTCCACGCATTTAATGAAAAGCAGATTTTTTGAAAACACTTAAAATTCAGAATGTTTGTTATTCTCTGGTGGTACATAAAGAAATCTGTCTTTCACTCACATATTACCTAGCCTGCTGTAAAAAACCCTTGTCATGGCTAAAAGGTGTGCAGCTCTCAAAATCACTGGAATCCCAAAGCAAAACAGCCCATTAGGGCTGCTAAAGTTCAATTACACTTAAAAAAATATTTCCCTTTATTTATCTGTGCAGTGAGGCGTGAAATTGCACCTAACCATCCACTTACTAGGCCCTTTGAACATTTCATCCTCCCCAGCATTTGGGCAAGGTACACTGTACCAGCCTTCAGCTGGTTCTGCTTTGCTAATTATTCCAAATAAATAGCAAATGCTCCTTCCTTTTTCTCTCCTTTTTCTAAAGTTGTCTGCTGTTCATAAATGTTCACTAATTTTCATACCAATTTCCATTTTGGCTCTAGTTCTGAAGAGGGATCCATGGGGACATTTGTTAATGAAAAATCTGGGAAATTTGATTTGGGAACCATTCTTTTTATACAAGCATTGAATTTTTGAAAGGATCTGACGTGTAATTTGTAGTTAAATTTGTTAAATCCTGGAAGGTTTCGATTTTTTTGTGTTTTTGTTGTTCCCGTAATGCAGAGTCAAAATTAAGTTAAAAATATTTCCAACTTTGTGTTTGGCCTGGTTTTGTATTTTCATCAGCTGTTATGGATGGGGAATATTGAATAGCCCAACAATAGTAATTTAGGGATTTCAGAGCTCAATGGGGATGATTAATAGAAACCTGAAGCTCTTAACATAATATTTTGTTAAAAATGTTTCCTCTTATTTTGCCTGATTTAATACAGATTCTTCTCTTTTGTTCTTTATTTCTTTAAATGACTGAAATAAGTTAAATGCATACAGGTTTATCTTAACCTCAAATGCAAAGATAAAAGGAATCAATATGAAAAGCTCCCTGTAAGTTATATCAATGACAGAAGAATGTTAAATTTTCATTACTGACCCGGGTAAATGCCTCAGCTGCTTTTGTTTAAAAGCTGTGTTGGGAATTGGGCCTGATTGCTGGGGAAAAAACCTCTGACTTAACCTCTTGGAGACACAATGCCATCTGTGAAATGGTAGTAATAAAACAAGAGTTAAATTATGTGGAAATGTTTACCATGCATGGCACAGAGCAAGTGTTGACTATATGGCTGCTTTTATCATAATTTCTTCCAAAATGTTGAATAAGCTCCTACTATTTGCCAGGAGCTATGCTAGGGGCCAAGAATGCAGTGCTGAGCAAACGCCGCCGATTCAAAACCAAATTTGCAGGACTGTGATTGCTTGGGCAGAAACTTTTGGAGCAGCTTTTTCAAATACAGCTTGTCCATGTCCCCCCCTGACGTTTTACCTGAAGTCCTTTCTTGAACTGGTGTAGAATTCTTTGTGTGTGTTTTCTAATGTTTTCTCTGTGTGTTGCACTCCTGTTATATTGAATAGGAAAAAAAGTACAACAGTTGTCCCTAGTACTTATTGAGATCACACAGTATGGCTGCCGAGACTGCTTCATACTCATTCCCTCATTTCTTCCTTTCACAAACTCCCTATGAGGAAAATACTGTTGTCTTCCTCGAGTTACAGAAGAGGAAACCGAAGCCCAGAGAGGTGAGGCAAATTGCCCAAGGTCACAGAGCTTGAAGGAACGTCTGGATGGGGCACCTCTGTATAAACTGTTGCAGGTTGGCTACCCCGGTCTCTCCAAAGTAGAGAAATTCTTTAAAATATCCGAAAACATTCCCACAGTGTCCAAGCTACTAAAAATTGCTTCTGTATTTCCAGAGAGCAATATTCATTCACCTTGCCACCGAGTAGCCCTTGCCTGGGCAGAATCGCCTTGTGGTTATCCAGGCCCAGCACCTGCTCAAGCCCAGTTGGGGAAAGCAGGAGGTACAGGGGAGTCGTAGGTCCCTTGGCCCCCTCCACCCAGACCCTCTTCTCTGCACTGGGAGGTGGGCCAGGTTTGCCAACTGCTGCCCCTTGTGGTGTAAAGCCATTATAGTCAAGAGAGGTGACCAGGAGATGGCCTGCCCTGTTCTCAACAGTGACCAGCCTGGAAACACACGCTGCAGCTCTCTGGAGTGTCCTTTTGGCTGTATTGTCAGGGGAAATGACCTGCTCCCTAGGGGAAAGGCAGCACCAAGAATTCAGTTCCTGGGCTGCAGCCAGTTCCCATCTCTGCACAGAAGGCACCTGGCCCTGCTGCCAAAACCACGAAGTGGCTTGTTTCTGCTCCCCAGCCTTCGTTAGAGAAGGGCTCTCTTAAAGGTGGTGCCACCATCCAGACTTTCCCATGGGAATTTCTCCTGTTTATTTCCTTAAGTTAAAAAAAAAAAAGTGCTGGTATGAAATGAGATGCCCCACCCACAGGCCCCCAAAACTCAAATATCACAAAATAGGGGGAGGGGGCCCAGGAGATCTTGGGTATCCATCTTTCCTCCCCCAGTGGACTGCAAACATATCAGCAAGGTCTGGGACTTACGTTTTTTTCCCCCATATGTCCTAAAAACATATGGTTGGTAAAGTTGATAAGTCCTTTTTTAAAATGTGAAGGACAAAAAATATATACATTTGTTTTTCCCATGGGAGCAGGTATAAGGCAAGAAAAAGAAAGAAAATGGGTTTTATGGTATGTCCATTTCCATTGGAACACAAAGCAGCTCGGTAGGGGGTAGATATTTGTTAGACTAGATGACAGAGCATTTTGGAAACTAGACTTTCTCAACACTTTGAATCTTAAAGTGGGGAGATTTGCCACACACAATGAACATCCTTTACTGTGTCACCCTCTCACAGAGCCTCTTCTGACAGCCCAAATTATGTCTCCTAGTTGGAATTAGCAGGTTATTGGGATTGTTTTTTTCACTTGACAGAACTTTCCTTACAGGTTTTGTGTGTGTTGGCATAGACCCCATGCCGATCATGGCTAATGGTCATGGGCCTACTGCCTGGTACTGCTCTGTCCCTGTGGGCTGCGGAATGCTGTTGGGCCCTAGGCCAGGGCCAGCTCTCCCCTACAGGGAGGGGCACTGCTGTGCTCATCTTTGCAAGGATTTTTTTCTGCTTTTTCCCTTGAGGTAAAAAATTATAGGCTCTGTAAAGCCTTCTCGTCCTGAGAAAGGTGCTTCTGTATTAGGTCTACTGTACAATGTTTATTTTATTAAGCCTGGGGATTCTCTCTCTGCACAGGGAAAGTCTCTGGGTTAATGGCATTTCCAGTGGCTTTTGGAAATGATTAGGCCAAGGCAGAAATAAAAACCCTATGAACATAATAACTTGGCTTTCCCAGATAAATTCCAAGTTAAATGCTTTTTAAAATATATTTCTGTAATTATAAAGTAAGGCCTACTAAGTGCAGAAAACTGAAAATATAAAGAAGGCAGTAAAAACCACCCATTACACCACTATAAAGAGAGAACAGTTGTTATTAACATTATGTTGAATTTTTTTCTTTTTGCCTTCGAATTCTTTATGTGTGATAACACTCTGTATTAGTTTTGTAGCTTTTTCCATCATTGCCATATCATGAGCATTTCTCCATGTCATTAAATTGTTTTGAGAAAAATCTCATTTTAAATGTTACTAAAATCTTTTATTTTAGAAAATTTCAAACATTTTACAGATGTAGAGAGAATAGTATGAACCCCCAGGTACCAATCAGTTGGTTTCGGCAATTATCAAATCATAACCAGTCTTGTTTCATCTAGACCTATGAACCACTTGGAGTATTTGGAAGCAAATTGCAGACATCACATCATTTTTTGGGTATCTTGGTATAAATATTTAAAATTCAAAGGCATTTTTAAAACACATAACCAAAATACTATTCATTACACCTAAAAAATTTTAAAGTTAAAAAATGCTTAATACCAATTAAATATCCAGTTGGTGTTCAAGTTTCCACAATTATTTCATAATTGTGTCTGAATCAGGATCCAAATAAGGTTCATCTATTGTGATTGGTTGATGAGTCTAAGTCTCTTTTAGTCTATAGGATGTGTCTCCTCATTCATTTATTCCTTGCAATTTATTTATTGAAGAAACTGGTCATTTGCCCTGCAGAGTTTCCCACAGTCTGGATTTTGATGATTGCATTCCTGCTGTGTCATTTAATATGTTCTTTTGCCTCTGTATTTCCTGTAAATTAACGGGTAGAGCTAGAGGCTTGATAGGGTTCGGGTTTGGTTTTGGGTAAGAATACTTCCTAAGTGGTGGTGTGTGCTCCCACCAGGAAGCACAGGGTGAATGTGTTTCTTTTATGATGTGAACAGCCATTGGTGATTATTGCCCAGATCCATTATTTTATTAGGGATTTGTAAAATGGTGATATTCTAGTTCTGCTATTCTTCTTTGTTTATTATCCAGAATACTTATATGAAGACACTGTTCGATTACTCTGTGGTAGAGTTCACTTAAGAGCAGCAGGATTTTTTTTTCCAATTATTTACTGGTTTTCAAAATAGTGACTTGGTTCCTTAGCATCCTCCAAAGGTGACCACTGAATTTTATTTTCAGTACCATTATGACCACATGCATTCAAACATATTTGGTGTATTTTAATCCATTGCAGTTATTTTTATTGATGCTTGAAGGGGCCCATCTTTAGTCAGTGGGAACCTCTTCAAGTTGAGTCATGAGTCCTTTTGATATGACCCTTGTAGTTTCTGACAATTCTTTGCTCTTACTATGACTATGTCCAGACTCATCTTATATATTCCTTTAATTAGGAAATATATAGAGACCATAATCTGGGCATTGCGGGTACCTGTTGGTTAGTCATTTCTTTTTAGGCCTTGTCAGTGGACAGAACTAGAAAATGTTTATCTGTTTCTAAGATAAAATGTATCCTGAACACATGCTGCTAATTCCAATTTAAATTCAAGGCTACAGGTTTGTATTTATTTAAATTTATTTTTTATTGAGGTAACATTGATTTATAACATTATATAAGCTTTATGTGTGCATTATGTTTCTACTTCGGTATACACTACAGTGTGCTCACCACCAACAATTTAGTCACCGTGTCACCGTACAATTCATCTCTTTACCCATTTTGCCCTCCCACTTACCTTCCCCTGTGGTAACCACTACTCTGTTCTCTGTATCTACATGTTTGTTTTTGTTTGTTCATTTATTTTGGTTTTGTTTGTTTATTAATTTAATATGATCTTTTTCTTATGCTGAAAATCCTGCCTCTCAACAACACACGCCAAATTCACTTGATTATCCTATGATACACATGCAAGTACACATGCAGTACATACACATACAACAGTCTCAGAATAACAGTGTCACACTGACTTCAACAATAGGATTACCAAACACAATTTTTTTTAGCATTTCTTTTGGTCCTTCAGGAAAGCCTTTTTGATGGGGGCATGACATGATGTAGAAGTTTCTCTACTTGTGGGCATTAAGCTTGCCTTCAAATTTTTGCTGTTATAAAGAATTCTGTGATAAACATCCTTGCCTTTGTCTTTTATTTCTAATCAGTTCTTTAGGCCAGACTTCTAGGAGTGAAATGAGACAGTCAGAGGTGGTGGACATGTCTAAGCCCCCACACACATGGTACCCAGTGCCTTTTTCAGAACCAGCTGTGCTTGGAAGGACCTGCATCCCTGCACCCTGATCAACATTTTTCATTACTATTAATAACAACTAATGCTATTATTATGTTACCAAACAGATTCAAAACAGGGTGCCTCGTGGTTAATGTTTTTTTTAATTATTATCAGTCATATGTTTATTGCACAGTTGTAGTTCTATTTTGAATTGTCTTTGGGGTGAGAAGTCCAGTTTTAGTGTTTTTTTCCTACTGATTTGCGAGATATTTTTAATATGTTAAGGACAACAATCCTTTGTTATGTTTGTTGTAAATGTTTTCCTCACTTGGCATTTGACTTTCAATTGTATGGGGAGGGTTGATGTATAAAAGTAGAAAATCTTAAAGTAATCAAATTTGTTGACTGTTTCATTGCTTTTATGCTTAGAGTCCCACCTGATATCAGTTAAATGCTTACCTCTTTCCTTCAGGTTTATACAGTCTCATGTATTTTTCCACCTTTATTGCTTCTTTCCCCTTATTACAAAAGGAATACATGTTTGCTATAGAATTATAAAAGCTTATCGGAGATATGGAAGTCTTCATTTATTTTTATACTTAACTATTTTTTTAATCTGTAATTTATTATGGTACACAGTGTGAGGAGAATATCTGACTTGAGGATCTTCCCAATAACTAGTTATCCCAAAACCATTTGCTTGGCAATCTGTTTTTCTCTTGAATTGTACAAGAAATTATTTGGTACATGAGCATCTTTTTTCCAAAATCTGTACCAGTTCCAATTTGTTTTAATTCATGTGGTTATGTAATATTCCTTAACAACTCAAGTCACTTTCTTGTTATATTTCTTTTTCAAAAATGCCTTAGCCAGTTCTTGTCTGTTTATTCTTCTAAATATACATGAGAATTATTTTGTCAAATTATACCAGTAATGATTGGAATGGCTTTAAATGGAGTTTGGACTTTCTCCTGATGGGTGTGCTGAACCGAGGCAAGTTTCAGACAAGGGAGTGATGTGTTGGGGTCTGTGTTTCCCATGGCTCCTCCAGTCTGACACCATGTGGGGCATGGGTAGAAGATGCTACAGCTTTCCAGGAGAAAGATGCTAGAGTCTCTGGCTGGAATGTCACAGAGGAAGTACCTTAAAGAGATAGTAAGGAGAGGGATGACATTGTGCTTGGGTATGAAGACTGGAGCAGAAGGGAATCTAGGATGACCCCTTAGTCTCCCATTTGGTCAACTGGGGTAGATCATGGTGCTTTTCACCAAGATAGGATTAATGGCTCTAAGGTTCTGTGCTTTTGTGACTTGAGAAAAAATGGTCTCATGCTCTGGGCATGCGTATGTGCTAGTGTTTATCCAGATGGTGAAGTGTTATTATTCTTTTCACATAGGAGGAACTGAGGCTCACATCGGGGAATGACTTACCCTGGTCACACAGGGTGCGCATGGTGGCCCTGAGATTCACAACCTATTGTATCTGCCAAAGCTGGGGCTGATCCTCACACACACGGTGGCCATTGCCTGGCCTCTCTCACCATCACTCTGTGCCAGACTCTCTTTTCCCCAAAGAGACCCTGAGCAGAAAAGGTCTAGGGCAAGCCCTTGGTCTTCTTTGTCACCCTTACATTGGTGGACTCAGTAAAGGATTGCTCAGTGCTGAATTGTGTTCCCCCAAAAGATTTCTTGAAGTCCTAACCCTCACTACTTCAGAATGTGACCTTATTTAGAAACAGGTTCATTGCCGATGTAATTAGTTAAGATGAGGTCATATTGGAGTAGGGTGGACCCTTAGTCCACTATGACTGATGTCCTAAGAAGAGAGACAACGAAGTGAAGACAGACACAGGGAGAATGCCCTGTGATGACAGAGGCAGAGGCTGGAGTGATTCCCGCCTTCATAGGAGGGAGGATGTGTTGTCTATAGTTATCACCTGAGTTGGGAAGAAGAAAGGGAATTCCTGTTGCTGAGCCCCTGCTGGGAGCCAGCTCCTTCATCCTTAACAAGTTTGCTCATCTGAGCCTCACCATTCTGTAAAAAGGGTATTATTATCTCCATTTCACAGAGGAGGAAACTGAGGCCCACAGACATGAAATGTCTTGCCCAAAGACTTCAGCCTTCTTCTACTTCCTGGCTATACCCAGCTGAGTACCCCTGCCCACTTGTCATTGCTTGGAGGTGTGGGGATCCTGCTCTTGGACACATGTTTTTTGGCGGACAGCATGCAGGCCTGTGGGCTAGGTTATCAGTGCATTTAGTACATTAGATAACCATAAAGAAAGTGGCCATTTGTTCACTTTTTGATTTGAGCTGCTTTTTTTTTTTTTTTTTTTTTAATAAAAGCTTCTTTCTTTATTTATTTTTGGCTGTGTTGGGTCTTTGTTTCTGTGCGAGGGCTTTCTCTAGTTGCAGCAAGCAGGGGCCACTCTTCATCGCAGTGCGCGGCCTCTCTTGTTGCGGAGCACAAGCTCCAGACACGCAGGCTCAGTAGTTGTGGTACACAGGCCTAGTTGCTCCGCGGCATGTGGGATCTTCCCAGACCAGGGCTCGAACCCTTATCCCCTGAATTGGCAGGCAGATTCTCAACCATTGCACCACCAGGAAAGCCCTGAGCTGCTTTTTATAGGCTTTTAAATTTAGAAACTGGTTTGAATGAAGTACTGTCATGAGCTTTTTAATTTCATGTCAGTAATTCTCAAACATTGCCTGGGTTTGTTAACCCAGTATTTGAGGTGGGATGGAGGTGGGGGGAGAAGCAGGGAGGCAGGGCTGCATGTTAAAAAAAAAAAGTCCTTTCAACTTCATCTGTGATCACTTTTCAGGGCTGTTACTTAACTACCCAAATGTTGAGTTTGAATGTAATAATTACTGTGTTCCATTTTGTGAAGAGAGAAAGAAGGCTTGCAAAGACAAAGATAAATATCTCTTTATTCTGAGAGTGTGATATTTGAACTCTGTGAAATGACTTAATTCTATAGTTACCTGGCCACAAATAATACCTATACCCCTGTTCCTAAATGGAAGCTCCTGGAATATTGGGGATGATTTTTTTCTTTTAATATCTCTAGTTCAGCACAGGCATGACATAGAGGGTGCTTGGAGAGTCAGTATGGAATCATGGTGAGAAGCAAGAAAGACTCCCTCGGTTTAAATCCCTACTTTGTCACTACTAGAGAAAAAGTAGGTGACTGTGGGCAAATCATTTCCCTTCACCGTGTCTCAGTTTCGTTATCTGTGAAATGGGAATAAAATCCATCTTTGCTTTTGTCTTCATCATGGCAAATTAGTCGATTGAACAAATGAACTGGCCCCTAATAAGTATACTGTGGACCAGTCTTAAGAATCCTACTAGCTCAGGGCTTCCCTGATGGCATAGTAGTTAAGAATCTGCCTGCCAATGCAGAGAACATGGGTTCAAGCCCTGGTCTGGGAAGATCCCACATACCGCGGAGCAACAAATGCCGTACACCTCAACTACCGAGCCTGCGCTCTAGAGCCCGCGAGCCACAACTACTGAGCCTGTGTGCCATAACTACTGAAGCCCGCATGCCTAGAGCCCATGCTCCACAACAAGAGAAGCCACTGCAATGAGAAGCCCTCACACCACAACGAAGAGTAGCCCCGGCTCGCCACAACTAGAGAAAGCCCGTGCGCGGCAAAGAAGACCCAATGCAGCCAAAGATATATAAATAAATAAATAAATAAATAATACTTTTTAAAAAAAAGAATCCTACTAGCTCTGTGCTCTGGGATTCTATCAAAGTTGAAAATTTTTAATTAAGGGACATATTTCATGTCCAGCTGGAGCTTGGGTGCTTAAGGATGAATATTGCAATTAACAGCTACAACTGAGCAAAATTCCAAATCCACATTACAGTCTCCCCACAGCACTTATAACAGCACCAGGTACATAGGAAGTACCCAGAAAGTGAGTGGTCCAGTGAGATAAGAAGAAAAGTACTACAACATGTTTGTTTTTTAATGGCTGAAAAAATTTAGTAGGTAATCCACTCACACGGTCAAAAAATGCTGAGGTACGTAGGGTGTACTGTGTATAGTGTTGCCCAGATGTGTGGTTATCTTCCCCACAGAACACTGGTGCTTTAGTTTATTTTATATCCCTCCAAAGGCATATTATACATATAAAAGCATATATTTGTGTGTGTATCTCTTTTTCCCACTTTTGTACAACATGCGAACACGTAGCACATGCAGCTCTGCACCTGTTTCCTTCACTTAAGAATACATATTGGAGATATTTCCCTATTAGTATATAAAGAGTTTCCTCATTCATTTTTCTAGCTGTATGGTATTCCTTTGCATGAATGTGCCCTAGTTTCTTTAGCCAGTCTCCTGCTCATAGACATTTAGGTGTGTCTACTTTCTTGCCTTTGCAAAAAATACCATGGAATAAATTCATGTATCCATCATTTCCCATACAGATAATACACCCATCTGACCAATTCTAGTGGAAATCATGGGTCAAGGACACACACATTGCTAATTTTGCTGGATGTTAACAAATTGCCTATTATCAAGGTTGCATCATTTTACACTCCTGCCTGGTTTTACCCTTGCTTCAGTGTGTTATCAGTGTGCTGTGGTTCTGGGCCATTCTCATGGGTAAAAAAATAGTATCTCAGAGAAGTTTTAATTTCCAGCACTCTTATGAGAGAGATTGGGTATCATTTCCTTTTTGTAAATTGTGTCATTGTAGCTTTTGTTTCTATTAGGTTATTGGGCTTTTTCCTAACAATTTGTAGGAGCTCTTTATGGATGAGGGAAATAAGCTCTTTGTTAAATGAATTGAATATATTTCTTCCCTGTGTGTCATTGGTCTTTTGATTTTGCTTATGGTAGTGTTTCGGTCTGCAGGCATTCTTATTTTTATATACAGTGACATTCTTATTTTTATATATAGTTGTCCTCCTTTATCCCCAGGTTTTCTTTACATGGTTTCAGTTACCTGAGGACAATTGCAGTACAAAAATATTAAATGGAAAATTCCAGAAATAAACAATTCATAAGTTTTCGTTGTGTGCCACTGTGAATAGCATGATGAAATCTTACACTGTCCCGCTCCATCCCGCCGAGGACATGAATCATCCCCCTGTCCAGCGTACCCTGCCCGTTAGTCACTCAGTAGCCACTTATCAGATCAGATCTCAGTATCACAGTGCTTGTGTTTAAGTAACCCTTATTTTACTTAATAATGGCCACAAAGTGCAAGAGTAGTGGTGCTGATAATTTAGATACACCAAAGAATAATCATAAAGAACTTCCTTTAAGTGAAAAGGTGAAAAATTCTCAACTTAATAAGGAAAGCAAAAAATTGTATGATTATACGCTGAGGTTGCTGAGATCTACAGTAAGAACGAATCTTCTATCTGTGAAATTGTGAAGAAGGAAAAAGAAATTGTGCTAGTTTTGCTGTTGCACCTCAAACTGCAAAAGTTATGGCCACAGTGTGTGATAAATGCTTAGTTTAAGATGGAAAAGGCATTAAATTTGTACATTAAGATATTTTGAGAGAGAAAGAGACCACGTTCACATAACTTTCATTACAGTAATTGTATGTAATTGTTCTATTTTATTATGAGTTATTGTTAATTTCTTATTATGCCTAATTCATAAATTAAACTTTATCATGTATGTATGTATAGGAAAAAATATGGATATATGGTTTGGTTTTATCCTAGGTTTCAGGCATCCACTGTGGGCCTTGAAATGTATCCCCCACCAATATAAGGGACGGACTATCGTAGTCCATTTTATCAATTCTATTTTTTGGACTTTTTATTATATTCTATTGATCTTTCTATTCACGTGTCAATGCCACACTTAATTATCAAGACTTTATTATACATTTTAATATATGGTGGGGCTAATCCTGCCTTATTACTCTTCTTTTAAAGTTTGTCCTGGTCAGTCTTGCATGTTTAGCTTTCCATAGGAACTTTAGAATAAGTTTACCTAGTTCAAAGGAACATCCTGCTGGTATTCTTGTGTGTGTGTGAATTGTGTTAAATTTACAGATCTACACAGGAAGAACTGACGTCTTTATGATGTTGAGTTTTTCTGTCCAAGAATGTGGTGTGCTTCTGTAGTGGTTCAAGTCTTCTTTTGCATCTCTTAAAAGATTTAAGATTTTTCATATACATATTGTAAATTTCCTATTAAATCTATTTCTAAGTATCTTGTATTTTAGAATAGGATAGACTAGAATTAAGATCTTTTCTTTCATTATGTCTTATAACTTGGTTATCATTTTAATATAGAAAGCTATTTATTTTATATTAACTTTCTGTGTCACCATATTACTGAATTCTTTCATTGTTTCTGATTCTCTTGGGATTTCTAGAAAACTCAGATAGTGAAGGAAAATAGATAACAATTGTACTGATTTAACAAGAAAATTGGGAATTAAGTGAACTGATGTTTCTCTTTTGGGAGATTGTATCTTGAAAATACCCAATTCTTAAAACATAAATAGTTGTTCAGTAGATTTAATGTTTTCCTTTTTTTCTTCTTCTTAATAGAAAACCTTGCTTTGAAAACAAAGTCAATGTAATGAAAGTTGAAATGGTAGTGTTGACAGGATTTAGTTTTAATAAAATAAAGATCTATAATTCCTTATGTTATTTGTGCTCAGAAAGTTTGACTTCAGAAGTAGTATGTCCTTAAAAATAATCTGGTAGAGAGAAAAAGTACCTAACTTAGAGCAAGTACCCAGCACAGGGTAATGGGAGGAGCCTGAAATCGAAAGTTCAAAGACTTGAGTTCAAGCCCTGGCTCTGTCACCAGTTCATTGCGATGTTGTCCACCTCCTTGGGCCTCAGTTTCCTGATCTATAAAATAGGACTGATGATAACTACCTAACAGGGTGGTTGTGAGGGATCAAATGAGATCATGAATAGTGAGAGCACCTAGCACATTGCATGGCACATGGCTTATATACAACAAATGGTGGCTATTATTATTAATATATCTGTTATTTTAAGCCACCCTTGGTGTGTTAAGATACAGATCAGGCTACTATAACATAGACTCCTAAATACTATAGTTAAGCAGATAGAAATGTGTTTTCCACTTGTGTAACAGTACAAGCACTGGTATAGTTGCTCCGAGGTATTGGACACACAGGTCCCAGTGTTCTGTGGCTCTACTATTCTCAACACATAGTGTCATCCCATGGTCCCAGAAGGCTGCTGCAGTGCTCGCCATTGCCTGATCCCTCAGCCTGCAGAAAGTAAGAAAGAGAAGGCAGGGTGCACACACCTTCTCTTTAAGATCACGCCCAGGAAGCTGTTCACATCACTTCTGCTCATGTGCCATTGGCCATAAACTAGTCACATGGCCACTCCTAACTGCAAGGGAAACTGGGAAATGTAGGGTTTATGACCTTCTTCTACTTTTTTTGTGTGTGTGTGTGGTATGCGGGCCTCCCTCTGCTGTGGCCTCTCCCGTTGCGGAGCACAGGCCCCGGACGCGCAGGCCCAGCGGCCATGGCCCACAGGCCCAGCCGCTCCGCGGCATGTGGGATCCTCCCAGACCGGGGCGCGAACCCGGTTCCCCTGCATCGGCAGGCGGACGCGCAACCACTGCGCCACCAGGGAAGCCCTATGACCTTCTAAAATGAACATTGGGGGCAACTAGCAAGTGGAGCCATAATTGGTATATGAAAATGACACTTCCCACATACCACCAGATGTCCTTATATCTGAGCCCGTTTGTGACCCACCTTGGTGTGTGGGGGGGTTGCAGGTGCAAGAGGGGCTCAGGATCTGGTATTATGTCTTATTTAACTGTAGGGTCATGAGGTTATGCAATTACCATATCCAGATCAGCCTTGCTCATTCTCTGGGACTTGCTTTGGGAGGCTGCCCTTTCATGGTAAGTGGATCTTATGGTGATGAGGCATAACCTAGATTCAGCTGTCTTGATATTTGCTAAGGTGTGGTAGACGCTGTTGGTAGAGGTCAAACCTAGATCGTTTTTGCTACCATCTCAGTGCCTGGACAGTACCAGCCATACAGTAGGTGCCCGTACATGTTGATTGATGACTACTAGACTGACTCTAGTGAAAGGATCATTTGGACACAAACAACGAAGCTCAGTTCACATCACTTGCTTAACAGCACTGGATGTGATCATGTGCCGATGCTTTTATCTCAGGAGTTGTGGAAGAGGATGCCTTATGTATAAATATTCTTATTAAGACCAGACAACAAAACCTTCCCTGTCTCTCAGGCCACTTCTCTAATTAGGAAAAGTAGTAAGTAAAAAGATGGGGTGGAGTGGGGGAGGTACGGCATCTTTCCAGTTTGAAAGCTGTATTTAGGCTGGGACAGTTGTGCCTGTAATTATCCTGTCTGAGTTGACTTTAATGAGCATTATTTTTAATGCTTTCATTTCAAAGGGGAAGAAAGTGATTTTTGCATCCAAGTGTATTAAACAGCTTTATTCACTAAGCTTGAAAGACATAGTCATCACTGCTGGGTCTGTAGTGACTCTGAGCCAGAAACCTCATATCAGAGCCTTGGCCAGAAGGTAACAGTTGGTTGCTATCAAGGAATCACAGCGTTCAGGCTGGCCCAGGTCCTCCTCTTCCCATGACCATCTCCCAATGGCAGACATGTGGGAAAACAGTGCTGGATGCAGGGGAGGCAGGATCAGCCTCTTGAGAGCCTGACATTTCCTCATATAGGTTCTTACTGACATGCCATGCAAGCTGTGTCCTCATTTGAGGTTTAAGGTGTCACCATCGGCTCATTGCCCCAGCTAGAAAGGGACTGTGTCAGTCCCTTTAACCCCACATTCCAAGGGTCCCCACCAAGCCAATCAGCATCCTCCCTGCCTCACTTTAGACCCTTCACATTCTCCTGCCTCCATCACGTTCTCTGTCTTGCCACCTTAACTTAACCTCTTCTTCTTCTCTTCCATACACAATTTTTTAAAAGAATAAAAGTAATATAACTACATTTGGAAAACAGAAAAAAAGGAAGAAATAATCATGTATAATTCTACATTGTAACAGCTATCATCAATTTTTACATTTCCTTCTAGTATTTTTTTAATGTTTGTTTGTTTGTTTGTTTGTTTATGCCACACTGCGGCATGTGGGCTCTTAGTTCCCCAGCCAGGAATTGAACCCATGCCCCCTGCATTGGAAGCACAGAGTCTTTTTGCGTTTCTTTTTTTTTTTTTTAATTGAAGTATAGTTGATTTACAATGTTGTGTTAGTTTCAGGTATACAGCAAAGTGATTCAGTTTTATATATATATTCTTTTTCAGATTCTTTTCCATTATAGCTTATTACAAGGTATTGAATATAGTTTTCCGTGCTATACAAGTAGGTCCTTCTTGAATATCTATTTTATATATGGTAGTGTGTACCTGTTAATCTCAAACTCCTAATTTATCCCTTCCCCTCTTTGCCCTTTGGTAACCATAAATTTGTTTTCTATGTCTGTGAGTCTATTTCTGTTTTGTAAATAAGTTCCTTTGTATCATTTTTTTAGATTCCACATTTAAGTGATATCATATGATATTTGTCCTTCTCTTTCTGACTTATTTCACTTGGTAGGATAATCTCTAGGTCCATACATGTTGCTGCAAATGGGCAACGTGAAGTCTTAACCACTGGACTACCAGGGAAGTCCCTACTTCTAGTATTTTTAATCATAAGCATAATTATCTCATAACTTTACTTATAGTTTATAAACAGATTTTTATCTCAATTTTCTCTCAATGGGTTCCAAAGCCTTTTCCAAAAATTTCTAGCCAGTTATTCTGTAGATGTATCATCTTTTATCTTACGACTCTCCTATTATGAGATACTATGGTTGGCTTCTAATTTTTCACGCTTACAAATAGCATTGCAGTGAACATTTTAATTTGCATGTGCATAACTTTTTCAGTGTTTTGAATTATTTCTTTGGGGTAGATTCACAAGTTCAAAGGAAATTAAGTTTTATAGCCTTTAATATTGCAAAATTGATGTTCAGAAGTTTTATACCAATTTGTAATGCCATAAACAATGTTTGAAAATTTTGCAGTACCTATGATAACAGTGAGTATCATGATCTTTCTGAATTTTTAAAAGGGGAAATGGTCCATGGAAAAAAAATTGTTTTATTCTTATTGGAAAAAGTAATACATGTTTAAAATTAGAGAAGCCAAAAGAAAACTCAAATCAGCTATAATTTTGCCCTCAGTGAACCATAAACACTGGTAATATTATGGTCTGTATCCCATCTGAAGTTTTAAACAAATGTATATATAATTTCTTTTCCTTTCATTCTTTCTTTTCTTTTTATTTCCTTTTTTTAATGGACTAGAAATATTTTTCACATAACAGTTTTATGCTATGTGAACATCTTTTTAGGACATTAAATATTGTTTTCACACAGTTCCCCATTTTTGGAAATGTAGATTATTTTCAATTTTCTGCTATCTTAAATAATATCATATGACCATGTTTATAACTAAATCTTTAAGACACCTGTATGTAAGAACACCCCTGACTTGTGTCTTCTGCACTGGGTATTTGTAACAATGTTAACAAAGATACATATTGGGAAATTTTTAGTTAAAAAAGTGTCTTGTTTGACTTGTAACTCATGTAATTAAAGAGGTAAAGAACTTTTTCATATGCTTATTGGACAGTTGTACTTCTTCCTTTGTGAATTGTTTATTGTTACTTTCTTAAATTTTCCATTGGATATTTCAACTCTTTCCTATATTGCAAAATATTTTTCAATTTTTTAGCCACCTTCCAATTTTATTTATTCTGGTTTGGGTTTTTTGTTTGTTTTTTAATTCTAAATCTTGTCCTTCGTGACACCTATGTTTATTGTCATATCCTGGAAAGGTCTTTTGCCTCCCAACATCACAAATATTTTCTTCTAATTACTTCTAAGGTTCAATTTTCTACACCTAAATCTTTAAACTCTCTATACTTCATCTAGCCAGATGGTAAATGTGAATTATAATCTTTTCCTCTCCAAATAGGTAGTGAGGAATTCAAAATGGTAATGTCATAGAGAACACTGGCTGGTTACTTTAGATGTCAACTCTTTTCAAATTAATATGTACATTTTGCATAATTTCTATCAATCTTAATGAGATATTTTGGGAATTTGACAAAATGAGTCTAAATTTTATCTAGGAGAATAAACATTTTAAGAACAACCAAGAAAATTTTAAAAGGCAAAAGCTTCAAAAGGAGGGACTTAGGTTATCAGTTATTAAAATATATTATAAAGGTATAGTAATGAAAATGAAAACAGTATGTAATCAGTATAGGAACAAACAAATCAATGAAACAATAGAAATTTCTGAAACTCAAGTATATAAAATAATTTAGTATAGCATATCATTCGAGTAAAGTAGTTCAGATCAGCAAGAAAAGAAAGGATTTTTAAGTGAATGATTTTGACTATTAATGTTGTGAGTTATAATATTAACACCTTTTATAATATCGCACCATCCTTAAAATACTAGAATGAATACTACTTGGACACCATGTATTATTCTTTTAGTCTATGTTTAAATTGGATTTCTGATGTTTTATTTAGGACATTAGGTGCCACGGGTAAGTGACACTGGTCCATATAGCTATAAAGTTTGGGTGTAAGAACTGATTTCATGACCTGATGTCTCTAAACGTCCTCCTCCCTCCCCAAGTTATCTTGCCAGGAATCCAGAATCATCAGATCTCCCTCATTTCACCAAGCTGTCTGTTGCCTCTTTCTCTGATGCACTTCCCTGGGCTCCCCGCCTCCACTTTGGCTTCTGCTCCACCCATTGTCCTCATAACATTCACAGTGATTTTTTTTTACATAAAATGTCTATTTGTTAAATTTTATAATCAATGAAAGTGTAAGTTGATTAATTAGATTTTTTAAATATTATTACTGAGGTAAAATACACATAAAACTACCATTGTAACTGTTTTAAAGTGTATGATTCAGTGGCATTAAGTATATTCACAGTATTTGCAACCATCACCATTATCCAGTTTCAGAACTTTTTAAATACCCCAAATGGAGATCCCATGCCTACGAAGCAGTCACTTCCCATCCCCCCCTACCTCCAGCCTCTGTAACCACTCATCTGCTCTCTCTCCCTATGGATCTGGCCCAGTCTGGATAGTTCATATAAATGGAATCATACAATACATGGCCTTTTCGTGGCTGACTTATTTTACTTAGCATAATGTTTGCAAGGTTCATCCATGTCATAGCATATATCTGTACTTCATTCTTTTATGGCTGAATAATATTCCATTGTATGAATATGTCACATTTTGTTTATCCATTCATGTGATAAAGCTGCTATGAACATTTGTGTACAAGTATTTGCTTGAGTATCTGTTTTCAAACGATGGACCTGTTTTCAATGGAGGAATGGAGTTGCTGAGTCATATGGTAATATTATATTTAGCTTATTGAGGAAATGCCAAACTATTTTTACAAAGCAGTGGAATCATTTTACATTCCTACCACCGGTGTATGAGCGTTCCAGTTGACTCTACATCCTTTCCAACACTTATTATTTTCCTTTTTGGTTTTTTTTTAATCATGGCCACTCTAGTGGTTATGAAGTGATATCTCATCATTTGGATTTGCATTTCGCTGATGACTAATAATGTTGAGCATCTTTTCATGTGTTTGTTGACCATTTGTATATCTTCTTTGGAGAAATGGCTAATCAGATTCTTTGCCCATCTTTTAATTGGGTTATTTTTCTTTTTGTTGTTCAGTTGTAAACATTTTTTATACATTCTGAATACTACATTCTTATAAGACATATGATTTACACATATTTTCTCTCGTTTTGTGGGTTGTGTTTTTCACTCTCTTAACAGTATCCTTTCATGCACAAAAATTCTTAATTTTGGTGAAGTCCAATTTATTTTTTCTTTGGTTGCTTATTCTTTTCATGTCATATTTAAGAAACCATTGCCAGATTCAAACATTTACTAATTAAAGGAGTGAGGGAATACAGAAACGATGGAAAGGCAGTCAAGAAACAATAGTTCAGTGATGGGCAGGGACCTGGTTCCTCCTCAAGTGTTATACATAACAATCTGATACAAATCTCTGAGTTCTTCTACAGAAACTAAGACCCCCACTCAGGTGGGGGATGGTAACTTCAGGCTGAGCACAAGCACTTGGACCCCAGACTGTTTGGAACCAAAAGGCCGATGATTGAGATTCCTGTTATCTCCCCACTAACCAATCAGAGGAAGGTCACACACCCTGCAGACCTCCTCCCAAATTTTGCCTATAAAAGCTGTTCACTGAAAATGATCTGAGAGTTTGGTTTTTTTGAGCATTAGCTACCCTGGCCTCCTTGTCTGGTGGCTTACAATAAACACTGTACATTCCTTAAAAAAAAAGAAAAGAAAAGAAAAAAAGAAACCATTGCCAAATCCAAGGCCATAAAAAATTTCCCCTATATTTTCTGCTAAGAAAACATAGCTAAATTTTGCTCTTAAATTTAGATCTTCGATCCATTTTGAGTTAATTTTTGTGTATGGTGTGAGGTAAGTGTCCAGCTTCATTCTTTTGCATGTATATATCCAGTTCACAAGCTCCATAGACAGAATGCAGTCCCTCTCAAAAGGCAAGAGCTGCCCTGAAATATGGGGTGGTTAGTTTTTAGGGGCGCATAGGCTAATAAGTGAGAGGATTATTCCAACTATTTTGGAGAAGGGGCAAAGATTTCCAGGATTTGGGCCACAACCCACTTTTTGGCCTTTTATGGTTAGCCTAAGAACTGTCTTGGTGCCTGTGAGTGTGTCATTTAGCTTGCTAATGTATTTAAATGAGCATATAATGAGGCTCAAGGTCTACTGGAAGTCAAATCTTCCACCATCTTGGGCGTAATCGGTTTTAACCAGTTTTTGTTGTATCCACAATGGCTCCATCATTCTTTTAAAGGTTGTGCCCTGCCCCTCCCTCCTGTTTCAATTTGAGGTCTCCTCAGACCCATCAAGCTCTTTGCTTCCCCAGGACCTTTGCACATGCTCTTCCCACTACCTTCTATATCTCCTCTTGTTCCACATCACCCAGTTAAGTGTGACTCATCTCTTACCTAAATCACCAACCTACATATAGTAATTAGGTTTCTCTGGTTATTCTCTTTCATAGTTCTTTGAAGTTTCTTTATAGCGGTGACCTCTATTGTAACTAATTATTGATGAGGAACCCAGCTGACTGTGCTGGGGTCTTGGGGAGGGGTGAGGTGATATAGCTAATTATTGATATGATTTTTGGTTTATTCCTGTTTCCTCCATGGACTTTTGGTACCATGATGGTAGGTGCCATGTCTGTATTTAGTTCACCACTAAAAACTCAGTGCCTGGCCAGTGTCTTTCACATGGTAGACACTTGATCAATATTTACCCAAAGTATGAAGGATGACAGTATCTTAGTAAATAGAACTGGGAAGCTTCCCATATTTCTTAAGATGTGAAAAAGGTTAGAGTAATTAAAAATTGTCTAGGGCTTCCCTGGTGGCGCAGTGGTTGAGAGTCTGCCTGCCGATGCAGGGGACGCGGGTTCGTGCCCCGGTCCAGGAGGATCCCACATGCCGTGGAGAGGCTGGGCCCGTGAGCCATGGCCGCTGAGCCTGCGCGTCTGGAGCCTGTGCTCTGTGACGGGAGAGGCCGCAATGGTGAGAGGCCCGCGTACTGAAAAAAAAAAATTGTCTGTTCCTTAAATGGCTCAAGCAACGTGCTTAAAACCTCAGTCGAACCCCAGGCTAGTCAATTTTGGTAATACTTATTTTTCTTTTCAAAAAGGTTTTTTAAAGGCTGGAGAGGGTGTGGAGAAAAGGGAATGTCGGCAGGAATGTAGGTTGGTGCAGCCACTGTGGAAAACAGTATGGAGGATCCTCAGAAAACTAAAAGTAGAATTACCATATGAGGCAGCAATCCCATTCCTGGGCATATATCCAGACAAAACTATAATTCAAAAAGATACATACACCCCTATGTTCATAGCAGTACTATTCACAATAGCCAAGACATGGAAACAACCTAAATGCCCATCGACAGATGAACGGGTGAAGAAGATGTGGTACATATATACAACAGAATATTTCTCAGCCATAAAAAAAGAACAAAATAATGCCATTTACAGCAACATGGATGCAACTAGAGATTATCATACTAAGTGAAGTAAGTCTGAAAGAGAAAGACAAATATCATATGATATCACTTATATGTGGAATCTAAAATATGACACAAATGAACCTATCTATGAAACAGAAACAGGATCAGGGACATAGAGAATAGACTGGTGGTTGCCAAGGGGGAGGGGGTGGAAGAGGGTTGGATTGGGAGTTTGGGGTTAGCATATGCAAACTATTATATATAGGATGGATAAACAACAAAGCCCTACTGTATAGCACAGGGAACTATATTCAATATCCTATGATAAAACATAATAGAAAAGAATATGAAAACGAATATATATATCTATAACTAAGTCACTCTGCTGTACAGCCATAATTAACACTACATTATAATTCAACTATACTTCAATAAAAAAAATTTTTTTTAATGTTTTTTGAGTTGTATGTAGTATTCTCCTACAACATTTTCCTGTCTCCCATACCTCTAATCTTTGCTGTTAAGTATAGTGATTTTACTCTATTTATTCTTTTTTTCTTTTCTTTTCTTTTCTTTTTTTTGCGGTACGCGGGCCTCTCACTGTTATGGCCTCTCCCGTTGCGGAGCACAGGCTCCGGATGCACAGGCTCAGC
>NC_041215.1:8638265-8650234 GCF_002837175.3 Physeter macrocephalus | reverse complement strand
GCTCAGCGGCCATGGCTCACGGGCCCAGCCACTCTGCGGCATGTGGGATCTTCCTGGACTGGGGCATGAACCTGTGTCCCCTGCATCGGCAGGCGGACCCTCAACCACTGCGCCACCAGGGAAGCCCTATTTATTTTTAAATAGGCTTTCCAAAAATATATGTGTTTTATTTCTGTGCAGTTGAAGATTTTATATTCTTTTGGATCTAAGCATTTTTAACAAGATTTTTTTTTAATTCTAAACTATTTTTACTTTTAAACCTTTACTATTTACTTCTAGTTGTATAACCTAATGGTCAGCCTATATCCTTTCTGATATTGGAACTATATTGTGACTTAATATATGACCACCTATAAAAAATATATTATGTTCAGATATAAAGAAAATGTCAATACATTTCTGAAAATATCAAAGTAGGTCTCTTCTTATTAATTTTACCTGTTACTCAGTGAGACCTTTTGAGCTGAAGACTCAATTTCTTTCATAGTTGTTTTCCTCTGTTATCTCCTGAAATTTCTACTTTGAATCTGTGTAATTAATACATTTTTCTTTCCATGTCTCTTATTTTTGACATGAGAGGCAAATATTTTACTAGACGTTTACTAGACGTTACAATTTACTAGACGTTAGGCAAATTATTTAACCTCTTCCTGCTCAATTCCCCATCTGTAGAATGGGGATAGCACAGTACCTACATCATGTGAGGATTAAAAGAGATAAAGTGTTACTTGTGGTTTCTCTCTGAGAAGGAGCCATGCCTCTAGTGCTTCTAGGCACTAGCGCTAGTGCCTCCAAGTTCAGAGCAAGAGCCATACAGGCCTGGGACCCAGGGTGGAAACCAACCTTTCATGAAATTGAGGCATCTCCATGTCCTCCCTGACCAAATTGAGTTCAGCTAATGAAGGAGGTGGAAAGGAGACGTGGGTAGATGTTTGAACATGGTTGGCAGCCTTTTCAGGAGGCACCAATGTATCTAGTATACAAGGATATTATGAGAGACTTTCATCATCACTCCAGATGTGATAAATAGAGGACATTCTGCTTACACTATGCCCATGACATTCACCTCACTGTTGAGAACCAAAATGTGGCTAATTTGTAACGATTTGTCCTTAAGGATCCACAGCACCTCCCGGACTCACCGCTGTCTGACCTCAGGAGTTTTGTCTGGCCTCACCCTGCAGCTCACCCAGTCATCTCTAGCTTTATATCCTCCTTCCTCAGTATCACCTATGAGTCAAAGAGTAGAGATAAGTGATGCAGCCTCTAAGTGGAGTTGCTCTTTTCATTGAGATCCAATAGGTAAACATTTGCTAAAGGTCCTGGGGCTAGGTCGTTGGAAGTTAGTTTTAGTAGTATGTTTCCTGGATAAGGTATGAGAAAGCCCATGCTACACTGAAACCTGGCAAGAGGGGCTTTTTACAATTGGTGCACATGCAAGGAGGCATGATCATTTGGTTGACTGATTCAGTGTTTACTGGCCTTTTGCTGTGTGCCATCACCATGCTGAACTTGGTGTGGGTTAAAAAATAAATTAGAGGCTGCTACTACAGCAGGAGGAATACTGGATGTGGAGTTAGGAGACCTAGGTGGCAGTAATATAAGCCTCTTAATTTCTCCAGCCTCCAGTTTTCTTGACAGTAAAATGAGGATAATGATATCTACTTCCTACTGCTGCTGTGACAATTAAATAAGAGGATGTATCTGAGCTTACCTTGAGAGTTACCTGAAACTTAGTGGGCATTCAGACCACCTGAGTTGATTGATTAAAATGAAGCTTTATACCCTCATGGGGAGCTAGCACACATTTAAACAGCTTTATTACATGGTAGAAAGTAATACATGTCATGCTTAAAACTTTCTGGCCATGTAAGACTGATTCAACGTGCTAAAATCAATCAGTGAAATCCAGTACGTTAACAACTAAATAAGAAAAAACACATGATTATATCAATAGATGCAGAAACAGCATTTGATAAAATTCAACATTCATTCACAATAAAAACTCTTAGCAAACTAGAAGGGAAGTAGAAAGGTACTCTCAGAAGCAGAAAGGAATGCCTTTAACCTGAAACCAGAGGTAAATCTCAAAAAAGGTATTTGCATGACATTTTGGAAAAGGCAAGACTGTGATGATGGATCAGTGGTCTCCAGGGTTAGGGGTCAGGGGTTAGAATGACTGATAAAGAGCATCTACCGGGGCTTCCCTGGTGGCGCAGTGGTTGAGAGTCCGCCTGCCGATGCAGGGGACACAGGTTCGTGCCCCAGTCCGGGAAGATCCCACATGCCGCGGAGCGGCTGGGCCCGTGAGCCATGGCCGCTGGGCCTGCGCGTCTGGAGCCTGTGCTCCTCAGTGGGAGAGGCCACAGCAGTGAGAGACCCGTGTACCAAAAAAAAAAAAAAAAAAAAAAAAAAAAAAAAGAGCATCTACCAAAATCTGCAGCTAATACCATACCTCGTGGTGAAAGGTTGAATGCTTTCTCCAGTAATCAGAGAGAGCATCCCTATTCAATATTGTACTGAAAGTCCTAGCAAGTGCAATAAAGTAAGAAAGAGAAATTAAAGGCATTCAAGTTGGAAAGGAAGAAATAAAACTATTCATACTCATAGATGACATGATTGCCTACATAGAAAATCCAAAGGAACTATCAGAAAAAAAGAAAAAAGCTCTTGGAACTAATAAATAATCTGTATTATGGGATATAAGGTCAACATTAAAAAAAACAAACCAACAACAAACAATTGGAAACTGAAACTTAACAAACAGCCTCATTTACAGTACTCCCTCCTAAATGCAATATTTAGGCATAAATATAACAAAATATGTGCTGAGAACTATAAAATGTTGATTACATAAGTCAAAGAAAGACTAAATAAATGGGGAGACACACCTGATTCATGAACTGGAAGATTCAATATAGTTAAGATGTCAATTCTCCCCAAATTGATCTATAGATGTAATGTAACCCCAATCCAAATCTAAGCAGGATTCTTTATAGATATCAACAAGTTTATTCTAAAATTTATATGGAAAGGCAAAGGAACTATAATAGTGAAAATGATTTTGAAAAAGAAGAACAAAGTTGGAGGAAACTAATCAAGACAAGGTAATATTGGCAAAAGGATAGTCATATTGGTCAGTGGAACAGCATAGAGAGCCCAGAGATAGACCCAGGCAAATAGAGTCAACTAATTTTTGACAAAAGGGCAAAGGCAATTCATTGAAGAAAGGACAGTGGTTTCAACAATGGTGCTGGAACAGTTGGACATCCATATGCAAAAAAATGTGCACTTCATCCTAAACCTCAGACCATAACCAAATATTAAATCAAAATAGATCAGACGTATAAATGCAAAGCATAAAACTTTAAAACTCTTCGGAGAAACCATAGGAGAAAATCTTCATTACCTTGGATTAGGCAAAGAGCTCTTAGAGATGACAAACAAAAGCACGATCCATTTTTTAAAAACTGATAAGTTGGACATAAGCCAAAATGTAAAACTTCTGTTCTGCAAGGGACTTCCTAAATAGAATGAGAAGATGGCCTGCACACTGGGAGAAAATACCTGCAAATCACATACTGAACAAAGGACTTGTATCCAGACTATACAAAGAACTCTCAGAATTCAACAATAAGACAACAAAGAGCCCAATTAAAAATAGGCAAAAGGCAGGAATTCTGTGGCGGTCCAGTGGTTACGACTCTGCGCTCTCACTGTCGAGGGCCTGGGTTCGATCCCTGGTCGGGGAACTAAAATCCCAAAAGCCGTACCTCGCGGCCAATAAATAAATAGGCAAAAGTCACTTCATCAAAGGAGTTATACGGAAGACAAATAAATGCATGAAAAGATGCTTAACATAAGTCATTAGGAAAATGCAAATTAAAACCACATTAGATACCACTATATACCTATTAGAGTAGCTAGAAAAATACCAATATGCCAAGTGGATGAGGATGTGGAGCATCTGGTTTGCTGGTCAGAATGCAAAATGGTTGAGCCATTCTGGCAGCAGTTTGGCAGTTTCTTAGGAAGGTAAACATATTCTTGGCAAATGACTTAGCGATCCTACTCCTGGACATTTATCCCAAAGAAATGAAAACGTACGCTCACACAAAAACCTTGTACGTGAATATGCATAATAACGTTACTTATAATCACCAAAAACTGGAAGAAACCCAAACGTCCCTCAATGGGTGAATGGATTAAAAAACAAACAAACTGTTTTACATCCATATAATGGGCTATTACTCAGCAATGAAAAAGGAACAAGCTATTAATGCATACAATGACTTGGATGAATCTTAAATATACTACATACTAAGTGAAGGAAACCAGTTTCAAAAGGTTATGTACTGTATGATTTCATTTATTAATATGTCACATTCTGGAAAAGGCAAAACTATAGTGATAGGGAACAGATCAGTTGTCACTGGGAGTTAGGCGCAAGGGATGGTCTGACTGCAAAGGGATTGCATGAGGGAATTTTGGGGTTTTGACGGGGAGGATTGTCCTTTATCCTGTTAGTGGTGGCAATTGTAAGAATCTATGCATGTCTTAAAACTCATGGAACTGTACATTCAAAAAAAAATTTTTTATCGTATTTAAATTTTTAAAACTCTGGCCAGAATCTGAACAAAGAGAAGGCAAGTGGCCACAGGGCATTGGCTCCTGCGTGTCTGGTGTTGAAACACCTTCCAAAGCAGGGGGTTCAGCCCTGGTTTGGTAGCATGCTCAAGCCTCTCAAATTTCAGCTCCCTTTAAATGTGGGGTTCGTTTGCTGCCTCAAACCAATATGGCACATGGTAAGTGTTTTCACATGGGTACCACTTCTGTGCCTCTAATGGGTTTCAGGGAAATGCCGTAGGTGGGTTAGGGTGTGGACGTGCGGACGAGCTTCCACACAGGCCTGAGTGAATGCAGTGGCTCAGATGAGACTCCGCTGGGACCACACAAATGCACAAGCTGCTTCGAATCTTTCAAGGCCCAGAAATTCCCGGCAACTAAAAGGAAACAGAGAAGCAGCCTGGGGTGCTGGAAACATCACTGCCCTGGAGACAAGGGAAGATTTGGTGAGACGGTGGGAGGTCTCCTTTGCTTGTAAAATAGGAATGGGGCTAGGGGAGCAGAAAAGACCAGGGGTTCTCAAACTGGGCTCTGTCGAGTCCCGGGGGTGAGAGGGGACAGGGAGGGGTGGCGAAAGGGATGCAGGAAGTCAGGCCTAGGTTCCTTGTGCCAAGCAGCAGCCAGAGTTGTTCCACTCTGATTCTTTTATAGACTGGGCCTCTGCAAGATGCCTTCTATTTAAAGAGTGGCTTCTGCTGCTTTAAACAAGGTTTAACCACTACAGGACCAGACGATCTGTAAGATTCCTTAGGTGCCCTGTGGTTCCCTGAGTCAGGAAGAAGCGAGCTATTGCTCCCCCAGCTGTGGACCCTGACCGCAGTGCTCAGTGAGGGAGACATACAGGCCTATTAATTCTGGATTCATGAAGGCTTCACTCTGGGAAATTGCTTTTGACATGCTTAGGGGTAGAAAGTATCTCAAATGTAGCTCCAAATAATTTAAATGTGATGACATTTTGAATTGTGTTGAGGGGAGGGTGATTTTTAAAAAATGTTCCCGTCTAAATATGCCTACCTGTTTGTACATACAAGTCGAAGGCAATTTTCTTTGTGGAATTACCAGCACATAGTACTTTTGCGCTTGAGATAAGCTTCTTCCTCCTTCTTGACCACACGCAGCCCCCACCCTGGGCTCTCATAAGACAAAGACAGACCAAGTTCAGATTCTTTTCCCATAATTTTGGAGATTTTGGCCAAGGAGAAGAGGAGAAAGCAAGGACCAAGCTGGGTGGAGGGATGAGGCTGCAGGACTTGGCATCAGATGGATGTCCCAGAAGGCCAGGCCAGTGGGGGCTCAGGTTGACAGTCAAAGCCCTGGCCAAACAGATGGGGATTTGGGGCAGAGAGACTGAGGCATGGGCTTATTGATGGTCACTCTGCCCAGTGATGCTCAGGCTACCAAGTACGGTTTCTTCTGTGAAGCCCAAATTCTTCTGATATGGGTGATTTGGGGCCCCTGTCAGACATTCGATGAGTTTCCTTCGTCATTGCCACACACTTGGGGGGGTTGGCTCCTGCAATCTGGGCAAACGGTGCCGAGTGTTAAACCTGAAGACAGGGACTTCCCTGGTGGCACAGTGGTTAAGACTCTGCTCTCCCAATGCAGGGGGCCCACATTCGATCCCTGGTCAGGGAACTAGATCCCACATGCATGCCACAACTAAGAGTTTGCATGCCACAACTAAGGAGCCCATGTGCTGTAACTAAGGAGCCAGCGAGATGCAACTAAGGAGCCCGCCTGCCGCAACTAAGACCCGGTGCAACCTAAATAAATAAATAAATATCAAAAAAAAAAAACCAAACCCTGCAGACAAGGAAGCAGAGTTTGTGGTAAAGCTGAATGCTGAATCTGCCAGCCCTGTGTCCTCAGTTAGAGGTTCCTGGGCTACTTTTTGGCTTGTTTCAAAAGCATTTTTGAACCCCAGTTTCTCTAAACACCAGGAGTTAAATGCGATCTTCTGTGTCCTCCCCAATTAAGACCAGGAGGAAGCACTTTTAAACGCCCCCTTACCCCAGGTCTAGGTCTTTGTGATCTGGGTTCAGGGCCAGTCTTCATGGATGAGACCCTATGGCGCTGCAGTTAGAGGGCCTCCCTTTGGTTTAATGCTCTGCTGTCATTAAATTCTTAATAGTTTTTGAACAAGGGGACCCAAATTTTCATTCTGCACCAGACTCTGCAAATTATGTAGCAAGTGTTGTCTGGAGTTTTAGATTTGAATTGTTGCTATTACATTTTTATTTTTATGTTGTGTATCTTACCTGTCAAAAATGTGCTTGACAATTATAGTCAGGTTTATAATTCAGACTTAACAGCAATTATTTGAACTTCTTGCTGGGGTTTGCTGCCAGTCTAACTGTAGGAGAACGTGGACTGTGAGCCAGCATACAACTTTTTAAAAACTATGTACGGGTTGTGGGAGTGGAAAAAATATAAGACACAAGTGGATGTATAATCGAGTTTTGGGGGAAGTTTCACATTCACATAAAACCACTCTTTCATTGAGCAAACTTGGGTGACTTCTGGGTTCCAAGCCCTGTGCTGACCACAGGAATACAGAGAAACACACACAACCCCTGCCCTCAAGGAACTCCCTGTCTAATTAAGTGTTTTTCAGAGTATGGAAAAAGCAACTTAGTACATGTACAAATACCCATACAGAAAAGGTGAAACAATAGTTTAATAGGACAATGTGCTTACTACACACAGTGCATTCTATTTTCTATTCTGTTTCATTTTTTTTTAAATGCTGGTTGTACCACATGAGGTTGATTTCACAGCCTAAGCCTAAGTTTTAAAAGCACTGCTATAATGGGAGAGACTGATGTATAAGCAAATAATATTTTGTTAATAGGTAGGGGTGGTGTGGACTTCTCAGATGAGTGTTCATCTGCTCTGAGTCCTGAAGGATGAGGAGTTTGCCAGGGTGAGAAGCTGGCCATGGAAATGAGGAATTCCAGACACAGGTGCCATGTCTGTGATTGGGGAAAGGTGAGCGTTCTGTGGGGCCTGGGCATCTGGGGAGTTGTCCTGGAAAGGTAGATGAATGTATGGTGGAGGGCTCTGCATGCCAGGCAAGGAGCTCCTTCACTATCCTGTGTAAGCCACCAGAAGTTTTTTTTAAACAGTCTAATTTGAAGTATCATTTATACACCATAAAATTCACCCATTCTAAGTGTACAGGTCCATGATTTTTAGTAAATTTATACAGTTGTGCAACCACCACCATGATCCTGTTTTAAAACCTTTCCATCAGTCCAATCAGTCCAGAAATTTCCCTTGTTCCCATTTCCCAGTCAATCCCCAATCCTATCCCCAACCCCAGGCACCCACTGATCTGCTTTCTGTCTCTGTAGATCTGTCTTTTCTAGAAATTTCATACAAATGAAGTCATACACTACATGGTGTTTTGTGTCTGGCTTCTTTCCCATGGCATCATGTTTCTGAGATTCATCCATGTTGTTGCATGTATTAGTGTTCCATTGATTGGATATACCAGTTTATCCATTGGCCAGCTGATGGACATTTGGACTGCTTCCAGTTTGGGGCACTGTGAGCCTTTGCATCCAGGTCTTTGTGTGGATGTCTATTTTCATTTCTCCAGGGTGATCCTAGGAGTGGAACTGTTGCCACACTGACTTCTGCAGTGGCTGCACCATTTCACATTCCCACCAGCAGCCTACAAGGGTTCCAGGGTCTCCACGTCTGCTGGAGGATGTGAGCAGAGGAGAGATGGGATGAGGTTTGCATTTAAAGAGACTGCTCCAGCTGCAGGGTGGGGGTTAACTGGGAGAGAGAGGGAGGCGGGCAAGGCAGAGGCAAGAGGGAGAAATCAAGGACTTGCACTCAAGCTGAGGCTGTGGATGGTTGGAGAGGAGAGATGCGTCTGACGAGGCCAGGAGTCAGGGGGACAGGAGCCACAGAGCACTTCTTGAACTGGCTCCAGGTCACACAATTAATAAGAGAGAGAGATGGAGGTGACCTGAAAGCAAGACTTGCATCTGGACTAAGACGATGGTACTGAAGCCCCTGGCCCGTCTCAAGTTCCATTAAGTAAGTTGGGCTCAGCTGTCACATCCCTTAGGACTGTTCCCAAATCCTCTGAGGGAAGTGGTTTCCAGCCGTGGCTTCCATATGAGTCACCTGGGAAACTCTAAGATCTGCTGGCTGGTCCTGGTGTAATTGATTGTGGGCACAACCTGGACATGGAAAGGTTTAAAGCTCCCAGGTGAGTGCAGTGTTCACCTGGGCAAGAACCACCCTCCAAGGCAAGTTCACAGACTCCGGTACACACTCTGGAAACCCCTGGGGAGTTTGACAAACTGCAGATTCCTGGGTCTTACCCAGAGCTTTTGGTGTAATTGACAAAGGGTGACAGCCAGGTGATCATATTGTGAGGCCAAGTTTGAGAACCGCTGCTCTAGGCAGTTTGTTTGGACCCAAGAGTCAATTCTGAGCAGATGCTTCCAATGCCAGCATTTCCTATGCGTGTTCTTGATTCTCTTGCCATTTCATAAGTAGACCAAGATATCTTTTTTTTTCCCTTTCAAATGCACAGATCATTTTTCCAAAGCATTTTATAGTACAATGTTGTTAAAAAATAAAACCAGATTCCAGTGCACATGTTCTATAAATCCAATCTGGTTTACATAACATATTTACAAATACAGATACAGAAGAAATTTAAAGATACTTGTGGGTAAGGAACCAGCATATTAGCTGTATGTAGCCTACTCTGTGGTCTACACAGTGCATGTATACATAAATACACATCAGACACATATGATGAACTGAGTAACCATAGGTAAAGCAGTTTATTTCACCGGGATCCCAGATCATACTGGAAAGCTCATTTATGCATACTTTTCTTGCCTAAATATTTTCAGACAATAAATTAAATAAACAAGAATGATGGCTTGTACCTTTTAGTTCCTCCAGGTGTTTGGCACTTGTGTGTTCCTGCTCATGAAACTCAAGTATCTTTTAACTCTTACAGCAGTAACTTAAGGAGGAGGCCAGAGATGGTTTCATTTTTTAAAGTTGGACTGTTTTACTAAGTGCCCTGGCATATTAATTTCTCTAGGTGCTGTTTTCAGTCTTTGAACTTAATCCCTTGGTGTGAACCAGAGCAGAGTCTCAGGGTGGAGGCAGGTGCCACAGAGGGGCCTTGCCTCTGCTTGTTTTCGGCTCTGGGATTATGACATACTGGCTGAAATGTTTTGAAGCCTGACCAGCAGCCTTGGGTCAACTTCAGGTTTATTCACTATGGCCATCAGGGACCACTAAGCCCACAGTGGGTATGTAGACCAGGCCCCCCAGGCATGAGCAGCCCAGGAACTCGGCTGAGGCCTACCCCACCATCCTCCGTCCCCCCAGGTCCAGTCTCCCAGTGCCCCCAGGTCTAGGTCAGCTTCTTGACTTCTGCATCTTGAGTGATGGAAATGATACTGAGGCTGGCCTCAGAGGGGGCAGGTGAGGGATGGAGAGCACAGGGCCTCGGCTAGGGGCACTCAGGTGGGACAGTGGTATCCTCAGGGCCTGGTTCCTCGGAACTCAGAGCAGCACCAGGGCTATAGGTTCAGAGGCTGGATTCCCCCACCAGGGACTTTTCCCACTCCCACCCCCCACACATTCACTCCTCCACTAGGAACTCTCGAGGGTGAGGCTCATGCTAGGTCCAGGATGCCATAGACATGGGCCAGCTGCTGGTGCCCTCCCACTTCTGGTCATTGTGCTCCCTTCCTCACCTGTCCCCTCTGCCCAGACCTGTTTCATCCAAGGTAGAGCATAAAAAGCCAGAAGGGATTATGATCAGGCACCACCACCAGCCCACCACCCACCAGCAATGAGATGAATGAGCAAGACTGTTGTCCACTGAGGTGGAGGCCATTGTACTGTCTCAAGAAACATTGTACCTGGAGACAGACGTCCCAGGTTCAAGTACCCTTTCTGACACTTGAGAGCATGGTGATCCTCAGGAGGGAGACAGCTGGGAAAGAAGGAGTCTCCAGAAGATGAGGCTCTGAGAGTGCTTTGTCAACTGTGCAGGCCAGACCGACCCTGGTTCTACCACCTTCCACTGTGCAACTTTGACTGACGGGTGTATGCTCTCTGACCCTTAGCCTCTTCCTTTGCAAAATGGGGATATTACTTCTCAAGCATTAAATGAGTTGAGCCCACCAGGAGTTTGGCACAGTTTCTATGCAGGTAAGTACCTGGTCAATGTTAGCTATTAGTTCTGTGCCCTATACAGGTGCTCAGATGAGCAGGGCTCATCTCTGGGTTCCCACCCTCTTTGCTCAGTAAGGACGGCTTAGCTATGTCACCAGAGGCCATACAATGACACCATAAGAAAAGCAGCAGCTTGTCCACCATTCTGGTGCCTTTGTTCTGAGGCATCCCTGGTGAATCCTTGATTATGGTACATTTTGGGAAAAGCAAATGCGGCGTTTCCAGGTGGTTTTCAGCAGAGATGGTGTTGTGTGCATTCTCTCTCTGAAACATGGTGGCACCACCCAGTCTGCCCCTCTACCCCTGCTCTTCCTGCCCTTGCAGCCACACTGATCCGCCAGGCCTTCCTGCCTCAACCTGGGCCCTAGATGTCACTAGCAGACTCCTAACCAGTCTCCCTGTCTCCATCTCTGTCTCTCCACACTGTCAACACAGCTAAACACCAGGCATCTGAGTTTGGGACTCAGAATCCCCCTCCTAGGATGGCATTCATGGCCATTGGCTGCCTCACATGGCTTCTTTGCTGTACGCTCCTCATACCCCCTCCCTTCCACTCACACCAACCTCTATCTGAACACCCTGCCCTGCCCTGAGCCCAGGTGCATCCCTTGAGGATCAGTTAAAATGTCACCGGCTCTAGCAAAAGCAGTTCTAAGAGGGAAGTTTATAGCAATAAAATCGTACCTCCAGCAACAAGAAAAATCTCAAATAAACAACTTAACTTTATACCTAAAGCAAGTAGAGAAAGAACAAAAAAACCCCAAAGTTAGCAGAAGGAAAGAAATCATAAAGATCAGATCAGAAATAAATGAAAAAGAAATGAAGGAAACGATAGCAAACATCAATAAAAATAAAAGCTGGTTCTCTGAGGAGATAAACAAAATTGATAAACCATTAGCCACACTCATAAGGAAAGAAGAGAGAAGACTCAAATCAACAGAATTAGAAATGAAAAAGGAGAAGTAACAACTGATACTGCAGAAATACAAAGGATCATGAGAGATTACTACAAGCAACTCTGCCAATAAAATGGACAACCACGAAGAAATGGACAAATTCTTAGAAAAGCACAATCTTCCGAGACTGAACCAGGAAGAAATAGAAAATTTGAACAA
>NC_041215.1:8636601-8638118 GCF_002837175.3 Physeter macrocephalus | reverse complement strand
CCAGATAAAGATGTTACAAAAAAAGAAAACTACAGGCCAATATCACTGATGAACATAGATGCAAAAACCTCAACAAAATACTAGCAAACAAAATCCAGAAGCACATTAAAAGGATCATACACCATGATCAAGTGGGGTTTATCCCAGGAATGCAAGGATTCTTCAATATATGCAAATCAATCGATGTGATACACCATATTAACAAATTGAAGGAGGAAAACCATATGATAATCTCAATAGATGCAGAAAAAGCTTTTGACAAAATTCAACACCATTTTATGATAAAAACTCTCCAGATAGTAGGCACAGAGGGACTTATCTCAACATAATAAAGGCCATATATGACAAACCCACAGCCAACATCGTTCTCAATGGTGAAACCATTTCCACTAAGATCAGGAACAAGACAAGGTTGCCCACTCTCACCACTATTATTCAACATAGTTTTGGAAATTTTAGCCACAGCAATCAGAGATGAAAAAGAAATAAAAGGAATCCAATCGGAAAAGAAGAAGTAAAACTGTCACTGTTTGCCGATGATATGATACTATATGTAGAGAATCCTAAAGATGCTACCAGAAAACTACTAGAGCTAATCAATGAATTTGGTAAAGTAACAGGATACAAAATTAATGCACAGAAATCTCTTGCATTCGTATACACTAACGATGAAAGATCTGAAAGAGAAATTAAGGAAACACTCCCATTTACCACTGCAACAAAAAGAATAAAATATCTAGGAATAAACCTACCTAAGGAGACAAAAGATCTGTATGCAGAAAACTATAAGACACTGATGAAAGAAATTAAAGATGATACAAACAGATGGAGGATATACCATGTTCTTGGATTGGAAGAATCAACATTGTGAAAATGACTATACTACCCAAAGCAATCTACAGATTCAATGCAATTGCTATCAAACTACCAATGGCATTTTTCACAGAACTAGAACAAAAAATTGCCCAATTTATATGGAAACACAAAAGACTCTGAATAGCCAAAGCAATCTTTTTTTTAACATCTTTATTGGAGTATAATTGCTTTACAATGGTGTGTTAGTTTCTGCTTTATAACAAAGTGAATCAGTTATACATATACATATGTTCCCATATCTCTTCCCTCTTGCGTCTCCCTCCCTCCCACCCTCCCTATCCCACCCCTCTAGGTGGACACAAAGCACCAAGCTGATCTCCCTGTGCTATGTGGCTGCTTCCCACTAGCTATCTATTTTATGTTTGTTAGTGTATATATGTCTATGCCACTCTCTCACTTCGTCCCAGCTTACCCTTCCCCCTCCCCATATCCTCAAGTCCATTCTCTTGTAGGTCTGTGTCTTTATTCCTATCTTGCCCCTAGGTTCTTCATGAGTTTTTTTTTTTCTTAGATTCCATATATCTGTGTTAGCGTACGGTATTTCTTTTTCTCTTTCTGACTTACTTCACTCTGTATGACAGACTCTAGGTCCATCCATCTCACTACAAATAACTCAATTTCGTTTCTTTTTATTAGCCAAA
>NC_041215.1:8604123-8635653 GCF_002837175.3 Physeter macrocephalus | reverse complement strand
AAAAAATATATATATATATATATATATATATATATACACAAGCAGCTCATGCAGCTCAAAAAAACGAACAACCCAATCCAAAAATGGGCAGAAGACCTAAATAGACATTTCTCCAAAGAAGATATACAAATTGCCAACAAACACATGAATGGATGCTCAACAACACTAATCATTAGAGAAATGCAAAGCCAAGCTACAATGAGGTATCACGTCATACCAGTCAGAATGGCTATCATCCAAAAATCTACAAACAATAAATTCTGGAGAGGGTGTGCAGAGAAGGGAACCCTCTTGCACTGTTGGTGGGAATGTAAATTGATACAGCCACTATGGAGAACAGTATGGAGGTTCCTTAAAAAACTAAAAATAGAACTACCATATGACCCAGCAATCCCACTATTGGACATATACCCTAAGAAAACCATAATTCAAAGAGTCATGTACCACAATGTTCACTGCAGCACTATTTACAAGAGCCAGGACATGGAAGCAACATAAGTGTCCATCAACAGATGAATTGATAAAGAAGATGTGGCACATATATCAATGGAATATTAGCCATAAAAAGAAACGAAATTGAGTTATTTGTAGTGAGGTGGATGGACCTAGTGCCTGTCATACAGAATGAAGTAAGTCAGAGAAAAACATATACCGTATGCTAACACATATATATGGAATCTAAAAAAAAGAAAAGGTTCTGAAGAACCTAGGGGCAGGACAGGAATAAAGACGCAGATGTAGGGAATGGACTTGAGGACACGGGGTGCCGGGGAGAGGGTAAGCTGGGACGAAGTGAGAGAGTGGCATGGACATATATACACTACCAAATGTAAAACAGAGAGCTAGTGGGAAGCAGCAGCATAGCACAGGGAGATCAGCTTGGTGCTGATCTCCTAACCCACCAGCTAGAGGGGTGGGTTAGGGAGGGTGGGAGGGAGACGCACAAAGGAGGGGATATGGGGATATATGCATACATATAGCTGATTCACTTTGTTATACAGCAGAAACTAACACAACAATGTAAAGCAATTATACTCCAATAAATATGTTAAAAGAAAAAGTCACCAGCTCTGTGAAGTCGACCCTGGATGCCCAGGAAGAATAAAACAGGCTGTCTCTGCCCTCCCATAATGCCTGGCACACTGTGGTGCTGTCATAATGGCCAGTAGTATGGCTGCCTCTCCTGCTGTTCTGTGAACTCATCTGGGGCAAGTGTCATATCCTGTTATTAACAAAAACAACAATAAAAGAATGGCAGTCAGTATATTCCGTGCTAACTAGGTGGCAAGCATTGTGCTAGGCAATTCTCATACAAGATCTGATTCATTCCTCTGCAGCAGGGCCAGGAAGTTGCAGGGGGGCTAAGGGGAGCCTTCTCCAGGGCCACCCCCAAACATACCATCTAAGGAAAAACAGTGCCCTCCTTTGCAACTGAGACTTCAAAAGCAGCTCTCACCTCACCACCCTGAAACCAGATCGCCTCCCTCCCCTATGCTTTTCCTAATGAGAAATTCTGGAGCACCAGGGCCTAGGAGATGGGTCCTATTATTGTCCAATCTTAGAGATGAGGAAACTGAGTCTTAGAGAGCTGAAATTCCCCCCCCAGGTCACAAGGCAGAGCCGGGACTGGAATGCCACGTGTCAGCCACCATAAGCCTGTGGTCTGAATTCAGGGGCCTCAACTGCCTTTCTGTGTACCCAGCTCAGGACTCGGCGCCAGGCTCAGCTTTGCTGAGTTGAGGTTTGAACTTTGAACTCCTGAACCACCTCACATAGAGCTGAAGGTCACTGCAGGCCCCAGTGGAGACAGCCTGTTCCCTGGGCTCCATGTATGCAAATGACGAATTCAGAGTGAACTTCGGCTGAGGAGGTAATTCAGCTCTGAGCTCTTGCCCTTACCCCTTTCCACCTCATCTGGTGATAAAAAGGGAGGAGAAAAATACAATACACACCTCCCCCAGGGGTCAAGGGCTGCGGGATCTAGTTCCAGAAACAGAAAGTTTATTAGCTGTCAAAGAAATTTCTCTGTGACCCCAGAGTAATTTCCCCAGAGAGAGGCAAATCTCCAGGAGCCAGGAATAAACGAAAAGATTATCGCTTACCCTGCTAGGCAAGCAGTGCCTGTATCCGGTGCCGTTCAGAGTCGAGCGAGCTGCTCTGGATCTGTGCCTACCCCCTCCCTCAAAAGCCGGAGCTCCTGGGAAACTTGGGGTCCATGGAGCCGGCTGCAGGGTCAGTGTGGGGTGCCCTGTATGAGCTACACTGTGGGCACGGAGACAGACGTGACAGGCCAGGCAGAGCGCTCTGCAGTTCAGAAGGGAATCGTTGCCTTTCAGGAAGGGCCAGAAGCTTTGAAATCAGACTGGGTTTGATCCCAGCTCTGTTAAGTTCCGACTCTGTGGTCCTGAGAAAATTATATCCTCTCCCCGCCATCAGCCCAGGCCTCAGCCTCCTGGGCTGTGAAATGGACGTGTGGGTGAGGTGCCTGGCCTCTCCAGGAGCACAGTTCTCCTCTTCAACAGCGCCATCACCAGAGTCCCCTGCCCAGAACTGCCCATGTGAAGGACAAGGTGTGGTCACCAGGCTGGGGTCCCAGGGCGTTGCCCCCAGAAGGGCCACTTACTCTGGGCTGAGGCTCAGCCCAGGCTGGTCTCTGGGCTCAGCAGCCTCTGCTGCCGTCACCCAGCCTCACTGTTTTACAGATGAGGAGCGAAGTTCAGTTACCGCCAGTCACGCAGCCACCACGTGGCAGAACCCGACATCGAAGTCGAGATACAGTCATTTCTCCTGACTCCACTGTGCTGTGGGGTGCTATCCTGGTGGGACCACATGTGGCCACAGCATCTGCCTAGAGAGGGGCCACTTGGGGCCACTGAGAGTGTGATGAGGAGATGCTGGCAAAGCTGCAGAGTGGGCAAGGTCATGCCCTACTGCTTTCCTGCAGCATAGCCTTGGGCATGAGTGCTTGGCCTTGGGCACACTACTTAGCCTCTGTAAACCTTGATTTCCCCATCTGTAAAGCAGAGATAGTAATATTACCTGCCTCCTGGGGGTGTTGGGAGGGTGTATTTGTATACTCGGGCTGCCATTACAAAGTACCACAGACTGGGTGGCTTAAACAACATAAATTTATTTCCTCACAGTTCTAGAGACTGGCCATCCAAGATCAAGGTGTCAGCAGGTTCGGTTTCTTCTGAGGCCTCTCTCTTTGCCTGCAGATGGCCAGCTTCTCCCTGTGATAGCACATGGTGTTCCCTCTGTGCTTGTCTGTGTCCCGGTCTCCACTTCTTGCAAGGACAGAAGTCATTGGATGAGGGAACACCTTAATAACTTCATTTTAATTGATTACCTCTTGACCGGCCCTATCTCCAAATACAGTCAAATTCTGAAGTACTAGGGGGTGGGGACTTCACTATATGAATTTTGGGCAACATAGTACAGCCCATAACAAAGGGTTAAAAGAGGGAGAGTATGGTATATAAAAAAATAAATATTTGGTCTTTGTCCCTGGTTCCTGGTACACAGCTCCTAAAACCCCTGGAATATCCAGAGTGGTAAGAGTCTTTTGTATGTTAATGAGATGACTGGTGGCTGGGAGGCCCCTCCGTCGCTTTGGGATGGAGGCTCGTTGCTAGAAAGACCAAGCCAGGATTACAGGGTTGGAACTTTCAGCTTACCCTTTCCTTCACCTCTGGGGAAGGGAGAGGGGCCGGAAGTTGAGTGCAATCAATTCTGGCCCATGACTTGATCAATCCTGCCTCTGTAATGAAACCTCCTAAACCCTAAACCATGAGGTTCCAGGTTCAGAGAGCCTCTGGGTTGGTGAACAGAGGGTGGTGCCAGGAGGGTGGTGCACCCCAACTCCGTGGGACAGAAGCTCCTGCACTCAGGACCCTTCCAGACCTCGCCCTATGTATAGCCTCTTCATCCAGCTGTTCATCTTGTACCCTTTACAGTGAACTAGTGAACATAAATAAAGTGGCTTCCTAAGTTCTGTGAGCCATTCTAGCAAATCATTGAACCTTGGGGGTGGGTCATGGGGACCCCCAGTTTATAGCCAGTCGGTTGGAAGTACAGATGGTCCAATACTTGTGACTGGTGTCTGAAGTGGGCGCAGTCTTGTGGAACTGAACCTTTAAACCTGTGCGGTCTGTGTGCTAACTCCTGTCGTTAGTGTCTGAATTGAACTGAATTGAATTGAATTGTTATACAGCCAGTTGTTGGAAAGTTGGAGAAGCAGAATTGGAAAAGACACCACATTTTTGGTGTCGGGAGGGCAAAAACCTCTCAGTAAGAAAACCAGTAAGCTTGAGTTTTGATGGTCTCAGCAGTTCAGGGCCCCCGTGGGGGTTGGAGGGTGATGGTCCTTAAGATTTGAGTTGGCTCACCAGCCAACTGGGTGAGGGGAGTGCTGGGGGGCACTAGCAACTAGTGCGAGGAGGGTAAGGGCCCTAAACAGAGCGGCAGAATAGCGGAAATGGGAGTCTGTGCCTAGGACAGAGTTGGCAGAGCCGGAAAGAAGCCAGGAGCACACAGCCAAGAGAGTTGCTCAGGCCTCAGTTGTGCCAGGGGGTGGGGGCCCTTGCTGCCCCCCGCCCAAGGGACTTGCCTGCAGTCTTCTTCCTTCCACTTCTGCCCAGAATTCTGTCCCTCCTTCCTGGCATGAATCTCTTTAGTGGGAGGGTGACACCGATATCACTGGGTACAAATCCATAGACGCGGCTCTGGATATTTGAGAGTGTGAGTTAATGACTGTGCCTGTTTACAATTAGCCTGTTCTTTCTCTGCTCTGATCACAGGATGACTGAGCCCCACAGACTGTGTTCCCCTGGCTCTGGGTTCTCCTGACTTCCTGCTGGGTTTGGCCAATGAGAGTGCAGGAGGAAGATTAGCGGGTGGGGAGAAGAGAGAAACCAGGGTATTTCTCCGCCTCCCTCCCTGCCATGGGCTACACTGCCTGACACAGGTCTAGCTTTTGTTGGTGACCTCAGTCCCAGGGCTCCAGTAACACAGCCCCCCTCTCGTTTGTCACTTTCGCCTAGGGGTGCTAGTAGCTTCCTGCTGTTGCTAAACTTTGGGTTATTTTAAATGTCATCTCTGTGGCTTCTCAACTCCTCCAACACCTGTGTAACTAGCTCCCTGCATTGTATTCCCTCTGTTGTAAATACTTGTAGTGGTTTCTGTTTTCTTAGTTAGATCCTGTCTACAGGAATAAGTGTCAAGACTTTGTTCTAAAGCCTTCAAAATAAAAGGAAAGTGTTCTAGAAGTTGCTTTGAAAGTCTCAACAGTGATTAATGGCAGCCAAAGTCCTCAAACACTCAAGGAAATGCCAGTTCTTTATTCCAAGACCTTAAAAGCACATTGTAAAAACCCCTTTCTTTTTTGGCAGGACTTTTAACTTATGTTTCTAATCAGAATTTGTAAATTACTTCTCATTTTTCATGGATTTCTGGTTGATTTCTATTCTCTACCTATAGAAAGTTTAGGTAAAAGATTTTTTTCCCAATCGCATGTTTTACTTAGCTGAAGTTACCACAGACAACTTCGATATAATCCTTCTCAAAGTGAGATGTTTTCATGGCTGGCAACTTGTGGCAATTCAAGAGGGGTCTGTATTAGTTTCCCATGGCTGCTATAATGAATTATCACAAACTTGGTGGCTTTAAACAACATACATTTATTCTCTTAAAGTTCTGGAGGCCAGAAGTCCAAAATGAGTCTTAGGAGGCTAAAGTCAAGGGTCAGAAGGGCTGGTTCCTTCTGAAGGGGAGAATCTGTTCCTTGTCTCTCCTAGGTTCTGGTAGCCACCAGCATTCCCTGGCTTGTGGCTGCATTACTTCAGTCTCTACTCTGTGGTCACATCGCCTTCTCCTCTTCCGTGTCTAATCTCTCTTTGCCCCCCTCTTATAAGGACATTTGTGATGGCATTTAGGGCCCACTGGGATAATCCAGGATAATCTCCCCATCTTAACATCCTTAACATAATCATACCTGCAAAGTTCCTTTTCCATATTAGGTAGCATTCACAGGTTCTGGGGATTAGGACATAGATATCTCTAGGGGCCACTATTCAGCCAACCACAGTGTCTTTCAGAACTTCATCATGGCAGCTGTATTCCAGAACTTTCTCTGCATGAATAGATTTCTACCCCCAGAACAAGCTTTCCAAAATCACCTCCAACCAGGAGACCACGTGTATGTAACAGAAGGGTGGTTCCTGAGCTTTGCAGGCCCAAGTGCAGCTCCCCAGCAGTTACAGCCCACTGGTTTTCTCACAACTCCACCACTGTCGTTCATTATCCTTGGATCACTACTTGTCATTCCATACCGTTCACCTTCTGTGTCTTTGCTGGTGCTGCTCCTGCTGCCTGGGATTCCTGCCTCCCTCCTCTGCCCGGAGAGCTCTGCTCATCCTTCTCGGCCCATCCCCGCCACCACCTTCTCTGACGCCCCCTGGTCTGTGCTCCTGCAGCACACTGCTCACATCCATGTCTGCAGTGATGAACCCGGGGCATCACAGCAGAGTTGTTGCTGCCTGACTCTCCAGGTAGGGACATGCTCACTCACTTCTGCGCCCACCAGACCTGGCAGCCCCAAGGCTCACTTGTGTGTGAGCCACAACCTGGATCTTGGGGCCTGGCGCAGAGCAGACACTCATGGAACGTAAGTTGTGTTGATTCAGCCAAACAGATGATCTTGTTCTCATTTCATCAGAATACGCTAATTCTCAAGTTGCCATTTAATGGAACCATGCAGTTCTGTTAGTTTCCTTTCTCAGTATCCTGCCTGGAGGTCGGGAATGAGCCCCAGTATTCCCTGCACACTCACATGCATGTGTGTTTATTATATGTGCACACACGTGGACCTTTCCCACAGGTGGACAAGCCAGGGGGTTGACAGCCCCCAGGAATAGATAAAGTTCACTTTTTTTTTTTTTTTTGACCGTACCACGTGGCTTGTGGGATCTAAGTTCCTGGATCAGGGATTGAACCCAAGCCCGGCATTGGAAGCATGGAGTCCTGACCACTGGACCACCAGGGAACTCCCAAGTTCACCTTTTAAGAAAACAGAACTAGTCTTCTTTCCCTTGTATTCCCAGGGCCCATTTTGTCCTTTCCAGGGAACAACCAGAGCCATTCACATACTTGGGAAATCAGAACCCACTTCTGGAATTCTTGGCCACAAGTGGCAGAATACCAGTGGGCGGAGGCCCTGGAACTTGGGACCCTGGTGAGGTCACCTATGTGTCTTTGTTAATTGCTTGCATAGAAGAAATTCCTCATGGGGTGTGATCACTTATTCCCAGCAGGAGGAGAATTAAGACCCCAGCTCTCAGGAGATAGGAAATGAATGTACAATCGAGATAATGAAGTACATTCTGGATTAAGCACCAGGCTTAAGGACTCAAAGTGACAGTTCTACCCATAAGTGTTTAATGCTCTTAAAATTCAGCATGGTGGCAAACCATTGCACACATATCTTTCTGGGTGGAGGTCTGACCTTTCTGCGGGAAGGCCTGACCTCTGGCTGACCTCCCTGACTGAACAACACCTACGGGAGGGAACAAGGTATAAGCTGACTCCAGAGCCCACCTGGACAAGGAGTGTGGAAGGGCAACACCAGGAGAGGAAAGGGCACAGTCAGTGGGGACAGACTGAACCTGAGCTCTAGCTGTACCTTGGAGGGGCAAAGAGGGTGGTGGGCTTACAGCCAGGCCACAGGCCAGAAGAAGGAAGTAGAACTACCCCGCCCAGTGAGAGCCTCTCATGGGGGTCTGAGACACTCAGACAGCACCCAGTAGGAGCCCTGGAGGATAGAGTAGGGAGGGAGGGACACGGTCAGGGCCACAAGCTCAGAAGGTCCCTCTGTCATCAGTTTGGAAACAGGCTGGGGGAGACAGCTGGGGGTCTTTGCAGTGTCCAGGCAAGAGACCATATGGCCTCACCAAGAAGATGTGGGCTTAGATAGGAACTCTGGGTCACCGCCAGCATGGATGCCCCATGGGCTTGGCCTACCATGAGGCTCAGATCAAGAGAGCAGAGGAAAGGAGAGGAAAGGCACTGTACTCTTGGGGTGTTGAAGGGGGGAGCTGTGGTGTGGTGGCAGGAGTATGGGCTTGAGGCAGGCAGGCCTGGTCACCCCAGCTGCCCTTTGTTTTCTGGGGCACATCACTGTACCTCCTGGGAGACTCAGACCCCCACCCCACCATCTGTAGAATGGGGATGACACACATCTCCCAAGGCTGGGTGAGGATTACAGCCACTGAAATCGCCAGGTGTCCAGTACAGGCCAATGTTCCTGCATATTTGCCTGCCCCTCTCACTCCAGCACCAGGGCCAGGGAGCAAGGTTGTGCACCTCTGACGAGTACCAGTGAGAAAGATGCAGGCCTGTGTGGGACTGGGGTGCAGCAGGGTCTCAGAAAGCTCACCAAGGGGCTGCTGCATGTGCATGCTAGCCCTCGGGACCCCTGGGTGTGGGAAAGGAGTTGGCTGGGCAGCGATGTGGGCGCATCAGCAGCCCCTCACCCTCACCGGAGCACCTGAGGCCTGGAGCTGATGGGCTCATGGCCTCTGCTTCCACAGCCCGCGTCTTGGCAGCTGAGAGGTTAAAATCTAGATGCTGGCCCTGGTTCAGGAGCAAAATGAGGCGCTGAAGTAAATTGCCATAGGCACCGAGAGTGACAGTGTCCTGGAGGAGCAGAACACATCCTGTCCCCAGCCCAGCCCTGACTTACCATCTTGGTGCTGACATAAGGAGGTCAGGAGAAATGGCTGCTGTCCTGGTTCAAGGGCTGAAAAGGCCCGGGCTGCCAGCCTTGAGAAGCCATCCAGTAGGCCAGGCTGTAGCGCCCTATAGCGGCTCCTGGGTACAGAGCCCAGGCCAGGCTGGGTAGTATGTCCAGAACATTCATTCAGTCCACTTCACAAGGAGTTCCGAGGAACAGAATGAGGCAGGGGCCCCCGAGACTGCCCCGGTTCCCTGGGGGGTACAGACCCCACACCGAGCTTGGCTTGTGTGCACCCAGCCAGCCTTCCAGGGCCAGTGTGCTGAGGCCTCAGCATGTAAACCCGAAGCCTCTTTTCCCTCCAGAGAGAGACTTTGTATTCACGGTTTCTGTCCAGAAACTACTGAAGATTGTGTTCAGCTTTTACATTATGACTCCATGTAATTAGGTTTAATTGCTTTATGTTTTGGAAAAATAATGAGAAACCTGCAGGCTTGTGAGACTCATCTCGTCCTGGTCCCACAGTGTCCGGCTGGTTGAGGTTTTTAACAAGAAAAGTATCTTGAATGTTTTTTGGTTGAGGATGGCTCCTTAACATTCTTCTCCCTTCAATTTAAAAAGCAAAAGAGCTGGCCTGGTTTCCGTCAGCTTCTGGCAGAGGTGGCCAGCTTCGGCAGCTGCCCGGGCACCTTCTTGCCAGGATAGAAGTTGGCTTGGAAGCCAGAGGCCTCCCTCACCCCCAGCAATGCCTCAAGGAGCCAGCAATGGAAGACTCAGTCACTTTGCTAGGTCAGCCTTGCTCATTTGAGGAGCTTGTTGTGCCTTCCCAAAAGGTTTGCAGTGACCCTTCCCCTCCTCACTAATGTCATTCCTCCTGGGCCCTGATGCTGCAGGGCCTTCAGCCTTGGATGCCCCGATGGCTGGTTCTGACAGGGGCTGTGCCTCCCTCTCTCCCGTGCTGGAGTCAAGAGGAAAGGGCCCTGGATTGGACTCAAAATGTCTGAGTTCAGTTCTCTTATTAATCAGTTGTCTGACATGATGCAAATCAGTAAACTACCCCAGCCTTTAGTCTCTTTACCTGAAAAATGGGCTCAATGGTGTGACTCCATGGGGCAGCTGGAGGATGCAAATGATTTAGTGAAAATGCAGGTGGGAACCTCCCTCCATGCCGGTCCCGCTGCCAGGTGATACCTCATCCACCTGGCACAATGGAACTCGGTTCCACTCTAGGGGTACCACTTCCTGTCTTTGGTCCCAGTTCCAGGACAAACTCCAGAGGAAACAGAGCATGAGAAGGCTGCAGGAAGATCTTGGGACAAACTCACCTGTGTGGCTGCTGTACAGTGGAGCTTTGGGATGTTCAGCTCCCAGCACACAGCAAGGGTGACTGTGTAAATGTGAGCACAGTGTTGTCTGTGGAGTCTGGCCTACCTTCCCTCATGGGAGTCATATTGGGATCACTTTGACCCATCCATCACCAACTCCTGCAGAGGCATCAAAGATGAACCCATCCATCATGAGAGGATGTTAGTGCAGGTCCCCAGATTTGGGGATGAGCAAAATTTCCTCCCTGGTTCCAATGTAGGACAGGAGACCAGAGGAATGAGTCTCCTGATTCATGTCACAGAGCTGGGAGGTAGGCGATGGAGTCAGGGTTCTTGGTGCTGCCCCTCCGTGACATGGGAGCCCAGTCATCACCAGTTGGCACAAGTTGGTGGCCTCCCTCTGAGCATCTCAGGGCTGTGGTTCACTTCCCACCTCATGCAGAAGTGACCTGGCACTGGGGTGAGACAGCTCATGTGGACACCAGAGGGCTTGGCTGCAGAGCTGCGCATGGAAGCAGAGCTTTTCCAGGGGCCTCTAGCCCTAAGGCATTGGGCTGGCTGGTAGCTGTGGTACTGCTCTCAGCTGTCCACCCCAGAGATGGCTTTTACTGTGGGAAACCCCCATGACCACCGCGGGCACCACCAAATTAGCTTATGACCCAGGAAGGAAAATGAATCCTCCTTGAGCTGTTGTTCTGTTTTTTAATATATACATATATATATATATATATATATATATATATATATTTTTTTTTTTTTTTTTTTTTTTTTTTTTTTGCGGTACGCGGGCCTCTCACTGTTGTGGCCTCTCCCGTTGCGGAGCACAGGCTCCGGACGCGCAGGCTCAGCGGCCATGGCTCACGGGCCCAGCCGCTCCGCGGCATGTGGGATCTTCCCGGACCGGGGCACGAACCTGCGTCCCCTGCATCGGCAGGCGGACTCTCAACCACTGCGCTACCAGGGAAGCCCTAGATTTTGTTTTTTTAGAGCAGTTTCATAACAAAATTGAGTGGAAGGTACAGAGATTTCCCATAGACCCTGCACCCCAACACAGGAACAGCCTCCTCCATTATCAACATCCCCCACCAGAGTGGTACATTTGTTATATTGGATGACATATATTGACACATAGTTATCACCCAGCGTCTATAATTTACCTTAGGGGTCACTCTTGATATCGTACAGTCTATGAGTTTGGACAAATATATGTATGACATGTATCCACCGTGATAGTATCATACAGAGTAGCTTCACTGCGTTATAAAGATAATCCGTGTTCTGCCTATTCACCCCTCCGTCCCCACCAGGCCCCTGGCAAGCATTGATCTTTTTACCATCTCCATGGTTTTTTCTTTTTCAGAATGTCATAGGCTTTTCATATTGGTTTCTTTCACTTAGTGATATTCATTTAAATTTCCTCCATGTCTTTTCACGATTTGATAGCTCATTTCTTTTGAGCACTGAATAATACTCCATTGTCTGGATATAATACTGTTTGTTTATCTAGCCACCAACTGAAGGACATCTTGGCTGCTTCCAGGTTTTGGCAATTATAAATAAAGCCACTATAAAGATCTGTGTACAGGTTTTTGTGTGAACATAACAACCCGTTTGTGTAAATACCAAGGAGCATGATTACTGGATTGTATGGTAAAAGTATGTAAACATACTTTTCTCTAAGAAACTGCCAAACAGTCTTCCAAAGTGGCTGTACCATTTTGTATTCGTACCAGCAATGAATGAGAGTTCCCTGTAGCTCCACACCCTCATCAGCATTTGGTGTTGTCAGTGATCTGGATTTCAGCCATTCTAATAGGTGTGCAGTGGTATCTCTTTGTTTTAATTTGCATTTCCCTGCTGGCGTATGATGTGGAGCATCTTTTCATGTGCTTATTTGCCATTTGTGTATCTTCCTCAAAGTATCTATTAAGGTCATTAGCCCATCTTTTAATTGGATTGTTTGTTTTCTTACTGTTGAGTTTTAAGAGGTCTTTGTATATTTCAGGTAACAGTGCTTTATCCGATGTGTCTTGAAAATATTTTCTCCCAGTCTGTGGCTTGTCTGACAGTCCATTTCTAAATCATAGTTCTAGATCCTGCCGGGTAGGGAAGCTGGCAGGGTCACATGCTGCAGGGGGTAGTATGTGGCTTCGACTGCTTTTGACAGTCCCTAAGGGATGTGTCCAAGCAAGACCAAGATCTACGCCCTGATTTCAGCACTGAGTGTGATAGCGGATGCAAGCAGGGCCTGTGTTCAGCGCTCAGGGTGTTCATGGGGTAGGCACATGAGAACACCGTGGCCCCAGGCATTCCTCATGAAATTACCATTCCGTTAGAAATGGTATTTTTGAAGATGAGGACGCAATGTGGGAAAATGTGAATCACCAGATGATGAAGTAGAGAATGCAGGCCACAGAAAGGCGCCAGCTCCAATGAAAACTCTGGGAGTTCACGTGCATGAGGTCACAGACTAGAAAGGAAAGCACCAAGAGCTCTGCTGGGTCGATGGACTTGAAAGTGGATTTTTCTCCTTTCCATTTTCCAAAGGAAGGATAATGTTCTTATAGATCATTGTTTATAATGACCACTATTTATTTTAAAACAACAGATTCCTAAAGCTTCTGCTGCCATTCCTGACCGTGCTAAACCATGAGTTCTACAGTGGCGTTGAGGAAAGAGCCAGTAATGGGAGACCCCCTGGTTGCAACCCCATGCTCTGGAGAGAACAGAGGAGGGAGTTCCTGCCCCTGAGCTGTGGGGCCTCCTCTGGGAGTGTGTTCAGGGGAGCGGGAAGTACGTGAGGGGCTGGCTTCTTGCCCTCTGTCACCTGTGACCATGTGCCACTGTGCTTTCAGGACACAAATCTGTCATGCTTTCCCAATTGGCCGATATCAAAGCATCTTTCCTAATAAAAGCTGAGACTGGATGACAAACCGGTAATTGGAGGCAGGCACTGATGGTAGGCTCCTGTGTTCTTTAAAATTGCAGATGGACCCCACCCCCACCCCATAATTCAGCGTATTTCCTCTCTGCTCCTCCCAGGCTGCCTACAGACCCAAACTCTACATTAATTGAGTACCCACTGCATGCCAGACATGTGCTAGCTGTTTCCACAGCTGTCATCTCATTTAATTTTCACCCATCTCAAAACAGCCTGAGGTGTCAACATGAATATCCCCATTTTGCAGAGGGGAAACTGAGGCAAGCAGTGATACTGGGAAACAGTACCCCTTTGCACAGTGCTTTAAACTTTACAGATAGCTTCACATTTTTCTCTTCTGGTTTTCTCAGTGGTCCTGCCAGGAATTCATTAGAATCTCTACAAAGGAGGAAATTGAGGGTCAGAAAGAAGAAGGGGCCCCAAGGCCAATAAGTAGTAAGTGAAGATAGACTCAAATCTTCCCAGCTGGATTCCAGTTCTGCTTTTTGCTACCCTGATACTACATCATGAGAAGGAGATGAGGGCAAGGACTCCTCTTTGGTTTCCTGGAATGAGAGGGGTACCTTAGCTTCATTTGCTGAAGCTGCACTGTGTACCATTTTTACACCCGTGATCTCATTGAATCCTCAAGATGGTCTGGGAGAGTGGGTGGGGGAAGAGATTATAATCTGCATTTTATGGATGCTGTGTCTGAAACTCAGAGGATACATAACCTGCCAGGGTGGCCTAGCTGGCAGTATCAGAACCGGAGCCATAACTGTGACCATTCAGGTTTAACTGAGGATTTGTTATTTTAAGGAAGAAAATGGAGAACCCGTAGTCCTGACCTGTGGAACAGCAAGTGACTACAACCGCCAAGATAGTTCAGTTCCGAGAGCTGTTGGGCTGTCTTGTCCTGGCCCTAGCACTGCCTCCAGAGAAGAATATTAAATCTTCTCTCTCCAATTGATGTGCACATTTTACTGCCTCTTCTAGGGCAGCAGCAAAGCAGAGGACATGACTGGGACCTGGATCAAAGGGTTTTCCCTGAAGCCTCGCTATTCTGTCTGCGTCCAGTGGAACAAGCGCTCACCCTAGGACCCTGGGCAAGCGGAGCAGATTTTAGATTCACCCGACATTTCATGCCCAGTGCAGTGAAGCTGCTTTAACAAGCAGTTTCATAGCCTTTGTCCTGGAGGGGATTGTTTGGCACCTAACCCAGGGGAAGTCACTGTGAGTGAGTGAATGAATGCATGATGCTAGAGTGAACATTTGTTTGTCTGCTAGTGAGGCTGCATGATTTAGTTCCATACCACCACCTCGGGCCAGAGAGTGAGCAGGAAATTCCTCCAACTACGATGTCATCAAAGTTCTAGACAGGAGAAGGCTGTGGGTTCTAATATTTAATTGTGTGATGTTAAGGAAGTCACTTAACTCTGCCAAGCCTCAGTGTCCTCATGTAAAATGGGCTTTTCCCACGTCTTGGTCCTCAGCGCTCCTGGATTATCTGCTAGATCAAGAGGGTGGGAGTCCCAGCTACACACCTCCCCACACCTCAGTCTCTGTAGTCCACGGACATCTCTGCTTGGAGGGAATGAACGTCCTGACCTTAACGATGAGCACGATTGTGAGACATAATGCCAGGTGCCCGCCCCGTGGCAGCCTTCACTGCCTCAGTCTCCTTCTGGTACAACAAGGATGGTAAATGTCCCTACAGGACCACCGTGCTAGGGCTTTGCAAGTGTGTTTGTGGTTGCATTTTTATATATAATCACCATTTAATTATAAATACTACAAGTGCTATTTCATGTCATGATGACATATTCAGGTAAGTGCTGAAGGACAAGTGGCAAGCACAACGCAGAAAATGCAGAATGTCCATGTTCCCAGTATCCTTGGTAACCACTGGGGTGATGATAGGATGGACAAGCTTGTCAGGGACGAGTTGGCGGGGGTTGGGGGGGTTAACAGGCCCTGCTCAACCACTTCCCAGGAGCTGTGACTTGGTGTACCTCCCGAGTGGGCCACACTCGGGCATAGCCTGCCTCTGAGTCATCCACGTGGCCACTGCCTGCTGACACTTCTGTCCCTCAGTTCCCAGAGCTGAATGTCTTCTCCCACTTGGTTTTTGCTTCTAGTTGCTTGGGAACTCTGTTCCTCTCAAGCCTGGTTTTTTGTCTTGTTTTCAGCAAAAGTTGATATGGCTTTGGAGCAAATGCGGCTGGGAAGTGTCAGGATTCCACCTTTGTACCTGGAAGGTGCCTAGTAAGTGTTCAGCAACTCCCTTCAGACAGCATAGTCCTTCACAGAGCTGGGGGCTGTTCCCCCGTGGAGCACAAGGGGCTCACATGTTATTTAAATGCTGTGTGCTTCTAAATCGTGATGGAGACATGGGCATGGGATTTGCTTTTTATACAGCCTTAGGACTGGGGATCATGGAGGGCCCTGAGATCAAGCCCAGGTCGTCATTGTACAGGAAACACTGAGACCTGGAGGGAAGGGGTGAGTCCACGGTTATGCACAAGGAACTGTCAGTGCAGGACGAGCCCCTGGCAGCCCCTGCCCCATTTGTGTGCTGTCTCCCCACAGCGCTCGGCCTCAGACTTGCCCCCAGTCTGTCCCGCTAATGCAGTGAGTCTCGCATCCTGCTAACAAAGGGCAGCTGGTGGAGCCTCTGCAAAAGTGTGTGACGCCACAGGAGGGTCACCTTGTGCTGAGACTTTAACCCATCATCAAATTTCAGCTCCCAGAGCAGATGTAACTGTCTCCATTTTACGGAGGAGGAAAACAAAGCTCAGAGAGCCTGAGTGACCTAAGCAAGACCACACAGCTGGTAAAGGCTTGGAAATCCAGGCCCTTCCAGGAGAATCTGGTGTCTGTTCAGCTGACTCTCTAACATGTTTGTTCTTCTACAGAAAAACATTTTCCTTATGGAATGTATTCATTAGTCAAGCTGTGTCTGTAAGATCGTGACTGTTGTTATTGATAATTACTTTGAAAATGGTTTCCATTAACACTGTGGAAATTTTTAACACTTGCAGAACCTTTTTCCCAGCCTAAACTATTTATTAAGAGAAAATGATAACAAAGGAGCAGATAGTGTTTTAAGTTTTCCAGTAAACAACACAGTTATCCTCTCCTGGGTTGGGATTCTGTGGCTCCCTGGGGTTGGGTTTCTGTGACCCCCCCTTTGGGAGAGGGGTGTTCTGTTTTTATTTCTGCTTCCATGTGGGTTTTCCTTGAGAATGGAATTCTGTTTCATGTCCTACAAATAAAATGAAAACAACGAAGGCCCCTCTGAGTTCAGCCCTCCCCCCGGGGGGCACGATGACCCCCAAAGAGCCCAGTGTTCCCCGTTGTTTGGGACATTCTTTGCCCTTTTGAGGCCCAAAGTCCACATTCCCCTTGTGCTGTAGCCAAAAGGGAAGTAGCATCTCACAACAGGGAAGAAGGAATTAGGACCTATTTTGTACGAGGCCCTGTGCTGCTTGTTTAATCTGCACCACAACTGCACAGAAGTGCTTTATTATCCCTGTTTCACGGAGAAGGAAACTGAGGAACGTGACATGATTTCCCTCTGGTAGCAGGACTGTAAGGGATGGACTGGGGTATACACTCAGCCTCACTGACAACAGGGCTCTTTGTTGAGCCCCTCCCTGAGACTGCAAGCAAGGCAGGGAGAAAAGGCTGAGACCCTCCAACCCTGGGGATTGGGCCGGTGCACTGGAGGAGGCAGCAGAGCATCAGAGTTGGTGCCCAGTCTGGATCCCGCTGCCTGGGTTCAAGTCTGGCTCTGCCACTTACAGCCCTATGCTTGGTCTGTTGCTTATCTCCTGGTGCTTTTCTTCTTAATCTACAAAATGGCATGATAGTAATAATAATACCTACCTCTTAGGGTTGTACAGATTAAAGGAGGTAATTCAGATTAACGGTTCCTAGCACAGTGCCTGGCACAGAACAGATTTTCAGTACCTATTTAGTGTCAGTATCAATGACACTGTATCAAAATACCTTCAATGCCCTGGCATTGAAGGATTGGAAGCTTGCCTCATTCAGCTTCGCTGGTCTTCCCTTGTCCTGGGGCAGTGACCCACAGTGTGGCCATGGCCAAGTTGGACACAGTGGGCATTGCCACTCACCTTAAAAACTAGTGCTGAGGGCTGGATAGAAGGGGGCAAAGAGCAGGCAGTATAAGGGCAACTGTATTCTTTTCTGTCATTTTACATTTTCTTGAGCATCTACTACAGGTCAGACATCATTCTGAGCACTAAGTAGTGAATGAGGCAGGCAGGGTCCTTGTTCTCCTGGGCTAACATCCTAGAGAGAAGACAGGAGGGTCTAAATCTGCAATTTCATGATCTAGTCTTTGCATAATACCTAGGTCTCTGCAGTCCTGCTAAAACTGAAGCCATGTGGTTTACTATCTCTGACCAAGGATTTAAGGCTTGGCTTCCTCCAGGCCGAGACAAGCAAAGACTGATAAATGTGCCTGAGGCTTGTTTTCAGATTCTCTTTCTGATTTTTTCATCTCCATCCTGCTACCTCCAAAGGGCTTGGGTGGGACATGAGGTTAGACTCAGCATTAGATTGGGTCATTGTGGGGCTGGAGGACTGGCTGAAGAGTTAGCCAGCTGACTGGTACCCAAGCTGCAGTGGGTTTAAGTGAGGGTAGAGGTAGGAGGCTCTGCCTAGGGCAGCAGGCCGGACCAGGCAGCCAGGGGCAAGCAGCACTCAAGCTGGAGTCAGGCATGCAGACAAGGCTGAGGTGCATGGCTGAGATGGGCACAGGGGCTGATTCCAGTTTCTCATTAAAGGGGACAACAGGGTCAAAATCTGACCAGGAGCGCAGAAATTTAGGTAAGGGCTCCAGTCCATGGATGAAGTTTAAGTCTAAGTATAACAGGGAAAGAAAGCTGAGGCCTGGAGCTCAGACAAGCGAGTTGAGCTAACTTGATAATAATTATCACGATGTTAGTAATAATAATAGCAAACCCTTACTGAGGGCATAAAAGTCTCATACTTTATGTATTCTATCTCATTCAATCGTCACAACCCTGAGGTAGGTGCTATCATTGTTCACAGTGTACAAATTATGAAATCAAGACACAGAGAGGTTAAGTAACATCCAAGGTCACACAGATTACTAAATGGTAGAGGTAAGATTTTAACCCAGTGAGCACATGGGTGCCAGGCCCTCCAGACACTGGGTCCTCCACACAGGACTGACTTCCTGCAGTCCTACCTGCTGGCAGCCTAAGGCTGCTTCCTCAGGGCTGATTTCTAGGATTAGGAAGCCGCCTTGACAGAGAAGCCCAGGACTGAAACATGAAGCTGAATAAATAACAGGCCCTGAATAAATGTTTGTTCATTGAACTTGAAGGGAAAAATGCAATTTTCTTTGGGCCCAAGTCAGATGTTGTTGCTGCAGCCCAGGTTCAGAATGTCCTTGTTTCTGCAGGTAGTTTGTGATCTTTATCCTCATCGTAGAGACAGGCCACATCTGTTCTGCTAATGAATCCAGTCTCCTTGGCCTGGATGAAGAGGGGTAGCAGAGGGGCAGGGGCATAACTACCTATAAAAACCATCTAATCAGATGGTAGTGTCCCTGGGCATTCTTTCAAATGTCCCTTTATCATCAAGGGTTGGATTTCCCTCTGATACAGACCCCATGGTTTTCTGCTGTATAATGATATCTCACTGGGGGAATGTGGGATGGAATGAGGGGTCAGTGCTGTGGTTTTCCTCCAGATGGAGAATCCAGAATGTTGCATGCCTGAGTTCCCTTCTTGGGCAGTGATTGGAAGCACAGGTCTGCTATTGGAAAGAGGTCAGATTCTTTACCTGGAAAAATATTGGCAGTAACTAAAAGGTACACACAGCAAGGAGGTAGAGTTTCCCAGCATTAATCTGAAGGCAAGAGTCAATAGGATCAAGCCCCCAAAGGTAGATGTGCATGTGTGTGTGCGAGTGTCTTTGAGTGTGTTGTGTGCATGTGTATATATGTGTCTGTCTGCGTCCTCTTATGGTGTACAGGTGCATGTGTATGACTGTGTTTGGGTGTTTGTGTGCATGCATGTCTTGTGCACGTGTGTGTGTGTGCGTGTCCAGAAGAGCTGTCCATCATGGAGGAGTGGTTCTGCCTTCTTGCCCCACATCCTAGAATTGAGAATTTCATGACCTGGCAAATTGCCTCTGAACCTCTGTCTCCAGTCCACCGCTGAGGGACCCTGGTGTGCCCTGATCACTTACCCCCTCTCCACCCACCTGTCGGCTGTGACATCTCCCCCTCCGGGAAGTTCACTCTGGCCCCACCCAGCACCCTCCTCTCTTGCAGCAGCAGGGCCCCCTCCTGAGGCCCTGATCTCCAGGAGCTCACAGTCTAATTGTCCCACAGGAGTTCTCGCACAGATGTGGCATCGCAGCGTCTGCTGACTGGCCACCTCACTGACTGCCCTCAAGGAACCCTCACTCTTTGTGGAGACAGAGCAGAGTCTGGAACAGAACTGTCCTTGAGTTTTCATCCCCAAGACCCTCCCAGCAGCAGTAAACACATCTTATGCAAGCAGTGAATCCGTTTGTGTTGTGTCTGTGAGGAATGTCTGTGCATCCTCCTGGCTATGGAGAGTTCAGCTCAGATGTTTGTGGAGGTGAGATCTAAACAGAGCAGGTGCACTGTGGAAGAAGGAGGCAGGTGGTGCTCCAGGAGGGGTTCGCCCTGGGGAAACGAGGCTGACAAAGCCTGCAGCGTGAGCCCTGAGCGTGTGGGGACACGTGGTTGCTTTTAGACATGCGACTCGTTTGGAACCCCGAGCTAGCTCAGCACGGTGGACTCAGGGTCTTCGGCCCTCCCACTACCGGCACAAACCGTGTCACTCACCCTGCAAGGCAGCGTCATAACCACGTACCATGTAACCAACTAAATGAGCACCCCAGTCAGGGAAAAGAGCGTGTAACTGTACCAAGCAGATGTCAGCATCACTGACTGGATTTTAACTCCTTCCTAAGAGGGTCAGAGGCTGAATCCAAGTAGCTCTGCTTGCTGCGGGAGAGCAGAGAAACTGGGCGGATTCTTCAACAACCAGCCCTCACCTTTTCTTGGGAGCAGAGAAGCAGATCAGCAACAGCTGAATTTTAGATTCCAGAAGCCTGGCCCTCCCCTCACACATCATACCACCTAGGTGGGTTCAGTGATCTTGCTTTGTCTTCAGGCAGGGTCATGGGTTGTGGAACGTGGCTGTCTTAGCTGTGTTGGGGTCTCTGAGTAGACCCCAAGCAGGGAGCTCTGCTTTCCTGATTCACCGTTTCCACATAGACATTTACCTGCCGTTCGAGGAAGCAGGAAGTGGGGAGGGAAATTGTTTAGTTCTTTTTTTTTTTTAAGAATAGTTAGGGGCTTCCCTGGTGGCGCAGTGGTTGAGAGTCCGCCTGCCGATGCAGGGGACACGGGTTCGTGCCCCGGTCCGGTCCGGGAGGATCCCACATGCCGCGGAGCGGCTGGGCCCGTGAGCCATGGCCGCTGAGCCTGCGCGTCCGGAGCCTGTGCTCCGCAACGGAAGAGGCCACAGTGGTAAGAGGTCCGCGTACCGCAAAAAAAATAAAAAATAAGAATAGTTAGTAGTTAATGCTAGAGTGTGAGCAATCTCCCACGGCCCGTGCTGGCGATGCATCAGGTGGCAATGATGCAGAGTAGTTCCTGCCCTCAGAGAGCTCACACTCCAGTAGATAAATCACATGGTAGATGCTCACTTAATAGCATTGCTATTTCTCTGGGAGTAACCAAAGTCGCCTGATGCTGGCCCGGCACAGGAGGATTGTAGAGACAATCCTCTCTACACATGAACACCTTCTCCAACCCCAGGTAGGCTCATGAGACCTTCCCCCTTACCCCAGGCTGAGAGAAACCCCCTGCCTGTGATCCATCACCTCTGGGACTTCCCTCCTGTCCTGACATCACTCTGTTATAATTATTTGATCACATATCTGCCTTTCCCACCAAAGTAAAGCCCAGTGAGATCAGAGACTATGTCTGTCTGACTTACTCCTGCTTTCTCAGTGCCTGACACTTAAGTAGAGCCGCTGACATTGTTTGATGATGAATAAATGGGAAAGAACCATGAACAGTAGGAACATAAGCAAAAATTGAATAAATAAGTTTTCTGTACTTAAAGTTCTGAACCTGTGTGTCAAAGGACTCACTGAATTCAAGGTAAATTGAAAAACTTCATGTAGGTTTCATGTGGCAAAGTATTTTAATTAAAAGGGTTATACACACACACACACATTCAAAGGAGGAAGAAAAAGCTACCATAAACAGGATCACATGACCAATATCTGAAAAGTATCAAAAAGCAGAATTGCCTCAAACCTCTCCACAGTTCTAAGGATCAGAAGACAGTGGAACTGTGGCTACAGAATTTGAGTAGAAAAGTTTACACTCAAGAATTCCATATATAGCTGTGTTGTCATTCTTGGGTGAAGACTGAAAAGGAACATTTCCAGATACGCAATGTCTCAGGTACTATATTATTATTTCTAAGAAAGCTACACCAGCATACATGCCAATGAAAGAAGAAAGGGATCAAAATCAGGATCTGGACAGGAAAAGCTGTCTGATTGATTTAAAATCAAGTAAGTTAAAAGCTATGTGAGGCATTGAAAATAATTTAAAATCATATCACAAAACTGAATACAAAATCCCAAAACAGTTTTTCAAAAGAAGGGTAGAATGCTAAAAGCTGTATAATACTACTTGTGACGTGTACACTTTTATGTATATTATACTTTACTAAAAATCAAAAAAGAACTACAACACCAGGGGGTGTGGGGGGGAGGGATGAATTGGCAGAACACAGAGGATTTTTAAGACGGTGAAAATACTCTGTGTGATAAGGCAATGATAGGTACATGTCATTATACATTTGTCCAAACCCATAGAATGTAAAACACCAAGAGTGAACCCTAAAGTTAATGATGGACTGGGTGATTATGGTGTGTCAGTGTAGGCTCATCATTGTAATAAATGTCCCACTCTGCTGGGGGATGTTGATAATGAAGATGGCTGTGCATGAGGGGGTGCAGAGTGTATATAGAAAATCTCTGTACTCATCCTTCTGCTTAGTGTGGCTGTGAACTTAACGTCGCTCTAAAAATAAAGTCTATTAGGGCTTCCCTGTGGCGCAGTGGTTGGGAGTCCGCCTGCCGATGCAGGGGACGCGGGTTCGTGCCCCGGTCCGGGAGGATCCCACATGCCACGGAGCGGCTGGGCCCGTGAGCCATGGCCGCTGAGCATGCGCGTCTGGAGCCTGTGCGCCGCAACGGGAGAGGCCACAACAGTGAGAGGCCCGCATACCGCAAAAGATAAAATAATAAATAAATAAATAAATAAGGCCTGTATAATAATAATATGGTTTCTGTAATACATATTAAATTAATAAAGACTGAGAAATTAAGGAAGGGGCATGGAAAATAAACGTATGCAGAATCCTAAAATCATTGTATGGAGTGAACATTAGAAATTATTTTGTTCTTGACTTTGAGAATTAGAGAAGTATAGATTTATTTTTATGTAATGGTAAAAAGAAAACAGTACAGGAAAATATAAAATGAAATACAGATTTCTTCTCCCTTCTTCTGTCTCTAGTCCTTTTTCCCAAAAGTAACCACAGGTAACAGATTATTGTATATTCTTCCAGGAAAAAAATGTCTAGCTACATATAAACACATTTACACAAATGAGATCACACCATTTATACCTTATTATTTTCACAGAATAATATGTCTTAGAGATCCAGTTGTCACATACAGAGCTTTCTCCTTTTGATGGCTATATTGTATTCCATTGAATGAATGTACCATAACTTATCTAGCCAATCCCTAAATCATGTATTGTTGTTTCCATTTTTATCTCTATAAACAATGTTATAATTTAATATGTGTACATTTATTAATGTTTTTATAAGGAAAAATTCTACCAGTGGACTTGCCAGGTCAAAGGGAATACATCACTTTAAATTTTTGATAGCTATTGCCAAATTACGCTAAAACAACATTATGTGCAAGTTCCTGCTTCTACATACTTCATAAGCACAGGGTGTTATTAAATTTTTAATTTTCTACTAATGTTATAGGCAAAAATAGTATTTTCATTGGATTTTAATAACTTTATTATATGTGAGATTGAACATTTTTTTCTATTATTAAAGTGAAATTTGCATTAACATAAAACTAACCATTTTTAAATACACAATTTAGTAGCATTTAATACACTCAAAATGTTGTACATCCACCACCTTATCCAATATCAGAACATTTTCATCACCCCAGAAAGAAACCCCATACCCATAAAGCAGCACTCCCCCACTCCCCCCTACTCTCAGCTCCTGGCAACCATCAATCTAGCCCATTTTCTATTTTTATAGATTTACTTATTTTGTATATTTCATGTAAATAGACCAATACAATATGTAACCTTTTGTGTCTGGCTTCTTTCACTTACCATAATTTTTTTGAGGTTCATCCACATTGTAGCATGTATCAATACTTCATTCTTTTTTATGATTGAATAATATTCCATTTTATGTGTATACCACAATTTGTTTATCCATTCATCCACTGATGGACATTTGGGTTGTTTCCACCTTTTGGCTATTTGTGCTGCTATGTATATGCATATATAGGTATTAGTTTGAGTACCTATTTTCAATTCTTTTTAGGTACACACCTAGGAGTAAAATTGCTGGGTCACATGGTAATTCTGTTTAGGTTTTTGAGAAACCACCAAACTGTTTTCCACAGTGACTGAACCATTTTGCTTTCCCACCAAGTGTATAAAGGTTCCAATTTGTCTACATCCTTGTCAACACTTGTTATTTTCTGATTTATTATTATAGTCATCCTAGTGGTCATGAAGTGGTATCTCATTGTGATTTTGATTTGCATGTCCCTCATGACTAATGATGTTGAGTGTCTTTTCATGAGCTTGTTTGGCCATCGTATATCTTGTTTCAAGAAATGTCTACTCAAGTCCTTTTCTCATTTAATATTGGGTTGTTCGTCATTTTCTTGTTGAGTTGCAGGAGTTCTTTTTATATTGGATATGTAGTCTAGACACTAGACCCTTGTCAGATATATGATTTGAAAATATTTTCTCCTATTCTGTAGATTGTCATTTTACTTTCTTGATATTGTTTTTTAATGCACAAACGTTTTTCATTTTGATGAAGTCCAATTTATCCATTTATTCTTTTGTTGTTTGTGCTTTTGGTGTCAGATCTAAGAGTACACTGCCAAATCCAGTATCATGAAGGTTTATCCCTATGTTTTCTTCTAAGAGTTTTATAGTCTTAGCTCTTATATTTAGGCCATGGATCTGTTTTGAGTTAATTTCTGTATACGTTGTGAGTAGGGGTCCAGTTTCATTCTTTTGCATGTGGATATCCAGTTCTCCCACAGTATTTGTTGAAGAGTCTATTCTTTCCCCATGACCCCTTGTGAAGAATTAATAGGCCATGGATGTATGGGTTTATCTGACTCTCAATTTGATTGTTGTTTTTTTTTTAAGAAGCTGCCAAACTATTTTCCAGAGCAACTGTACCAGTGTGAGTGAAGTGTAGAAATCTTACCTCCTTTTATATTCCTTACCCTCCTCAATTTATAATACAATTGTATTAACTATTTCCTCTACATACGTTGAGAACCACATCAAATGATGCTATAGTTTTTCCTTCAATCATGAAACACAATTTAGAAAACCCAATAGAAGGAAGACCTCTTGTATTTACCCAGACTTCTGCTGACAGTGTTTTCTTCCTCCCTCATGTTCCAAGATTCCTTCTTTCGTCATTTCCTTTCCATTTAGAGAACTTGCTTTAGGCATTCTTTCAGGGTAGGTCTGTCAGCAACGAATCCTCTTAATTCTCCTTCAGCTGAAAATATCTTTGTTTCCCCTTCATTCCTAAAGGATAATTTCACTGGGTATTGAATTCTGGGTTTTCTTTCAACACTTGAAAAAGTGTGTGCCACTTCCTTCTGGCCTCCATGGTTTCTGCTGAGCAATCTGCTGTCATTTGAATTATTTTTCTCCTATAAGTAAGGTGTCATTCCTTGTTGGCAGCTTTCAAGATTTTTGTTTTTAATTTTCAACAGTTTGACTATGACATTTCTTGGTGTGAGTTTCTTTGGATTTATCCTGTTTGAGATTTACCCAACATGTTGAATGGGTATGTTTTGGTCTTTTGCCACATTTGGAAATTTTTCAGCCATTATTTCTTTGAATATTTTTTCAGCCTCATGCTATTTCTCCTCTCCTTCTGGGACTCTGATGACATAAATGTTAGATCTTTTGTTACAGTCCCACAGGTCCCTGAAGCTCTAGTCATTTTTCTTTTCTGGTCTCTTTTCTCCTGTTATTTAGACTGAGTAGTTTCTCTTGGTTCTCCCTTCAAGTTCACTGATTCTTGCCTCTTTTCTTTCCATTCTCCTGTTGAACCCATCCACTTATTTATTTCCTTTTTTTAAAATTTATTTTTAAATTTATTTATTTATTTATTTATTTTGGGCTGTGTTGGGTCTTTGTTTCTGTGCGAGGGCTTTCTCTAGTTGTGGCAAGCGGGGGCCACTCTTCATCGTGGTGCACAGGCCTCTCACTATCCCGGCCTCTCTTGTTGCGGAGCACAGGCTCCAGACGTGCAGGCTCAGTAGTTGTGGCTCACGGGCCTAGTTGCTCCACGGCATGTGGGATCTTCCCAGACCAGGGCTTGAACCCGTGTCCCCTGCATTGGCAGGCAGATTCTCAACCACTGCGCCACCAGAGAAGCCCCTATTTATTTCCTTTACTGTATTTCTCAGTTGTGAACTTTCCATTTGGTTCTTCTTTATATCTTCTGTTTCCGTGCTGAGACTTCCTATTTTTTCATTTGTTTCAAGTGTGTTCGTAATTGCTCATCAAAGCATGTTTGCAATGTCTGTTTAAAAATCTTTGTTAGATAATTCTAACATCCCTATCATAACACTGTTCACATTTGTTGATTGCCTTTTCTCATGCAGTTGAGGTTTTCCTGGTTCTTGATATGATGAGTGAGTGTCAGTTAGATCCTGGACATTTTGGATATTACGTTATGAGACTTGGGATCTTATTTAAATCTTGTGTTTTAGCTGGCCTCCTCACATCCCATGTTGTCAGGTAGAGGGCAGGGGATACCACCTTGTTACTTCCAGGTGGGAGTGGAAGTCCACATTTTCTACTCAGCCTCCATGACAACCAAGGTGGGGAAGGGCTCTGAATTACCCCTGGGAGGGAGGTGGGAGTTCTGGCTTCCCACTCAGCCTCCTCTATACCACCCTGGCTGGGAGGGGCAGGAGTGCCTCTTTACTGCTCCCCATGTAGCTTCTACTGATCCCTTGGGGTCTGGCCTCATTATCACATGGCAGGAGGATGAAAGTCCCAGCTCCCCACTCAGCCTCCTCTGATACCACCCTAGTGGGGATCTGACAAAGGGGGATGTCTGCTCCCCACTCTGCCTTTGCAGAGGCAGGTAGGAGTGGGGCCTCCGTTTGTTCTATGCTATATGCCTGGCGTAGAGCAGTTGTTCTACTTCCTTTTTCTGGCAGGCTTTTCTTGAGGACTTTTTTGTTTGCATCCATTGGGGTTTCTGAGTTTCTCCAGCACCCAGGCACCCAGTTTAGGATGTATGAAACTAAAACAAAAGAAAGTAAAACAAAAAACCCACACACAGGTGGGCTCACCTGTCTGTCATTTCTCAGGCCCCGAGGTCCCTAGCTATCCTGCTTCTTCTCTCCACCTTCCAGGGCCTTCCTCATGTGTACAGGCAGACATCAGAGGTAGTGTGGGTTCACTTCCAGACCAATGCAATAAAGTGAATATTGCAATAAAGCAAGTCACACAAACTTTTTTCATGTGTAACTTTCATAACATATGAAAGTTATGTTTACACTATACGATAGTCTATTAAGTGTGCAATAGCATTATGGCCAAAAAAACCCACAATATATGTACTTAATTAAAAAATAAAATACTTTATTTCTAAAATATGACATCATCTGAGCCTTCAGTGAGTTGTAATTTTTTTGCAATAATAACATCAAAGAGCACCAATCACAGATCTCCATAACAAATATAATAATAATGAAAAAGTTTGAAGTATTGTGAGAATTAGCAAAATGTGACACAGAGACATGAAGTGAGCAAATGCTTTTGGAAAAATGGTGTCAATAGACACCATTTTGCTCAACACAGGGTCATCACAAACCTTCAACTTGTAAAAAAAACTCGATATCTGTGAAGCGCAATAAAGCAAAGTGCAATAAAATGAGATAGATAGATATATATAAATACACACATATATGCGCCCAGGGTTTTCAGCTGTCCTTAGCGGGAGGAGTATTCCATCTTTCTGCCAAACTTTTAACTATTATAGATTTATAACATGCTTTAAATTTCTCGTTGGTTACTCTTCACTCATTACTCTTCTTTTTCAGAATTATCAAAGCTATTTTATGTGTTTTCTCGAGGTGAACCCTAATATTATTTTAAGTTCCAAAATAAGAGTGTAGATATGGTTGCAGGTATCTCATCAATTTTATAGATTAATTTAAGGAGCATAAGCATCTTTTCAACGTTGAATATCTGTTTAGCTCTCCAAGAACTAGGATACTTTCCAGCATGCTTGCATTCTCAATATCCCTCAGGAGAGTTATTTTAGGTTTTCTTCCTATAGATCCTTTGATTTCTTGTTGAGTTTATTCTTCAGTGTTTTATCCTTTTCTTGTATATTATAAATGGAACACTTTTCCATTATGCCTTCTAACTGGTTATGATTTGTATATGGGAATGCCATTCATTTTTTTCAATATATTTTATTTTATTTATTTTTATGGAAGTATAGTTGATTTACAATGTCATGTTAGTTTCTGGTGTACAGCACAGTGATTCAGTTTTATAGATATATTCTTTTTCAGATTCTTTTCCTCTCTGTGCTGTACAGTAGGTCCTTGTTGGTTATCTATTTTATAGACAGTAGTGTGTATATGTTAATCCCAACCTCCTAATTTATCCCTACCCCCGCCTTCCCCTTTGGTAACCATGAGCTTGTTTTCTACGTCGTGAGTCTATTTCTGTTTTGTAGATAAGTTCATTTGTAACTTTTCTTTTTAGATTCCACATATAAGTGATATGATATTTGTCTTTCTCTGCCATTCATTTTTATATATTAAATGTACATCCACCCACTTCAGTATATTCTCTCATTATTTCTAGTGGTTTTTCATTTGTTCTCATGCATCCGAGGTATCAAATCATACCGTGTATAAATAATTATATGTTTCATGCTCCACTTCAGCATTAGCATTCCTTCCTTTCTTGTGGCCTTCCAGAAAACTGTTCAATAAAAGTGGTGGTGATACATCCTCATCTGGTTTCTGACTTTAATGGGGGCGCTTTCAGTGTTTCAGCATTAGGTGTGGTAGCATGTTGGACTGTGGTTTGTGATACTTTTTTTTTAATAACGCAGGGGAAAGGACTCATCTATTTCTATTCTTATCACAATGTTGTTCATTGTGATAAGAATAATACAAGTGTTTAAACATATAAAAACAAAAGAGTTTAAACATATACAAACTTTGCCATCTGGAGATTTTAAAACACTCTCTTACATAACTGTTGGGTCAGAAAGAAAATACAAAAATTGAGTCACAGTGTGCTTAGAGAATAATCTAAATAAGAACCGAGCTGTATTAATCAGAAGTATTAAGTATTAAGTTGGAACATGTAACAACTTAAACTAGCTTGAGTAAAAGGGGGGATTTATTGACTCACAAAACCAAGCAGCAGAAACATCAGGGTGCAGGTAGCCTCGGAGGACGGCCATGATTCATCCATCATGATCTCCCAGAGCAAACACAGAACCGGACACTCTGCTTCTGGCCCTAGGGCTGCTTGTGGCCAGTGCTTGTGGCCTGTGGTGCCTGTGAGGGAGGTAAAGACAGGTTGTAAGGGATGCTCAGAGTGTTGAGCTCGGGGAGGGACCACCGAGACAGAGGCACCTGGAGTGGGGCACTGTTGGTAATGTGGCGTCAATAATAGCGAAAGGACCAGGGTTTGTGAATGATTTCCTTTTTCTTTTCTAAATTAAAGCAAAATCAAAGTTAGCAGCATAGTGACCTCATTCTCACACCCACCTTGTCCTTGTATGTTTTCCTGAGTAATAGAGGGAGGAGAGAGAGAGTTACAGCTGGTGCCCCAGGGGAATGCAGAGGGTGTGGGCCCAGGTCTGCGTGTGAACCCCGAGAGCCTCCCCACCCTCGATATCATGTGAACATCTGCTCTGGGAGATGGAGGAAGCAAGGGGTCTTGTACTCAGTGGTCTTTGTGCCCCTTGTAGCATAAATTTACTAAGTGCCTACTGTGTGCAGTAGGGATCAGGGGTCACAGGAGCCAATGGAGGGGCTGGTCTGGGCTCACCTCTTGCCCCCTCCCTTATCCCATACTCCCACCGTAAGTAATGACCTGTATTTCCCCACACATTTCTTGCTGTTCCATACCTCAGTGCCTTTGTATATGTTGTTCTCTCTACCTGGGATGCCCTTTTCCTGCTGGCAAACTCCTCCTTCTCACAGACACAGCTCAAGAGTCTCTTCTTCCATGAAGTGTGCAATGTCCCGAAAAGCTGATTCCTCACTCCTGGTGCCACCACAAACCTGGTGCCCGCCTCTACTCCCTGCCTACACTGCACTCACCTCCATGTCCCTTACTGGACCATGACTGTTCGTTGTTAAATGAAGTAAGTGAATGAATGAATGATGATCATTATGACCTAGCACATTACTAGGGTGCCAACACCCAGCAGTACACTCCTTCTGATGGGCACGGTATCCCCGGGGGCATCTGGGAGAGAACCCCAGAATTGGAGGCAGACCCTGCCTGACACACAGTAGGCTCTCAGTGAATGACTGCCATAGCTTCCGGTTCTGACTGCTTGCCACGTGAATGGAGGCAGGGTGAGTGGAGGGCCATGGGACACAGGGTTCACGACACCCCAGTCTGAGCCTCTGTCTTCTTTGCCTTTCTGTCTCCAGGAATCGCACCAAAGGCAAGAAAAGACCTTTAAATTTGCCTTTAGAAAAATCTCTTGTTCGTTGAGACTTTCATTGTGAGAAGTAGGATGAGACTGTGGTTTCAAGGCCTCAGTGGCAGCCTCCCACATCTGTCACTTTCTGGGTTGCTTCAAAAGGCTAGAAGGCGCCTTCAGATCTGTGCATTTTTTCACAGAAGTGTTTGTTCTTTTCTTTCCCTTGGGCTTACATTTTCTTGGAAAGTGTTGCAGATGTTGGGCAAAGTTGGTGCAAGGAAGCGTCTTTAAACAATGACTGTACATTTGAGAGGCATCCCAGCCACAAATCACAGGGACCACTCGGGGCTCTAAGCCTTCACCGTCTTGGCCTTTGCTTCTGGTGGGCAGACCTGATGCTCAGGCCTTGTGTCTGAAAGCACTGGTTTGCACGCTGTGAACATGGCGTGCCATGGAAAGGCACTGGGCCTTGTGAGGCAGGTGACCCAGGCTCCAGGGCCTGTGCCTCTCACTGGCAAGTGAACATCACCTATAAAATGGGAAGAATAATCCTGCTCTCAAGGGGGCGTTGCAACCATAGGGGCAATGCATTTAAACTCTCCAAGGGGAGGAGGGAGAAGTTGCATTTTTTAGCACCCATCTATATGTGAGGCAGGTACATGATGTGGTGGGTCGGAGCCTGGATTCAAGTGTGGCTCAGCATTCTTAGCCAAGGGACCTTGAGCAGGTTATTTCTCCTCTCTGGGTCTAAGTCTCCTCTTCAGTAAATTGGGGGTAACATCAGGATTAAGTGAGATAATACTTAAACTCGGAGGACCATGTCTGGCAGACAGTAATAGTTTGATGTGTGTCTGACTTATAGAATATCTCAGTAAGTTGCAGTTTTCATTCATTCACTTCCTTCTTACTACTAGTACTTAGATCTGGCAATTAACGGATACTTTATGGGTTTAAAAAAGGCAGAGATGACTGACAATACCAAGTGGTGGCAAGGATGTGGAGCACCTAGAACTCTCATACACTGCCAGTGGAGGATGCAAAATGGTACAGTTACTTTGGAAAACAGTTTTGGAAACCAGTGTCTTACAAAGATAGACATCCACTTCTCATATGACTCCACAATCCCACACTTAAGTATTTACCCAAGAAGAATGAAAGCTTATGTTTACACAAAAACCTGTATGCAAACATTTGTAGCAGAGTTATTCATAATCACCCAAAATCAGAAATGATCCAATTGCCCTTCAAATGAAAAATGGAAAAACAAACTGTGGTATATCCATACAATGGAATCTCATCCAGCAATAAAAAAGGAACAAACTATTGTTACATGCAACAGTATGGGTGAATCTCAAATACACTATGCTAAGATAAAGAAGCTGGACTCAGAAACAAATCAGACGGGAATAAAGATGCAGACCTACTAGAGAATGGACTTGAGGATACTGGGAGGGGGAAGGGTAAGCTGGGACA
>NC_041215.1:8599099-8603946 GCF_002837175.3 Physeter macrocephalus | reverse complement strand
CTGATTCACTTTGTTATAAAGCAGAAACTAACACACCATTGTAAAGCAATTACACTCCAATAAAGATGTTAAAAAAATACAAAATAAAATAAAATATAATAACAAATCAGACTGCATCCTGCATGCTTCCATATATGTGACGTTCTATAAAAGGCAAAAGGGTAGGGACAGTAATCGAAAGCAAGGACTCAAACAGATGCTTGTACACCCATGTTTATAGCAGCATGATTCATAATATTGAAAAGGTGGAAACAATCCAGATGTCCACCAATAGATGAATTGATTAACAAAATATGGTCTATACTTACAATAGAATATTATTCAGCCTTTAAAAGGAAGGAAATTCTGACACATGCCACAACATGGATGAACCTTGAGGACATTATGTGTAACAAGCCAGACACGAAAAGACAAATACCATATGATTCTGCTTATATGAGGTTACTAGAGGAGTCAAATTCATAGAGACAGACAGTGGAAGGGTGGGTGCCAGGGACTGGAGTGGGGCTGGGGTGAAGAGTTATTGTTTAATGGGGACAGAATTTCTGTTTGGGATGATGAAAAAGTTCTGGACTGTAGTGATGGTTACACAGCATTGTGGATATACTTAATGCTATTGAATTATACACTTAAAAACAGTTATAATGGTAAATTTTATGTTATGAATATTTTACCACAGTTTTTAAAAAACTGTAGGGACAGAGAACACATTGGTGATTGCCAGGGATTAAGGATGAGAGGTAGGGTAGGATAAGAAAATTTGGGGGATGATGGAACTATTCTGTGCCTTTGATTGTTATTGTGGTCACGTGACTATTCATTAGTCAAGAGACCTGTACACCAAAAGAATGAATTTTACTCCATGTAAATTTAAAATTAAATTTTAAAAAAGAGGCCTTCCAGCTGGGCTCTGACTCTTCATGCTGTTTCATTTAACAAACAAATATTTATTAACTCCACCTGTGCACTGGCACAGCATTAAGAACCTGTGTCCCCGGAACCCCAGGAATGGACATGGGGTGGATCCTGAGACAGCTGACCAGGAGGAGATGAGAACAATGTGTCTTAGTATAATTTTGATAAAAATCATGCCAGTAAGTTTTCCCTTGGAGACCAGCTCTGAAATCTCGTGGCTCTGGATGTTTTACTATCATTTTTTAGATAAGTATGTTTATATAGCCGCCTTTCACATCCGCCTCCTTTTGATGCTCTGGTTTTAAAAACCGTCTCTGGTTTTTGTTTGCATTTGTTGTTTTAAAACTAGGAAAACAACCCATGTTTTGAGCGCTTTCCATGAGCCTCCTGGGCCTTCCCCAAGGCAAGGTATGGGGTCTTGTCCTCCAGGCCACTGTGTTCAGCCTGCTGTCAGCTTCTCCCTCCCATGTTCACAGACATCAGATAAAAGAGACAGTTCAATTACAAGTGAGAGAGACTGGCTTCAACAGAATAGAGAACGTGCTGGGTCATGGAACTTAAAGGCCCAGGCTGGTCTAGCTTCAGGCATGGCTGGATCCAGTATCTAATTAGCATCTTTAGGATTCTCCATCTCTGTCTTTTCCTCCTTCTCTCTCCCGGGGTCCTGGTGCTTCCTTTGACTCCCAGACTCTCTCCTCTGTGCTGACCACTCACAGCCACAGCTCCTCATCCAGGTACTAGGGAAGCTGACCACACTCCCTGTGGTCATTTTCCTTTCATGATTTTCCTCATGAGAAGCAATTTGTTAGGGCCTATTTGAATGCTGGCATCCACATGCACGACAGGGGAACAGGCCCCTTCTGCCTGCCCTTGCCTGTGTGTACCCCTCACTTGCGCAAAGGCCTCCCTCCCTCCTCAAGTTCTCTCTCTCAACCCACCAACGGTGCTTAATTAAGTCCACAAGCCCCGGAGCCCCCATGCCACCCTGTGGGGACCGTCCAAGCCCACTTCTTTAGATCATGACTGAGCAAACATCCCAGAGAGAGTGACACAAAAATGCAGTTGTTTCTCCATTTCTTTTTCATTCATCTGCTTAACAGACCCTGCAGGAGTGTCCACTGTATGCCAGGCTGCCTGGGGCCCAGGAATAAAGATGAAAAGGTTACTACCTCTCAGAGAGCATGGTCTAAAGAGAGACAGATCGGCAGAAAAAGGCACGCTCAGGAGGTCCTATTATGTAAGGACACTGGGGTCCAGAAAAAGGCCTTTTAATTTCCATAGTAGAGTGAAAAAAAAGGTTTCATTGGAACTAAATCTTGAAAACAGAAACCAGAAATAAACTCATTTTTAAAATATTATCTCATATTTAACTATGTTGAAGTTATAATAATGAAAAGAATTTTTCTTTTTTCTTTTTCTTTTTTGGTTGGATTTTACCAGTAAAGTTATGTGAAAGCACTGTAAGTTTTTTTCACATTTGAATGTCACAGCATGTTAATAAAGAGAATAATTTGTGCACCAGTCTTCAAGAGCTGCCATAATCAGTTTTCCCATAAGTCTTTCTTGACCTTCTTTTTACCCGAATCCCTCTCTTTTGAAGCGGCCATCTTGTCCTTATCCTTGGATTGTTTCTCTGCTTCAGTCATTACCGGGCTGACTTGGCCAGAGCCAGCCCCATCTGCAGACATATAATCCCAGCAGTCCTCCAACATCGCTCTCATCACTTCATGAAAGTCTGCATCTTTTTTTTTTTTTTTTTTGGATTCTTATCTCAGGTCCAACATTTATGAGCATAAAAGCTTGGATTTCTCCAAGTCCCTGCTATAAAATGAGGTGCTGATAACTAACATACAGAAATAAATGAGATTATTAGAAATCAGTACACAGTAAATGATAAACAAATAGTACTTCTCTTTTCTTCTTGAACATTGTATGATTTTTCTATGAAATATTTGCCTTTACTAATTTCAATTTCTGTTGCTTTATAGCATCTCTTACTAAATGGCTCTTGTAAATACTCAAAGAAGATAAATCCCTCTCCTCTTCACAAAGTCTGCATCTTTTGACAAGGTTTGCAATTCCTCTTGCAGTGGATTTGCATCATATTATTTATAGTCACAAATAACTACTTCAAACAGCAGGTGCATTTACAACAAACAGGTGTCATGCAGACACAGCATAACAAAGACAGGGACAGGATGAGTGGGCCGAGGCGCTGGTACTACCAGGCAGTACTCCGTGAAGCCTCAGATATTGGATTGTCATGTGAGAACCCCCTGCACAGTGCCTGAGAATGTTTCTTTCTCCTGAAACACAAATCTGATCCGTTGCAGCCTTAGCTCCTTACACCCCTGCCCAATCTCAGTCCTTCAGGACCCCTTCAGTAAGGCCCCAAGACAAAGTCTGAGCTCTTTGCACAGTCCACAGTGCCTCCATGAGCTACCCAACCTGGCCAGTCCTATTTCTGACTGTTTCACCACTTGGCCTATGCTGGTTCACATCTCAGTAGCTTAGTTCACAACTTCCCCTCTCCTGGAACACCCTCCCCCTTGACTTCTCCTCCTTCCAGATCCCCTCACCAAGGGTCTCTTCCCCCATGAAGTCCTCCCTGTCCACCCTGGCAGGGCTGATTCCTCCTTCCTGCGACCCCACAGGCCTGGTTGCCACCATGCCACTGCTGCCCTTGAGGGATATCTTCCTCCTTCACCAGACTCCTCGTTTATCCCCAAGGCCAAATGCAGAATATTTATTCAATTAAAATGAAAAAGGGAGAAGTAAAAATATTCACATTTTAGTCCAGGGAAAGCTTTAGCACTTGAGCATAAAACTTTTTCCCAAGCTCCCAGCGGCCAGAGCAATGAGGATCAGTGGGTCCCCTCTGCCCCCATGTGGTGTTGTGGTCTCCAGCCCAGGGTGCCCACACCTATGTGAACATCAGAGTCACCAGGAGCTGGTAAAACACAGGTTCCTGGACACCACTCCAGAAGATTGTCCTCCAGTCAGACTGGGGTGGGGATCAGGAGTCTGCATTTCTTTTTTTCTTTTTCATTTATTTATTTATTTATCCATTTTATACATATTAGTGTATATATGTCAATCCCAATCTCCCAATTCATCACACCACCTCCCCCCGCCACTTTCCCCCCGTGGTGTCCATACGTTTGTTCTCTGCATCTGTGTCTCAATTTCTGCCCTGCAAACCGGTTCATCTGTACCATTTTTCTAGGTTCCACATATATGCGTTAATATACGATATTTGTTTTTCTCTTTCTGACTTACTTCACTCTGTATGACAGTCTCTAGTTGTTGTTTGTAGATTTTCTGATGATGCCCGTTCTAACTGGTGTGAGGTGATACCTCATTGTAGTTTTGATTTGCATTTCTCTAATAATTAGTGATGTTGAGCAGCTTTTCATGTGCTTCTTGGCCATCTGTATGTCTTCTTTGGATAAATGTCTATTTAGGTCTTCTGCCCGTTTTTGGATTGGGTTGTTTGTTTTTTTAATATTGAGCTGCATGAGCTGTTTATATATTTTGGAGATTAAACCTTTGTCCGTTGATTTGTTTTCAAATATTTTCTCCCATTCTGAGAGTTGTCTTTTCGTATTGTTTGTAGTTTCCTTTGCTGTGCAAAAACGTTTAAGTTTCATAAGGTCCCACTTGTTCATTTTTGTTTTTATTTCCATTACTCTAGGAGGTGGATCTAAAAATATTTTGCTGTGATTTATGTCAAAGAGTGTTCTTCCTATGTGTTCCTCTAAGAGTTTTATAGTGTCCGGTCTTACATTTAGGTCTCTAATCCATTTTGAGTTTATTTTTGTGTATGGCGTTAGGGAGTGTTCTAATGTCATTCTTCTACATGTAGCTGTCCAGTTTTCCCAGCATCACTTATTGAAGAGGCTGTCTTTTCTCCATTATATATTCTTGCCTCC
>NC_041215.1:8596767-8598800 GCF_002837175.3 Physeter macrocephalus | reverse complement strand
CCCTGCATCGGCAGGCGGACTCTCAACCACTGCGCCACCAGGGAAGCCCCCTAGACATTTTTGATGTGATTTTTAAACAGATTATTTTCTTGCTTTCTCTTTCTGATAGTTCATTATTAGTATATATTTAGAAAAGCAACAGATTCTGTATATTAAGCTTGTATTTTGCTATGTTATTAAATTCATTATTAGTTCTAATAGTTTTTTGGTGGAAACTTTAGGGTTTCTATATATAGCATCATGTCATCTGTAAACAGTGACAGTTTTACTTCTTCCCTTCCAATTCTGATGCCTTTTATTTCTTTTTCTTCTCTGATTGCTGTGATTAGGACTTCCAAAACTATGTTGAATAATATTGGTGAGAGTGGACATCCTTGTCTTGTTCCTGATCTTAAATGACATGCTTTCAGTTTTTCACCATTGAGAATGATGTTTGCTGTGGGTTTGTCATATATGGCCTTTATTATGTTGAGGTAGGTTCCCTCTATGCCCACTTTCTGCAGAGTTTTTATCATAAATGGGTGTTGAATTCTGTCAAAAGCTTTTTCTGCATCTGTTGAGATGATCAGATGGTTTTTCTTCTTCAATTTGTTAATATGGTGTATCACATTGATTGATTTGCATGTAGTGAAGAATCCTTGCATCCCTGGGATAATTCCCACTTGATTATGGTATATGATCCTTTTAATGTGTTGTTGGATTCTGTTTGCTAGTATTTTGTTGATGATTTTTGCATCTATATTCATCAGTGATATTGTTCTGTAATTTTCTTTTTTTGTAGTATCTTTGTCTGCTTTTGGTATCGGGGTGATGGTGGCCTCATAGAATGAGTTTGGGAGTGTTACTTCCTCTACTATTTTTTGGAACAGTTTGAGAAGGATGGGTGGTAGCTCTTCTCTAAATGTTTGATAGGATTCACCTGTGAACCCATCTGGTCCTGGATTTTTGTTTGTTGGAAGATTTTTAATCACAGTTTCAATTTCATTACTTGTGATTGGGCTGTTCACATTTTCTATTTCTTCCTGGTTCAGTCTTGGAAGGTTATACCTTCCTAAGAATTGGTCCATTTCTTCCAGGTTGTCCATTTTATTGGCATAGAGTTGCTTGTAGTAGTCTCTTAGGATGCTTTGTATTTCTGCGGTGTCTGTTGTAACTTCTCCTTTTTCATTGCTAATTTTATTGATTTGAGTCCTGTCCCTCTGTTTCTTGATGAGTCTGGCTAATGGTTTATCAATTTTGTTTATCTTCTCAAAGAACCAGATTTTAATTTTATTGATCTTTGCTATTGTTTTCTTTGTTTCTATTTCATTTATTTCTGCTTTGATGTTTTTGATTTCTTTCCTTCTACTAACTTTGGGCTTTGTTTGTTCTTCTTTCTCTAGTTCTTTTACGTGTAAAGTTAGATGGTTTATTTGAGGTGTTTGTTTCTTGAGGTAGGATTGTATTGCTATAAACTTCCCTTTAGAACTGCTTTTCCTGCATCCCATAGGTTTTGGATCATCGTGTTTTCATTGTCATTTGTCTCTAGGTATTTTTTGATTTCCTGTTTGATTTCTTCAGTGATCTCTTGGCTATTTAGTAACGTATTGTTTAGCCTCCGTGTGTTTGTGTTTTTTACGTTTTTTCCCTGTAATTCATTTCTAATCTCATAGCATTGTGGTCAGAAAAGATGCTTGATATGATTTCAATTTTCTTATATTTACTGACGCTTGATTTGTGACCCAAGATGTGATCTATCCTGGAGAATGTTCCGTCTTCTTCTTGGATTGATCCTTTGATCATTATGTAGTGTCCTTTCTTGTCTCTTGTAACATTCTTCATTTTAAAGTCTGTTTTATCTGATACAAGTATTGCTACTCGAGCTTTCTTTTGATTTCCATTTGCATGAAATACCTTTTTCCATCCCCTCACTTTCAGTCTATATGTTTCCCTAGGTCTGAAGTGTGTCTCTTGTAGACAGCATATATATGGGTCTTGTTTTTGTATCCATTCAGCAAGCCTGTGTCTTTTGGTTGGAGCATTTAATCCATTCA
>NC_041215.1:8565004-8596149 GCF_002837175.3 Physeter macrocephalus | reverse complement strand
TAAACATTTCTTGCATCTTCTCAATCTTTGCCTCCATTCTTTTTCCAAGGTCCTGGATCATCTTCACTATCATTATTCTGAATTCTTTTTCTGGAAGGTTGCCTATCTCCACTTCATTTAGTTGTTTCTCTGTGGTTTTATCTTGTTCTTTCATCTGGTACATAACCCTCTGCATTTTCATCTTGTCTATCTTTCTGTGAATGTGGTTTTTGTTCCACAGGCTGCAGGATTGTAGTTCTTCTTGCTTGTCTTTTTCTCTTTTTTTAGTTGAGGTATAGTTGATTTACAATATTATATAAATTTCAGGTGTACAACATAGTAATTCACAATTTTTAAAGATTCCACTCCATTTATAGCTGTTATAAAATATTGGCTGTATTCCCTGTGCTGTAGCTTATTTATTTTGTACATAGCAGTTTGTGCCTTTTAATCATCCACCCCTATCTTGCCCCTCCCTGCTTCCCTCTCCCTACTGGTAACCACTAGTTTGCTTTCTATATCTGTGAATCCATTTCTTTTTTGTTATATTCACTAGTTGTTTTATTTTTTAGATCCTACATATAAGTGATTACATACAGTATTTGTCTTTCTTTGTCTGACTTATTTCACTAGCATAATAAATAGCAGGTTCATCCATGTTGTTGCAAATGGCAGATGGCAAAATTTCATTCTTTTTCATAGCTGAGTAGTATTTCATATACCACATCTTCTTTATCCATTCATCTGTTCGATACTTACGATGCTTCCATATCTTGACTATTGTAAATAATGCTGCTATGAACATTGGGGTGCATGTGTCTTTTTGAATTAGTTAGTGTTTTTATTTTTTTCTGATGTATACCCAGAAGTGGAATTGCTGGATCCTACAGTAGTTCTATTTTTAGTTTTTAAGGAACCTCCACACTTTTCCACAGTGGTGCCAATTTACATTCCCACCAACAGTTCACAAGGGTTCCCTTTTCTCTACATCCTCTCCAACATTTATTATTTGCAGTCTTTTGGATGATAGCCATTCCAACAGGTGTGAGGTGATATCTCATTGTGGTTTTTATTTGCATTTCTTTGCTGATTAGCAATGTTGAGCATCTTTTCACGTACCTGTTGGCCATCTGTATGTCTGTTTGGAAAAATGTTTGTTCAGGTCTTCTACCCATTTTTTAATCAGTTTTTTTATATTGAGTTATATGAGCTATTTATGTATTTTGGATATTAACCCCTTAATCAGTCATATCATTTGCAAATATTTTCTCCCATTCAGCAGGTTGTCTTTTCACTTGGTCGATGGTTTCCTTTGCCTTGCAAAAGCTTTTAAGTTTAATTAGATCCCATTTGTTTATTTTGCTTTTGTTTCCTTTGCCTTTGGAGACAGATCCAAAAAAAATATTGCTGCAGTTTATGTCACAGAATGTTCTGCCTATGTTCTCTTCTAGGAGTTTTATAGTTTCTATTCTTACATTTATGTCTTTAATCCATTTTGAGTTTATTTTTGTATACTTTATGAGAAAATATTCTAATTTCACTCTTTTACATATAGCTGTCCAGTTTACCCAGCACCACGTATTGAAGATTGTATATTCTTGCCTCTTTTGTCATGATTAATTAACCATAAGCGAGTGGGTTTTTTCCTGGGCTCTCTATTATGTTCATTGGTCTTTGTGTCCGTTTTTATGCCAGTACTATACTGTTTTGATTACTATAGCTTTATAATAGAATTTGAAATCAGAAAGTGTCATGCGTCCAGCTTTGTTCTTCTTGCTTAAGACTGCTGTAGCTACTCTGGGTCATTGGTGGTTCCATGTGAATTTTAGGATTGCTTTTTCTATTTCTGTGTGAAATGCCATTGGAATTTTGGTAGGCATTGCATTGAATCTGTAGATAGCTTTGGGTACTGTGGACATTTTAACAATTTTGATTCTTCAGATCCATGAATGGGATATCTTTCCATTTATTTGTAGTCTTTAATTTCTCTCACCAGTGTTTTATAGTTTTCAGTGTACAGATCTTTTACCCCCTTGGTTAAATTTATTCTTGGGGCTCTATCTATAATGTATGTGTCTGTCAGAAAAGTTTTAAAGCCACTGAGGTGTAAATTCATGTAGAAAATCTAGACCAGGACTCAGCACAAGAGATCCTCAAATGAAAGAGTGTTTTGTTTGTTTTTTTTCATCCTCCTTTTATTAGGCAATTCTTTCTTGGCTAAGTTCAGATAATAGTATGTGCCTAAAAGCAGTCAGTGTTCAGGGAAAAAAATCAGTAATTCAAACTGCCTAATCAGTGTACCAGTTGATAAATTAATCAAGAGATTAATTTATCTTGATTAAGATAAGCCAATGAAGGCTTATCTTAATTGGCTTATTATCTTGTAAGCCAGTGAAGGCTCTACATTGTGGCCACACACACAAAAAAACATAGTAATTTAACACATTAATAAAGAGTGGGTTGTTTTCAGCATGACATTTTCCCGTTTCTATTTTATTTAATTTAGAGAGAAAGGGAATTCAGTATCAAGAATGAATTTAAACTTTTATTTCATAACTAGCTTTATTTTACTCAGTAATTGGTACTAGCTTTTTCTACAGTTACATTTGTAACGAAGATTGTGGCAATGAGAGAGCCTGAGGAATTGCTAGTTTTTGTTGAAGTGTTTGTGAACTAATGACCTATTTTCTGTACCATATTTAATTTTATTTCTCCTGTCTTGAAAGCTCATTGCTAATTTGTGTTTGTTGTTTGTAGATAGCACTTATATTTAGCCCAAACCCTGTTACCAATTTTCATGTATTATAGTAAGTGATCAGGTCTTGATACTCCCAGCTGGAAGGTTTTTTCACTTTCTTTTACGTGGGGACCCAGCTAACAGGGACAAATGGAGAATCTGCTGAGAATATCAAGCAAAAGTTATACCTTAAGCTTTATTTACAGTATTTCATATACCACATCTTCTTTATCCATTCATCTGTTCGATACTTACGATGCTTCCATATCTTGACTATTGTAAATAATGCTGCTATGAACATTGGGGTGCATGTGTCTTTTTGAATTAGTTAGTGTTTTTATTTTTTTCTGATGTATACCCAGAAGTGGAATTGCTGGATCCTACAGTAGTTCTATTTTTAGTTTTTAAGGAACCTCCACACTTTTCCACAGTGGTGCCAATTTACATTCCCACCAACAGTTCACAAGGGTTCCCTTTTCTCTACATCCTCTCCAACATTTATTATTTGCAGTCTTTTGGATGATAGCCATTCCAACAGGTGTGAGGTGATATCTCATTGTGGTTTTTATTTGCATTTCTTTGCTGATTAGCAATGTTGAGCATCTTTTCACGTACCTGTTGGCCATCTGTATGTCTGTTTGGAAAAATGTTTGTTCAGGTCTTCTACCCATTTTTTAATCAGTTTTTTTATATTGAGTTATATGAGCTATTTATGTATTTTGGATATTAACCCCTTAATCAGTCATATCATTTGCAAATATTTTCTCCCATTCAGCAGGTTGTCTTTTCACTTGGTCGATGGTTTCCTTTGCCTTGCAAAAGCTTTTAAGTTTAATTAGATCCCATTTGTTTATTTTGCTTTTGTTTCCTTTGCCTTTGGAGACAGATCCAAAAAAAATATTGCTGCAGTTTATGTCACAGAATGTTCTGCCTATGTTCTCTTCTAGGAGTTTTATAGTTTCTATTCTTACATTTATGTCTTTAATCCATTTTGAGTTTATTTTTGTATACTTTATGAGAAAATATTCTAATTTCACTCTTTTACATATAGCTGTCCAGTTTACCCAGCACCACGTATTGAAGATTATATATTCTTGCCTCTTTTGTCATGATTAATTAACCATAAGCGAGTGGGTTTATTTCTGGGCTCTCTATTCTGTTCCATTGGTCTATGTGTCTGTTTTTGTGCCAGTACCATGCTGTTTTGATGACTGTAGTTTTATAATACAGTCTAGGAGTCTGCACTTCTTAACAAACCACCCCAGGAGTTGAAGCAACCTAGCCTGGTATAGACCCATCAGGGTGGAGTTGGTTACCTCCAGTGTACACCAGCACTGTCAAGTGACTTAATTTAATTATGCTCGTTTCCTGGGGCTGCTGAAATAAATTGCCATAAACTTGGTGGCTTAAAACAACACACATTTATTCTCTTACAGTTCTAGAGGGTCAGAGGTCCAAAACAGGTCTTGAGGGGTTAAAATCAAGGTGTCGGCAGGGCTGGTCTGGAGGCTCTAGAGGAGAAATCATTCTGGAAGCTGCCTGCATTCCTTGGCCTGTGGCTGCATCACTCCAGTCTCTGTTCTGTCCTCACATCGCATTCTCCTCTCTGACCTCCTGCTTCCCTCTCATAAGGACCCTTGTGATTGCATTGGGTCCACCTGGGTAATCCAGCATATAATCCCCATGTCAAAATATTTAATTTAATTGCATCTGCAAAGTCTCTGTTGCTGTAGGTATTCGTTTCTCAGGACTTCCACAACAAAGTACCACAAACTTAGTGGCTTAAAACAACAAAAATGTGTTTTCTCTGTTCTTGAGATTGGAAGTCTGAAATCAAGCTGTCGGCAGGGCCATGCTACCTCCGAAGGCTCCTGGGAAGAATCCTTCTTGGCCTCTTCCTAGCTTCTAGTAGTTACTAGCAATCCTTGACATTCCTTGGCTTATAATGAAATCCCTCTGGTTTCTGCCTCCATCTTCACATGGAAACTGAGGTTCAGAGATAGTCATTGACCTGCCCAGAGTCATGTTCTGTGAATTGCCAGACTGGGTCTTGAACTCGGTCCTGGGCCCCTCGATGGTCCTGCCAGCCTGGCCATGTGCTGCAGAAGCTCACCCCTTTATGGAGCCTATGGGCACAGCTGCCGCAGGGCAGGGTGGGCTGGTCCCAGAAAGCCTCTACCCATGCAACAGGTGGCCCCACAGCCTGCATCTTTGGCATTCACTCATTGGACCCCGGGGAAGCCCCAGATGCTCAGCTGTCCTGCTCCTTTGAAGTCCATGCCAAACCACGCTGGGTGGGAGCTCAGAGTGCCTGTGGGGAGAGAGCCTCGCGGGGGCACCACAGCCTGGGTGGGTGGAGCTGAGAGCCCAGCACAGCCTAGCGGGCTTCAGCCCTGCTGACTCCCTCAGCCCTTGCCTGACAGCCAGGGGCTTGAAATTCCAGCCCTGCTGCTGGGCAGCTTGTAATTCAGAGAGTCACTTCATCTCTCCAGGTTGTAGCCAGGGAGGGTAAGGCTGCCGACACTCCCCTCTCCTTGTCAAGATGGGCACAGGAAGCGAGAGCTGACCTGTGAGTGAGAATTGCTAGTTCCGGCTCAGCTCCTGTTTTTCCAAAGATGTGAAACTACAGGCCACATGGTCCTTTGAACAACCGGGACACCACATCTAGGACAGAACACCAAAGCTTTGGAAATGAATTAATTTCTTGGAGTATAATAATAACCAGTCCTGTAAATACAGCTTTATTAGCTGGAGATCTTTGGGAAGTGAGCTGGGAGAGGGTGGGTAGAGGCCTGCCTTGGCCTTCCCAGGGGGAGCAACATGCAGCAGAGTACAGACTTGCTATGAGTAATTGACTCAGCAGCATGTGCCAGGAGCCCATTCTGTGCCAGCCCTGGGCTAAGCACAGGGCATGGGGTGAACCCTGCACAGGGCCTGACCTCAGGAATCTCCAAGCCTTGCAGGTCAGATGGACATGAGCAGGTAATGGTCATGGGCTCCGCGGGTGTCAGAACCTTGAGCCACCTCCCTGCCTGTCCCAGCCCTGGGGATATCCTTGTCCTTCAGGCAGGTCCTGTCCCCTCTCTGTTCCTCCCTTGGAGCCCCCACTCCTGCCCTCCAAGGTCTTTCACTCCAAGTGTAAATGATCTGTGGCCACACCATGCGCCTGCTGCCTTGGAGAAAAGGGCTTATCTCCTGTCCCTCCTTCCTCACCGACCATGGTGGGCAGGGCGGTGGGTCCTCCCCACTCCTCAGCACCCTGGGACAGTGGTTGAAAAGAAGGAAGAGAGTCTTGATTGATAGTTGTTATCAGTTCACCTCCCCACACACTGCACTCACCCTACGTCATCTGATTGGTGCCAGGGCTTCTTTTGAGCCAAATGTTTTATGCACATTCAACGAGTCATTTAGCAATACAGCTTGAGTTAGAAGACCATGAGTTTGAGCTGTTTTCCATCATGTACCCACTGTGGGTCCTCGGGCTTCTGTCCCCTCTGAGCCTTTGTTTCCTCTGCAAAACGCAGATGCCTCAGCAGGTGATTTTGAGCATCCCATCCTTCGAAAGGATGGAGGGCAAGGCACTGGAAAACCTTCTGTATGGCCCTCCGGGGGGCTGTCATACTTGCAACATTGTGCCTGGACTCCCTGGAAGTGTTTTTCTTGTTCCCAGACACTGCTGGCACTCACTTAACCCACATTTGCATTTCGTTTCTTGCATGGACACATGGTTGAGTCTTGCTCCCCCCAGGCCATCTTTTTCTGAGGTGACATCTTCTACTGAACCGTCCATGCAGCTGTGTGTGGGAGGCGGCTCAATAACACAGGTGCAGGTTTAAAAAGCCATGGGTGGGTGACCTGTCCTGGGAGCTGCTGTTGGGCTGAGGTGGCAGCAGGTGAGAGGGCCCCAGCATGATGCTGTCCTGAGTGTGCACAGCATTTGCCCCCCTGTGGTCCAGTTCCCTTTGCACCAGCTCACCCTGGGCTGCCATGCTTATTGACAGCTCCTCCATGCAGCCGCTTGTCAGCCTTGTTTCTTCCCTGTTAGGAGCTATCTTGACTTCGGATCTGGAGCGTGCCAAGGCCACACTGCCTTGAGCTGGGCCAGGTTTCTGTTTGCCAAATCAATATTACTATAGTTCTTTGAGACTGAAGCTCTGCAGATACTACTTTTTTTCCAAACCTTGCTCATTTGCAGCAGGAAACACTCTAAAAAATTATCCAAGTCCAGGATAGCCTTCCTGAAATAAATGAAAAGCCAAATGATCAGGCTGAGGGCCTCAGTCCTAAATCCCAATGCAGACAGGGTGATCTCCCCATGGATCACCCGCCTCTCATTGGGAGAGTGGTTCCTTAGTTCTGACCAGGGCCACATCTTGGCAGTTGTCCTCTTATGGGCTGAGTGATCTGGTTCCCGGGACAGGTGGGAGAGGCGGGTGATCTGCTTGTTAAATGCACTGGGATCAGGGACTGAAGTCCTGAGTGGAATGATTTGGCTTCTCCCTACTTATTTCAGGAAGACCAGCTGGGACTGCTGTTGACTATACAAGCATCAACTATGCTGTCTAACCCATGCTCCGTCATCCTATGCTCGTGTAGCACAGTAAGAAGGCAGAGAACTTGTAGTTTCCGTTCCTTTGTGTTTCTGCCTGTGTTAAAAATTGCTCATGTTCTGACAATCATTGGTGGCCTGTGCCCATGAGCAATCCTGTTTGGGGTTTGTTTGTTGTAAGATGTGTCCCATAGATACAGTTTCTTTAATGTTTTAGAAGAAAGATGGAAATGCAATAGGTGTGTTGTTGGAAAGATAGGAGACGAATGTGCATTGAGACTCCTGAGGGGCAGAGCATGATGCCACCTCCATGCTGGCCCAGGCTTTCAGACAGGTTTTGTTGTGTGACAGCCTTATAGAGATTTAATTTACTTACCATACAATTCACCCATTGAAAGTGTACACTTCAGTTGTTTTTAGTATATTCACAGAGTTGTGCATCCATCACCACAATAAATTTTAGAACAGCTCATCAATCTGAAAAGAGAGCCCACACCCATTTTCCCAGAAACCCCTTAGCCCTAGGCAACCACTGATCTCTATAGATCTCCCTGCTCTAGACTTTCATGTGAATGGAATCATATAATTTGTGGTCTTTGTGACTGGCTTCTTTCACTTAGTGTATTTTCAGGGTTCATCCATGTTGTAGCATATATCAGTACTTCATTCCTTTTTATTTCCAAATAATACTCCATTGCATGGATAGACCACCTTTTATTTAACCACTCATCAGTTGATGGACATTTGGGTTATTCCTACTTTTTGGCTAATATGAGCAATGTTGCTTTTTGTGTACAAGTTTTTGTGTGGACATATATGTTTCATTTCTCTTGGGTAAATACCTAGGAGTGGAATTGCTGGATCATGTAGCGGTTTATGTTTAACCATTTGAGGAACTGCCAGACTGTTCTGAGAAGCTGCTGCACCATTTTACATTCCCACAAGCAGTATCTGAGAGCTCCAGTTTCTCCACATCTTGTCAACATTTGTTATCTGTCTCTTTGATTCTAGCCATCCTAGTGGTTTTGAAGTGGTACCTGATTGTGTCCTTTGATTTGCATTTCCCTGATGGCTGATGATGTTGAACATCTTGTATTGTGCTTATCAGCCATTTGTTTATCTTCTTTGAGAAATGACTATTCAAGTCCTTTGCCCATTTTTTAATTGAGCTATTTGTGTTGTAAGCTCTTTGTATTTATTGAGTTGTAAGAGTTCTTTGTGTATTCTGGATATAAGTTGGTGGGTTGCCTTTTCACTCTCTTGATGGTATCTTAAGGCACAAAAGTTTTCTTCAGTTTTGATGAAATCCAATTTATCCTTTTTTTTTTTTTGGTTTCTTATGCTTTAGGGTCGTATCTAAGAGACATTGCCTAATCCAAGGTCACAAAAAGTTACACCTATGTTTCCTAATAAGATTTGTATAGTTTTAGCTCTTATATTTAGGTCTTTGATCCATTTTGAGTTACTCTTTTGCCTATGGTGTGAGATGGGTGTCTCTTTTGCACTTGGATATCTGGTTGTCCCAGACTCATTTGTTGAAAAAATGATTTTTCCCCATTCAACTGTCTTGGCACTCTTGTTGGAACAAACAGGCTTTAAGAGCCTTACTGAGTGTAGGACAGCAGCCACAATGACATGGCCCACGGGTAGCCTGGGGTGCACATAGCATTGGGAGTCCTTACTGGACCCTCTGTTAAGCTGTCTCTGCCCCACAAAGCCCTTTGTGGGGCTTTGTGCACTTTGGGGTGGGGGGCAGAGTGGGGTCTGTGCTGGAAGACCCTTGGGAGGGGAGTTGGTTAGAATGGATGCTGTCATCTCTTCCCTGACATGGCTACACCTTTGTGCCTAGGAAGGGCACACCTGTGGCCGGGGGATGCTGCACTATGCCTGGAGAGCACAAACAGGTGGCCTGCTGCAGAGCAGGTGCCTCACTGCTCCTCGCCACCCTCCTCAAGCTGGTCATAGCTAAAATGACCATGTATCCCACTATATTGGGACAGTCCCAATGTATGCCTATTCTTCCCAAATAATTATGTTTTTTAATTTTTTTTAAATTTATTTATTCTTGGCTGCGTTGGATCTTCGTTGCTGTGTGCGGGCTTCCTCTAGTTTTGGCGAGTGGGGGCTACTCTTCGTTGTGGTGCACGGGCTTCTCATTGTTGTGGCTTCTCTTGTTGCAGAGCATAGGCTCTAGGCGCACAGGCTTCAGTAGTTATGGCACGCGGCCTCAGTAATTGTGGCTCACGGGCTCAGTAGTTGTGGCTCACGGGCTCTAGAGCGCAGGCTCAGTAGTTGTGGCGCATGGGCTTAGTTGCTCTGCGGCATATGGGATCTTCCCAGACCAGGGCTCGAACCCATATCCCCTGCATTGGCAGGCAGATTCTTAACCACTGTGCCACCAGGGAAGTCCCCCAAATAATTATTAATCAGCCTCTTTCTCTCTTAAAATATCTTGGTTCGGACGATGAACTATACAGTCACCCTAGTCATAGAGCAAGGGCTTGGGGTCAGAATGTCTGGGAGCCTTTGCGATTAACCCCAATAGAGAGCTTACCAGTGTCCTGGCCCAGGCTGCTAGCTCTGCTTCAGAAAGCGTCAGGAGGGCCAAATGTGGCTGTCCCTTCCCACGCTACCTGTGTGTGCCCATCCCCATGCTCGAGGGTGTGGTCAGCCTTGTTTATTCACACCCACCTTGGGCTCCCCATGGCCTCACGGGGAAGCCACATGTTGTGCAGCTCCATGTTACTCACCTGCCCCTAAATGATGAATAAGACACCTTGGGAGGACCCCTCAGATAAGAGGGGAAAGGCACTTCCACACAGGAAGGAATATGGTTTTTGTTTGTTTGCTTTTTCACTTGGTCAGCTCTTTTATTTTACTTTATTTTATTTAGTTTTCTTAATGAATTTTCTAATTGAGATATAAATGACATATAACATTGTATTAGTTTTAGATGTACAGCATAATGATTTGATATGTTATATATCGTGAAATGATTACTACAATAAGTTTAGTTAATATTCATCACCACACATAGTTACAAAAAATTTTTTGTGTGTATTGATGAGGACTTTTAAGATCTATTCTGTTAGCAACTTTCTAATATCCAATACAGTATTGTTAACTATAGTCACCATGCATATTACATGTATATTACATCCCTAGGATTTATTTATCTTATAACTAGAAGTTTGTACCTTTTGAGCCCTTTTACCCATTTTGCCCACTCCCCACACCCCAGAATATTGTTATATACACACTTATGCAAACTTAGATATAACTAGGCCAAAAATAAGTCCAGATGGAGTAGCAAAAAATAGAGACAAGTAATTTAAGCACTGCCAGCAGGTCTCCTCCGTGGGGAGGGATGAGAATCTGCAGTCCCCACAGTGGGCATCAGCTCCTGGGAGCCCATGTGAACCTCTCACCACCTGAGTGAGGGCTAAAGTTTTCATACAGCTTGCTCTTTAAATGCAAACCAAAGAGTCGATGTGCCTAAAAGCAAATGTCGCAGCAAGGTCTGACTCTGTGTAACTGTCACATTGGAGAGAGTGCAGCAAAATCCAGGTGCAGAAGGGGAGTAGGAAAGGGCTTCCTGGAGGAGGTGCCCAGGGAGCTATGTTGGGAGGAGGAGGAGGAGGGAGGAGGGAGGGAGCCTAGTGGAGCTTCCAGGCAGCAGAACCGTAAAGCAGGTACTGAGGCAGTGGGATTGTGGGGAAAATAAGGTAAGGCCAGGTTATGCAGGCTTCAATTGCCTTGGTAAAGAATGTGAATTTTAGCCTTTAGTTAGTGATTCCCAAATCAGTGTCTCTGGAACACCTGACTCATGGTATGCCACTGGGACAAAGAGTTCCACTGTCACACAAGTTTGAGAAATCTCACATACAACCCCCCCCCCCTTCCCCCAAATCCCCACCTCGGAGAGTTGCAAGGAATGTTAGCATACTAAAGGCCCTGAGAAGTCTTGCAGTAAACACCCTTTCTGGGTGATTACTCAGGGCTTCCCTTAAACCATCCAGTAGCCTTTGTGCTTCAAAGGAAGTACAGCTCAGGCAGTAGGGAGCCAGTGCAGATTTCAGTGCAAGGGAGTGACAAGATCAGATGCCAGTGATGGGGATGGATGGCTGGTCCATGCTGGAGGCAGGGACACCACTGGGTGCTGGTCACTGGCTAAGCCAGAGGGTCCATCTCAGTAGCTACCTCAGTGTCTGAGAAGGACCCAGAAAGAGTCAACCACAGAGGGTGGGAAAGGCAAGCAAGAAGGCAGAAGCTGTCTCCAGACTCTGCTGATGCTAAATCCCAGAGCCTCCCTCCTCGTGCAGCTGTCAGTGACCACAGTCCCCTGGGATCTTCTGAGGACTTGGAAAGAGCAGTTGAAGGCTTCTTACTGCCAGTGTGTGTGTTTATGTTCCATAAGTGCAGGTCATGTATCCTGAGCTGTTCCCCTGAAGGCTCCAGGGGACACCTGCTTCCAACAGGGCACATCTTGCCTTTCTTCACCTTTCGAGAAAAGGGAAAACATAGGATTAAAAGCAATACGTCCCATTGCCACCCCAGCCTCTAAATTCTTAAGTGGGGTGGAGAACTGAACCTCCCATGGGATTATCAGAACAGCACTAAAAACACTTCTTGCATTTTAATTGGACCTACTTGTTGGCAGGAGGCTCACATTTTAGGAATCTCTGAATAATTGTCTGTAAGGTATGTTTCAAGCCAGGGAGCATGTGACACTCCAAGACAGGGAACTGAATATCCAGCTGTAATCCTCACAAGCAGCCTCAGAGAAGTGTTGTACCACACAGAGAGTGGGTTTGGTGGGAGTGAGCAGAATAAAGATGTGGGTGAGGTGAGGCCACGGGGAGGCTTTCTGCATTATTCTGCTTCCATTTAATGTTTTCTGTTCTTAATCATGGCAATTTTTGTCAATGCTGCTCTAGCTCTGAAATCCTGGGAGAAGGCCTCAAAGGCTTACGTCTCATTGTTTTCTATTTTTCTGTTTCTTCAAGGCCTCTGATGGCCTCCACAGACCTGCTTCCTTCCCTGGATGTGAAAGCAGGGAGAGAGAGGGGCGGGACACTCGGCTGGAATGCCATGGAGATAGGACGGTCCCACATAGTCAGTGGGGAGAGCTCAGACTCACTCCTCCATTCAGTCATTCACCATGTGTTTACTGAGTGTGATATTTGGCCTGATCTTTGTATTTGTGTTGGGGATAAAAGAACAGGGATGGGCTTCTGGGAGCTCTTGGTCCAGGAGGGGAGGCTGATGAGTAAACCCCAAAATACAGTCCCTATGAGGAGCTGCATGAAAGGACTGTGTGCATAGGGCACTGAGACACTGCAGACGATTCCCGATCCCACCCAGGGAGGTCGTGGACACGAGGCAGAGCAGGGCTGACGCTGGAGCTGAGATTTGAGGAGAGAAGTAGGAAGGTGGGTGGGCAGGTTTTGTCGGGGGTATTCGAGGTAGAGGAATCTGTGTGTGCAAATGCATGGAGGCTTGGATGAGCACGGTGTCTATGGAGATGTGAGTGGTTTGGTTTGACCAGAGCTTGAAATTTGAAGGGTATGTGGAAGGAGATGAGAGTTGGAGAGTCTGGGCCCAGGGAATTGGGGGCTTGATCACCAGACCAAGGAGTGTGGCTTTTGTCCAGGAGGCTGTCTGTGGGGAGCCATTGAAGGTTCTTGGACAGGATGGTTATGACTGTCAACACCAAGCTGGATAAAACGAAAGAGAAAAGAGGGACTAGGGTAATGTCAGCTCCAGAGAGGGAGAGGGGAAGCCTCCACAGTAAGCGAAGGAATCAGGATGATGTGGAGGTCTCGGCAGCAGGAGGCCCTGAGCAGAGATGGGCACCAGAGCTGAAGTCTAAGGGCAAAACCGAGGTCACATGTGGACATTTTTTGCACCCATTTTGATAATATAATAATGGAAGCCACCTAAATATCTGATAAGGGGGAATGGCCAAGTAAATTACAGGGTGGAGTATGGAGCCATTAAATGTTATGGCAAAAGAAGGCTGTCTCAAAAAAAATTAAAAATAAATTTTTGGTGGTGAGCATACCGTAGTGCATACAGAAGTAGAAATTTAAAAAAAAACAAAAACAAAAACAACAACAAGGCCTTCTCACTCACAGCCATATGGAGTGTCGGTCTCACTGTCTCCTGGGCTCTCCCTACCCAGGAAGTGAGCCACAGTCCCTGCTGATCCCGGAGACCATGGTTTCCTCCCAGAGTCTTCTGATGGCACAGGAATGAGAGGTAGGGGGGACCCCTCTGTGCCGCTGATGCTTCCTTCCCCTGTGGCACGGGCGCCCCAGGCCTCAGTGACCTGTAGGGGCAGGAATCTCAGGGCGGGAAGCAGACCCCTGCTTTATCAAACATCATTCCTCCGCCCACAGGTCTTCATGTCAACAGGCTGGAAACAGATATCCAAAAATGGAAATATTTATGCCAGGTTGGTGGGATTGTGGGTGGGTCTTATTCCTAAAATTTCCTGGAATAATATATTGCCTTAGATACAAATGCAGTATTATGTAGCCAGCCACACGAGCTTTCATTTTTCCAGGTGCCATTAACGTAGCTACGAACTTGTAAATTCTGCGTGCCTTGCTTTGATACTAGGTGGCCAGGGCACAGAGTTTCATTTCCCAAGAAATGTCAGGTTTATTATGAATGTAGAGAAAATTGATAAGATATTATATGCAATCCAGGCTGAAATGGATTGAGTATGTCTCTTAAAAATCCTGGCAACCGATGCAGGCACTCTGACCCCGCGTTCCTAGTTTTGTCATCCATACCTTTGAAGGGGGTGTGGTGAGCCTGGCCCCGGACTCTGGGGAGTGGCCACATTGAGTCTACTGTTTCCTAAATTAGTTTACTCTGCGAACACAGGTGTGAACCAAGAAGTTGCAGCAGATTCTTTGGGTAGAGTCCATAAATAGCAAATGGCCCATCTGTGGAAAGCTTCAGAGGTCGGGCCCAAGAGTAACTTCCCAGTAGAAACCCTGTGGGTGGGCCCACACTGCTCTCAGAAAGGCAGGAAGAGTGTGGCCATCCAGGCTCTGTGACCACCCTCAGGGCGGAGGCAGGCAAGGCTCCTGGAGCCCCAGGAGTCTGGGGCAGGTTAGGCTCACACTCCTGGGAGGAGTAACTGAGGCAGAAATAGTACAAATATTTCCATTTCTGGACATTTGCTTCCAGCCTATTGACACGAAGATGTGTGGGCATGGGTGGAGGGGTGATGTTTGATAAAGTGGGGGTCTGCTTCCCTCCCTGAACTTCCTGCCCCCACAGGTCACCAAGATCTGGGGTGCCCACGCCCCAAGGGAGGGAAGCATCAGCAGTGCAATGGGGTCCCCTACCACCTCCCACCCCTGCCTGAACAGGAGAAGACTCTGGAAAACGGGGCTGCAGGAGCAGGAGGGGCTGTGGCTCAATTCCTGGGTAGGGAGACCCCCAGGAGAGTGAGACCCACACTCCATAAGGCCGTGGGTGAAACAGGAGCTGCTGCTGTGAAAGTCTCCAGGGACAACCCCCCACCTCAGCCAGTTGTTGCCAGGCTGTGGGCACAAGTCCAGCCACCAGCAGACGGTCCCAGAGGTCCCACCCCTGTCAGAACCTGCTCAGGCTCTAGGGCTGGAACCCCTGGCAGGGGATGGGGTGGACGCCTCAGTCAGCCTGGCTTCAGTTGGGGCTGGCGGGGAAGGTTGGACACACCTCAGGACGCAAGTCTCTGTAGCCAGTCTCTTCCTCCTAACAGATTTTACCAGGTTTTCTGTTAGGGGTTTTCTGCTGCTGTGGGACAAGGCACAGAGAATTCCGTCCTTGGGGACTCCAAGCCCCAGACTGTGCTAGGGCATTCCCACAGTGGTGCATGGGTCTGGGCTGCTTTCACATGGGCACAAGGTGGCCCAGCCATACTCCCCACCATGGGCAACTACTCTGTGTCTTGGTGGCCACAGCCCCTGGAAGCTCCCAGCTCTGAAATCTGCACACGGCTCTGCCTCCCACCAGCTGGCTGGCACTCCCCCAGAGACTTGGTTCCCCCTCTGCAAACCCTGGCCTTGAGAGAAGGTGTGGAGTTGGCGCACCGGGCCCTGCAGGGTGCCTGGATGAGGGGTCGTTTATGTGGCCCTTGGTCTGGGGTTCAGAGCCATCCATGTGGTCTCCATAGGACCGAGGGCTCAGGGGAGCAAGGGAGGAGAAATCGGTCTCTGAAAAGCTGTGGCCTTGTTTATGACCCAGACGAACATCTCTGGGATTTCCTGAGGCTTCGTCTCACGTCAAGACAGAGGAGCCAACACCTCGTGAAAACTGTTTTATGAGAAAACAGCCAGTCCAGGCGGAGGCGGTGAAGGGGCTGGATTTGAAGCTACCTGAGTTGGTTAACGCGGTAGGTTTGCAGTCACGAGCTCAGTGTGTTTGATGTGTCCAGGTTGACACCCCTCTCATCGCTAAAAACAACTGTTATTTCTAAAAAAACGCCTTCCGCCCGAACCTGTCTCTGGGTCTTCTCACCGATCAGCCTCGTTTTACAAATCACTCCCTTTTAGAAATAAGGAGCATCTGCAGAGAGGTGAGATCTTCCCCAGGGACATCTTAAAGTGTATAATTGAGTGGCATTTAGGACATTCACAGAGTTGTACCACCATCACCCTATGTAGTTCCAGAACTTTTCATCTCCCTAAAGGGAAATCCAGCTGTCACTTCACATCATCCCCTACCCCCAGCCCCTGGCAGCCACTAATCTGCCTCTGTCTCTGTGGATTTACCTATTCTGGACATTTAATATAAATGGATCCATATAATACGTGACCATTTGTGTCCGTCTTCTTTCACTTAGCATAATATTTTGGAGGTTCATCCATGGTGTAGCTTGTATCAGAACCTCATTCCTTTTTATGGCTGAATAATATACTGCTGGATGGATAGACCACTGTCCATTCATCAGCTGAGAGACATTTGGGTTATTTCTACTTCTTGGCTATTGTGAGTAATACCACAGTGACCGCTCATCTACAAGTTTTTGTTCTTCATTTATTTTCTAAATAATAACATTTTATAAAGCAGTAAATGGATTTACACAGATGACCTCATTTAACCTCAGGGAACCCTATCAGGTAGGTCCTGTAATGATCTCCATTGTAAGATGAGAACACTGAACTACAAAGAAGTTAAATTAAGTTGTCCAAGACCACATGGCTGATGGGTGGAGCATCGATAGTGAAATGAGGTTGGTCCTGATGCCTCCTACCGTCAAGGCCTTCTTTTTTTTTTTTTTTTAGTTTGTGTCCTTTTAATATACACACTTGCATAGTTATATTACAATTTTGTAAAAATAAAAACAGATGACCTCATGCCAAGCATTTCCAGCATTTGCACAATCTCAAGACCTTTAATACTATAGTTTTCAAGATGCACAAAATAAAAATTTAAGGCAAAAAAACAGCACTTTGCAACAATTTAATAATTTATTACATTACAGTAGCATCACAGCAGCATCCAATAATGCCACTTCAGGCAAAAATCTCTCAGTATTTCCATTATAGATTGTATTTACAAGAATTTATAACCTGGTAAAATTCATCCTAAGAAAACTTGGCAAATAAAGCTTTGGACTGAAATTGACATTTCTTTCTCTACTTTTCCTTCCCCCACTTCCTTTATTTTAAACTATCAGTATTCATATTACATTTTAAAACACTAAAATAGCAGTTACATTGTTTCATCAAGGCCTTTTATTTATGGCTCCAATATGCCAACAGCTTTAGGGTTGCCCCCAAGTCACACGTACAGCACACCTCAGCCTGAAAGTGGTCCAAACTCACCTCTGCTGTAACCCAGAAGAGCAACCGGGGAGTGTGGAAGATGCTACAGGACCCTTCCTCGAGAAGTCAGGGGTGGGTTCATGTGCCCCCCACCACCCTCACCTGCCTCCAGGCTGAGGGCCCAGGTTTCCACAGAAAGTCCTGGGGCCCAAGGTCACAGATGAGCAGGGACTTCTGAAATCCCCAGCCCACCTACCAAGAAAGAGCAGGACAGTCTTCTGGGGCTGACAGAGTCCCTGGAGGACAAGGTAGCCACCAGCCCATGCAGAGTCCTGGGCCTGCAGAGACAGGGCAAAGGAGCAGCTGAAACTGGGGAACAAGCCAGGCTCAAGCCCTCTGAGTGACTTTGTCCTGGGTTTCCTGACACAGACACAGGGCTGGGCTCTTGGTTGGAAAATTCTGATCAGGTGGGACAGGGGTGAGGCACGACCAGTCCCTGTGGGACGAGCTGGTTCCAGCCTGAGCGGAGCATTAGGCCTAGAGCAGTGGTTCTCTAAGTGTGGTCCCCAGACCAGCGGCAGCAGCAGCATCACCTGGGAAGGTTCCAAAAATTAAAATGGGAAATTATCAGGCTCCATCCAGACCTAGCTAGGAGGTGGGGGGTCAGGTTGAGGGGGCAGCATTGTGTGTGTGAACAAGTCTGCCACGTGATCCTGCTGACGTGTCTTGAGTCTGAGAAAGCTGCACTGGAGGCCAACAGTCCTGATCACAGAGACCCTCCCTGCTCCTGCCAGTTTTTTAGGGGCCAGGCCAGAGGCTGAGGCCAGCCGCCTGGTCTCATCACTTCCCAGGTCTGCACTCAGGTGCACCTCCATCTCCTTGTCTCCCGCTTCACTCCACACTCCCCCTGGCAGGCCCTGGGTGCCAGCTGGATCCACTTACTTCCCAGCCAGCCGAGGAGTAAGGCTGCCCTAAATCACAACTGACATTCAGCTTTACAACTTCCCCGGCCCCCAGGAGCCGGGGAGTGGGTGGGGAGGGGGTGCGGGGGGCAGGGGGGCTCTTAGGAGGAGGTGGGTGGGAGGAGTGTGGTCCCAGTGGTAGAAGCCAGGCTGGGCTTCTCCATCTGCAGTCCCACCTGAGTCCTTGGGTCTGGGCTCTGGTTTCCATTCCACACCCCTGTGGCTTAAGAACATACTGGTACCTTGGGTGGGGATAGTTTCCATGAGACTCAGTAAAGCCCAGGGCACACTGGCAAAGCCCCTCACCCCGACTTTTTGAGCTCGGCTAGGCTCAGGCTCCTTGACTGTGGCCACCAGTGGAGCATCCATGCCCCACCGAGGCCTCCACCTCCTCAGGGTCACATCCTCCCCCAACCCCTGCCCCCGTTAGTCCCTATGACACGAGGAAGATGGAGTAGATGGGTTCCCAACTTTACCCTCATTCCACTGTTATGACATAAACTCAAGGCTGGCATTGGATTCCCAAAAGAACCAATTTGGAAACAAACAAAAAACGTGGAAGCTGACCTTTTTTTTTTTTTTTTCCTGAGCTTTGCATTCCTACCCTAATAACCTGACTTACCCTCCAGGCAATGTAGGTGCCTCTGATCAAGAGCCAAGGTGCTCTCTGGCCCCAAACAGCTGATGCCGTGGCTCTGTCCCTGCCAGCTGTGTGACTTTGAGCAGACAACCCAATCTCTCTGGGCTTCAGCCTCTTAGTTTAGAAACCCCAGCCCCACAGGGACTGCGCCAGAACCACATTCTCCTCCAGAAAGACTCCAGTGTAGTGTGAAGCCCCAAAAAAGGTATCTCTGTGTTGGTCAGACCACGTCATGTGGAGAGTCAGGGTCAAGACTGTGCTGCTCCTGGGAAGTCCCTGGTTTCTCCACAGGAGAGAATGTGCCAATTTGATCAAAGAAACCCAGGCCAGGGCACCCTTCGTTTGGTTAGTGCTGGAGAGGTGTAATATCCATGGCCACTGCACTTTCTGGGCAGTATAAGGAACTTTCCAGGTAATTATTAACCCAGCCACCCGCTCACATCCCCTTTAGGTGCTAATCCCCTAGTAACAGGGCTTTCACCATGTCTGTCTGGGGGTAGCCAGGGTAGCCTGTTGTGTGCCCTCCCTGCCTACCCAGTAGAGGTGGGGATGAGGTGAGCTGGCAGCACCCACCTCATGCAGCCTCCATACCTCCCTAAGTCCTGGCAAGAGCTGGCTACCAACTTTATTGTCTTCCCTCTGGAGTTGAAAGGAGCCTATAAAAGCCACTTCCTAACTATTTCTTAAAGGCAGACATCACCAGCTCAGATGGATGTTGCTGGTGAGTGAGGGACCAGAGGGAGTCAGAGCCTGGGTCCACTTCAGGGAATGTGGCCACACCAACTGCAGGCCCAGGGAGGCCAGAGCTTCTGTTTTTTCAAGCGGGAAATCAGGACTTTAACGTGAAATCTCCCTATTTCACAGCATTGGTCACAGATTGCAGTGGGCCTAGCCAGACCCCAGGATGCAGTCTCTGCCTTGCCTCTCCCCTGATGGCCGTCCCATCCTCTCCCTGATCTCAGTCTCCACGTCCACTGCCCTAGGAGGGAGTCTCCCCTGTCTCGAGCACTTATGTTAACGTCCATGTGAAAGTTGTTCAGGGACAGGTAGAGCCCACACCTCTGCATCCTATGTCCTCCCTCCCACCGGGGCTGGTCCCCAAACTTGGCACAGACCTGGACACCCATGCTGTCCAGGCTGTCCCCTCCGCCAGGGCCGACCTCCTCCGCCAGCCATTCCTTTGGGGCCCAGCTCAAATGTTGCCTTTCATTCACTCCTTCTGGTTTTCAGAATGTTGGAAAAAAATGTTTCGATGTAAAAAATTAATACATTACATTCAAAATAATGAATAATGAATGAAGTCAACTGCAATTGCAAAGTCAAAGCTTAGAGCTTAAGATTAGGTGTGATGGGTGGCAACATATTTTCCCCTTTCAGAAAAAAGAAAGAAAATAGGAGAGAAATACAAAAGCAAACAGAGAAAAGAAACCTGCAAAAAATAGTGTATGCTCTGGAAATCCAAGAATGTTAATTTTTACACAGCTACACTAGCCCACGCTGGGCTCCCTCTCCAAGGTCACCTATGACCCAGGGTCATGGTCCCACCATCCAGTTATAGAATTTATCTTGCTCCGACTCTGGGCAGCATTTGACCTATAGACCTTCCCCTGCTCTCAAAACCTCTTTCCTGTGGCTACTACAGATAACAAAGAGAGTGGTTCCATGGTGGTAAAAAGGACTTTGGAAAAAAAGAAAAAAAAAAGAATTTTCTATCCCCTCAAAAGGTGGCACGCTTGTAGAGCTCATCCCAGTTCACAAAGCACCTTTACATCCCTTGTTTTATTTGGGGGATTGTGTTGCGTGCAGCATGGGTTCAGAAGGTAACCCTGGGGACTCTATGGATCTGGGTTCCAATTTGGACCTGAGCCCATGGGGCCTCCCTGAGCTTCAGCTTCTCCATTTGTAAAACAAATAGGTTGGACTCAGTGCATGGTTTCTTTTCCCCTTGTTTTACTTTTGTTTTTATAGTACTAGTTTTTTTTCCTCTGCTAATTACAGGAGTAATACATGATCTCTTGCTTATTGTCTTAGTCTGTCTGAGCTGCTGTAAAGAATACTATAGACTGGGTGGCTTGTGAACAACAGACATTTATTTCTCACAGTTCTAGAGACTGGAAGTCCAAGATCAAGGAGCCAGCAGATTTGGTGTCTGGTGAAGACCTGCTTCCTGGTGCATAGATGACCGTCTTCTCGCTGTGTCCTCACAGGGCAGGCAGAAGGGGTGAGGGAGCTCTCTGGGGTCTCTTATAAGGACACTAATCCTGTTCCTGAGGTCTCTACACTAATGACCTAATCACTTCCCAAAGACCACATGTTCTAATACCATCACACTAGGGTTAGGTTCAGCATATAAATCTGGGAGGGACACAAATTCGGTCTGTAGCACTTTAATATATATATCAAATATATACAATATCAAACAATATACAATATATAGACATATATATACAAATAGATTTTATTTATATATACACACACATGATACCAAAGTGTATCACATAAAATGTCAAAGTCCACCTTCATCCCTGCATGATCTCTGTCCCCTCAGGTCCCACTATTACCAGATTTGTGTGGGTGCATGCAGGCCTTTTTCTATACATTTATATACACATGTGTGCACAGTGCATGCAGAGAGTTTTATTTAGTATTTTTACATTTTTTCACTTTTCTAATATCAGTGCCTAGAAAAGTGCCTAACTCATTAGGTACTTCACAAATTTTTGTTGCATGGTTGAATTTTTTTTTTTAACTTACCTCCATGTCTTAGAGATCTTTCTGTGTTTTGGTTTTGACTTCCAGACAGATGTACAGTAATTTAAACAAACCTTCCCTAGTAAGCATTCACAGTCTGTTATCTCACCCACTGGGACCTGATGTGTCAGAATTCAAAACTGTTCTATAATGAAAGGTAAGGTTGGACATATATGAGGCAGCCCCCATAATCAGACATGCTAACATTTCTGCAATGAAATGCATAAATATGCCCCCAAAGTGGGATAACTTAAGTCTCTAAATAGCCTCACATAAAGTCTGACTTGTCTCCAGATGAATCTGCAGCAATCGAAGACAGCGTCTCTGCTTAGAGCTTCTGGGACTCGGAATAAGACAAGGGCTGCAGGCCTCTGCATGGAGTCCTCGTGCATCCAGCCCTGCTGGGCAAACGCAGCTGAGGCAGGGTCCCCTCACCTCCGGGCCCTTGGTCCCACTGTCTCTGTTCTCCTGGCCTTTGGGAGCTGGCAGTGAGGGGAGTGTGGGATGGGGACTGGGGAGGGCAGCCTGTCCCTACACATCCTGCAGGCTGTCTCCCAGCCCCACTCCCAAGCCTGACAGATTTGCTGACTCTCATCTTCACCCGGGGACTTCTTCCAACTCCACAGTTGCCTTTTCCCTCTCGGACTGGCATTACTTACCTCCAGCTCTAACCCTCTCTTTGGCACTGTTTTTACCACTTCGATCTGAGAGGATTTACCGTGACCCAGTGGAGCTCCCATTTAGCAGGACACAGACAATAAATAAGAACTAGAACGAGTACATCGAATAGTATTTTAGAAGATGACGTGTGCTATGGAAAAGAGCAGATAGAGGAAGTCAAGTGGGACGTGTAACGTGCATTCCCACCAGCAGGGTCTGACATTGCCCATTTCTCCCCAAACCACCAACGCTTGTTATTAATCCGACTTCTTGATTCTAGCCACCCTAGGGGCAGGGGGTGGGACCCACTGTGGGTTTAGCTAACAGGTTTTCACTGCTTGCTAAAGCTGGATGCTGTCAACACCTTCAGTGCATTCACTCGTCCAGCCCTGCGAGGAGGTGCTGCTCCCAGCCTCACCTTCCAGATGAGGAAACTGAAGCACGGAGAGGTCACAGGGGGCAGAGCTGGGATGCAAACCCAGGCAGTATGGTTCCTGACTGTGCTCAGAAACCTTACAGAGGAGTGGGAGACACGCTGTGAACTCCTGTCCACAGGATAACTCCATAGGCGCTCTGGCGTAGGGGTGCAGGAAAGCCTGTGGGGACGATGAGGTATCAAGGAAGAGAGGGGATGATGGTGAAAGTGGGCCTGGAAGGGCAAGTAGGAGTGTGTCAAGTGGAGAGAGGTGACTGGAAGGACACTGCAGGAGCAGAGGGGTGTGCAGAGGCTGGGAGGAGCAGAGGTCTGGTTCAGGGGATCAGGTGGCCACAGACCCTTGCCACCTCCTCATAACAATCCTACTACTCTGTTATCCACTTCAGAATATTTTTAGATCAGATATTTCAGTTCCAGTAGAAGCCAGTGTGTGCTGAGAATTATACCCTCCAGAGTCCACCTGATTATAAAATAAGTGAACAAGTTATTTGAAGACCTCCTAGCATATGGAGGACTCATATGTGCGAACCCAGCCTAAGCGAACTCGTCCATGTGCGACCAACAGAAAATCAAGACAGACGTCATCTAGCGCTGGCGTTCCACGTGCCCTCCTACCCGCAAAGTGCTCCCTGGAGTCCCTAGAGTGAGTGAGGGCGAGAAGGAGAGGATTTGCTCCTGCCTAAGCAACAGATGGGCCCCTGAGCTGGCCACGCCTCTCCCCCAGTGAGCATCCTGCTCAGCTGTGTTTAAAGGTACCTCCGACTGCTCTGCTTTTACCCCAGGTGGTGACTTTGGTACTCACCCTCCCATGGGAGGGGGCCCCAGCAGAACAGGTGAGAAGTATTTGTGGGATTGTGCCTTCAAATGGGTTTTGTGCAGATTGATCTCATATGACCAAACTGTGGAGCTTGGTGCCTGGAAGGCTCCCTCCAGCTGGAGGCAGCTGTGATGGGAACAGCAGACTCAGTTCTGCCACACCCAGGTGCAGAGCGAGGGTCCCGCCCCTGAGAAGTGGCCCGAATCCCACCGCTCAGGTGATGGCGGGCTTTCACATCATGCATTCATCTCATCCCCATAGCAACCCCTGTCTAGTTGTTGCTGTGCTCATTTGATAGCTGAGAAGACCAAGACTAAGAGAGTTGCCCAACCCACCCGGGCCCTGAGAGTACAAAGCCAGCTGGTGAGTGGTAGCCCTGGTGCTCGAACTGGGTCAGAAGTTTGGGGGGTCTTTTAAGCCTTTGTTTCTTTCCAAGGAGGTTGATTTCTTGCTGCTACAGTACTCCAGTTCTAAGAAATCTGAAGCTGCGATACTCCTTGCCCCTTGCAGTCCTTGTAGCTCCTGCTTTCCCATCCCATTCTTTCTACCAGCCCACCCCCGCCAAACGCACCCCCTGATATTTTATTCCTATAGATGCTGCTCTGGTTTCTTAGTCCCATTTTTCCCCCTTTGGCATCATTTGTCCTTCCTCCTTCATTTCCTCTTGGCTGTATATTTCTATTTAATAAGGCATGGGCTAACTCTGGCACCAAAATCAGCAACTAAGCCCTTTGCCTAAAAGCTTTAATTAGAAACAGAAAACTGGAAGAAATGGCTCTCCTGCCAAGTCTGTAAATTACACCAAGGCTCACAGCCAAGCCAGGTCTGCGCTGGGAACTTGGAATGTTCAGCGCCACTTCTCTCATGAGCAGCACTCTCCCTCAGTGCTTCCCGAGCCTGGTGGGGCTGCCCCACCTCTCAACACCCACCTTCACCCTCCTGAGTCAGTCCCCATCCTCAGAGGTTTAGCCTCTGCTGCCCAACTTATTTCTTAAGGAGGAACCAGAAATCCTGAGCTGTATGCAAAATTGTCTTTTAACTCTGGGCAATTAATTCACATGTTTTTAAAACTCTCTGCAGACCAGACAAAATATGCCTGTGGGCTATCATTGTGCAACCTCTAATCTAAAACTTTTACTGGATTTCCTAGTTTAAAGTTAGTCAGTTTTTTTTTTTCCTAAAATCCTTCTCAACTAACTTATTAGATCTTCAGAACTGTAGTTCCAGAGTTTAAGCTAAATCAGAAGGAGTTAACTCAGGTTGGTAATAGCTATAAAATTAACACTTAGAAACATTTTCAGCCTCAGGTTCACAGTTGGACTTCATGGAACCCCCTGGTGTGGTGGGGTGGAGTGGGATCTGGCTTTGTGTGGAGAGGACAGTAGAGGCTCAGCTGGGGGCTCAGAGATCCAAGGAGGGGAAGACGTTTCCACCTTGGTAGGAGACCGACCACCCAAAAGGGACCACGGAATTGGGGCTCGCCCTTGAGAGGGAGGTGGGTGGGAGAGCTGTGAGTCAGGGCAAGGTGGGTGGTGGGGTCAGTCAGCCCAGGAAGCCAGGGTACCTCAGAAGGAGGCTTGGGCTGCTCGGGTCCTGACTTCCCAGTGTCACCCTGGCCAGCCTGACGTCACCTAGCTCAGCCAAGGGGCATCAGGGACTTGGAGCTGGAGCTGAATCCCTGGAGACCCATCTGACCCATCACCTGCAGTTAGAAAAACAAGGCCCACAGCTCATCCCTCTTTCAGCTGTGTCCTCCCTGCTCAGCATCCCTTAATGTAAAGGTCTTAGAGTAAATGGACCAGTTATGTAAACTTGGTTGGGCACGTCATTTTGCCCCTCTCGGCCTATGAGCAGGAGATGCCGGCACCTGTCTTGGTTTGGGGGCTGCTGCCTGGTGATGCTGTTTGAACCCACTTAGGATAAGGAAGTACAGATACTTGGATGTGAGTTTCAGGTTCTGACTCCTCACCAAGTCTGCACAGAGCATTTCCTTTGACACTTTAAACATAAGGAGAAAAAAAATCATGCTCAAGGTCTATAGCCTGGCTCCACACACTCCTGCAGGGGGGTGTCTTTTTAGCAGATGTTCCCATGTGCCCTTCATGATTCCTTTAGCTCAGCACCGCCTGGCTGGTGAGGGCTGCGCCCAAGAGATGTTGTGTTCATCACAGGGACGTTGATGTAGGCTCCTACTGTGGGGACGCTTGGCATCAATTGGGTTCTGGTCTCAGTGCTGGGACTAGCTGTGCTTTTCCTGGGCTGCTGGTTTGTTTTCATGCTATATATGTTGTAAAAGGATTCAATGGCTGGCTTTCCATATCCACTTCACTCTGTAAATTGGGGGCCCATGTCTCAAAAGGGTAAACCTTGAAGGGTCACAACATGTGAGCAGTTCTTCATCTCTTTCTTCTCCCCACACCAGCCCATCTGTGTTACCACTCCATCTCTCAGGTTGTACCGGTCAGGGTGTGCTGCAGTGAGGAGCAGCCCGTGTGCCAGGTGTGCATGTGTCTGCCAGCGGGAATCTGTTAGCAGGCAAGGCCACGTCAGGGGAAAAGCATGTTCATGACCTTATAGCCCAGGAGCAATAAAAAGTACCCGGTGTCCAAATAAACAGCCATACTTGGCTTGGAGTGATGCCAAATGCACCAGGTCTCTCTGGAGGAACTTCACCTCTGCAAAGCTTGCTGGTTGAGCTACTTTAGAGGAGTATGGCTTCTGACAGCCCAGCTCGGCCCTGCTGCTCCCAGCACAAAACACTAGATCCTCTCTGCTCAGCCCGTGAGGTTCCCCCTCCTTAGCCTGCTGTCCTGGCCGGGTAGATTTGATTTCCCAATCCACCTTTCTCACACCGCAAGTTTTAGACAAAAACGAGTTGATCCAGGCCACCTGCTTCCATACCTTGTCTCATACTGTCCCCACGGCTGTTCCTTGCCTGCCCTCTCAGCAAATCTAAGACCTTCTCACCCTCAAGGCCTTGCTCCAACACTGCCTCCTTGCTAAAACCTTCCTTGAGCCCCTCCTCTGTGCAAAAACGAAGCCCGCTGACCCCATGAATTTCCTTAGCACATTGTGGCATTTCCCTTAGAGTGGTTCTCCTGCATGCACAGCCTGCCACCTGGCCTGGCCCTGAACTCCTCAGGGCTTGGAGCTCCTGGGTCTCATCCATCTCCACTCTCCCTGAGAGTTGTGGGTGTACCCCTGGTAAGCCTGGACTAGCACGCAGGTGTGCATCTACCTGCTGGTGCCCCAGTATGGTTTCTGAATTTGGGAGCAAGAAGTCCCCCAGAGTAGGAAGAGGGTGCATTTGGATGGTGGGAAAGAAAGAAAAGACATGGTTGTGGGATGGCAGCCTGCATTTGTTCTGAACCAGAAGAGGACGAGTCCCCTGCAGCCTGCTTGGCCTCAGATTTGCCCCCCAGCCTCCCTAACATCTGGGGGCTCCTGGCTTGTATTATACAGCAGGATCTAATGTCCACCTCTGGGTCCCCTCTGTTCAACATGGTGGTGACACCAGTTGCTGAAGCCCACGAAGGAGCACACCCAGTCTGCAGTGGGCTCGGAGCTCCATATGAATGTACAGAATACTTGATTTCAAAGTATAGATTGTTTCAGGAAAATGGAGGTCATTTCATGTTTTCTGTGAACTTGCCGATAAGCCTGCTGTGCTCCCTCCCTGCTACAGAGGAGAAACAGGGGCACACAGAGGGGTGACCTGCTCAAGGCCAAGCACCCCTGTCAGACTTGGAGCTCCTGTCAGCTCAGTTACAGAAAATGCATTTCAGCAGCCCACATCTGGACATCATCAAACAACTTGGAGCCAATGCCATTGGTTGTTTCCAAGCAGATCAAGATAGTGTTGATTTATATTCCAGCGGTACCCTTGCATAACGATTTGGCCACAGGAAAAAATTTGACCTGACCATAAACTGAATTTTGTCTGATAGCAAATGGCCTGCTTAATAATAGTCAGACCAAAACCCATTCAGAGAAGGGTCTTAAACGCACACCATGTAAAATTCAGTTTCAACAAACACTCGCAAAGTGCCCACCCCACTCCAGACCTGGATGAGACGCCTTGTGGTACAGAAAGCATGGCCCAGCTGTATGGACAGGAAGCCTGGCACACCAAGTATTGACGCAAAATGGGTCTCCTGGGCCATGGAGGAGGGCAAGACCTGCTCCCTGGGTGAAGGAGAGAGCCAGAAAAGTCTTTATGGGAGGGGTGACATCTGCTCTGGGCCTAAACAATAGATATGATGTTGACAAGCACGGGGCCAGGCAAGGAGGAGGGAAGTGCTTCCAGGAAGGCGGGAGTAGCTCAGAGTGGCTGCACCATGGGTCGGGGGCAGGGCACTGTTCAGTTCTAGGTGAAGCTGAAGTGGTTGGGGGTCAGATAGAGAGATGTCGGGACTTGTTCTAGTCGTGGTGATGGGTTTTTGAGGAGGGATGCTCTGCGCACTCTCCCGGGGGCAGGGTGGAAAATGGCTGGAGGGGTCAGATAGGGTACGGGTGCAGAGGAAGCTGTGGATGGAAGTGTATGTGACAGAAGATGGGACCAAATGGGGGCCAGCTCAGGAGATGGTGAGGGGGGGCAGCAGAGGTACAGAAGCTGGGTGGGGCTGAATGAGCAGGGGCTCAGAGTAAAGGTGACTAGTGCCTTAGAGGACGGAGGAGGCGACGCCCATCATGAGATGCAGGGGAGGCTCTGGGCACGGACTTACCTCCTCTCCAGGCAGCTGGGCTGGGCTGAGAGCAGCCCCTGCAGCCAGCAGAGCTCCTGAGTGGCCCACTGGGGCCAGCTGGGAGGGAAGAGATGAATCGGACCCAGCCTCATTGTGGGGACTCACAGGGAAGATGGTCAGAAAGATGGCTCTTTAGCAGATGGGACACCAGCTCTGATGGAAAGGAGGGACCAGGCGTGGAGGAAACATGGAGCCGGATTATGCCTGTCACTGCGAGGATCATCTTGCAGGCTTTAAAGAGTGACCCAGCTGGTGAGAGTGTGAGCAGGGTTTAAACCCAGTGTGTCTGCCTCCGAAGCCCTTGCTGCCCCGACCGCTACCCTTCCTGCCTCGGTCCTTGACTCAGCCTGCTAGGACCCAGGCTCCGCCCTCAACGAGCTCCCAGTGTGGCAGGGAAACCATCCCCGGGCAGGGTGGGAGGAAGTTGACATGAGAGCTGGGCTTGGAGAATGAGGGGCCTGGCTATCCAGGAGGAGAACAGGAAACACAAGGGTCTGTAGCCGTAGAGGAGGATAAAGGGCACCGAACACTCCAGTGGATGCTGAGTGATCAGTGTGCCGAACTCGGACCATGCGGTACAGGCTGGGAAGCAGTGAGGCAGGCGCAGGCCAGACCTTAATACCTGCCAAGAGGCTTGTACATGGTCCTCAGGCATCAGGAGGACACAGGAGGGTTTGGGTGAAGGGGGAGGCACCTAGTCAGATCCAACCCATGTGAGGGAAGGAGGAGGCCACTGGGAAGCTAAGCCAGAGATGGTGGAGCCTGAGCCTCCCACAGAGGCCTCGGTGCCCCCAGGACGCCCCCACACTGCACATCAAAGCCCAGCCTCCCTCTCCCACACTGTCTGCCTGAACAGGGTTTCCTGTGAGCAGCTGGGGCTGGATCACAGTTATTTAGCTAATGTTCTTGGATGGAGTCCCAAGAAAACAATTTTGCTTATTAAAGCAACAACAACAAAGTAACGTTGCAAAGCCCACCCCCAAAGAGAAATTGTAAAAAGATCGTTGTGGCCCCTACTGTTTATTGCTTCATTGATTTAACTGTTTGTACATACGTTTATTGGCCTGACTGTATGGTGTCTGTGGCTTAATAAGCCCAGGCTGTATTTATGACGGTTGTGGAAGTAAGCAGCCCCCAGCCCCGGTTCCCAAGCCTGCAGTCAGCACAAGGTAATGGGAATACTAGGCTGGACTCATGGGAGCCTGGGTCCTGGGCAGGCCCTGGGAGCTTACCCTGGAACCCTAGCGGTTGGTGCCCTGCGCCAGGTGCCTACCACCCCGCAGGTGAGGGGGCTCCCAATGACCCTGATCAGCAGAATCATAGCAGCTGGGGGTGCTTTTTATAGATCCAGGTGCCTGAGACCCACCCCAAACCCCATGGCTCAGTCTCTGGGATAGAGACAGGAAAAGCCCTCCAGGTGATTCTGCTAATTAAGGTGCAACTGCTGGACCAGGTGATTTCCACTTCTAGAACCATAATCCAGTGTCTCTCAGCGTTGGAGATGGGAGGGGCAGGATCAAAGAGACATAGGCTGTGAGGAACCAGCATCACCCTCAGCACTACCAGGTGAAGGAGCCCCTGCATTTCAGGGGCAAGGCTGTGACCTCTCCACACAGCGGGGCCCCCTCGTGGGCCCCCTTCACCCTTAGCGCACCATCCTGGGGACCCGGAGCTGCCATCCCACAAACCAAAAGATTTATATCCTGGAACTTGGGAAAGCAGATGTCAAGATGTTTGAAGGAAAAAGAAGAGCGTCTCCCAAGGGGTGGGGGATGTGCGGAACTCACTTCTCAGACTTAGAAAGGGTGTGTGTGTAAACAGGAGGAACAGGAGCAGGGCCAGGGAAGGGGCCCAGAAAAGAACAGTCCCAGTGATGGCAAAAATGTGCAAAAGAGCACACTCGGCTTTTGAAAGTCTATAGGGTGGATAGCTAGTGGGAAGCAGCCGCATAGCACAGGGAGATCAGCTCGGTGCTTTGTGACCACCTAGAGTGGTGGGATAGGGAGGGTGGGAGGGAAGGAGATGCAAGAGGGAAGAGATATGGGGACATATGTATATGTATAACTGATTCACTTTGTTGTAAAGTAATTATACTCCAATAAAGATGTTAAAAAAAAAAAAGTCTATTTGGCACAAGGAGAAGAACGGAGAGCCAGACATGTGGCCAGGGAGCGAGGACATGGAATTGACAGGCAGCAGTGAGAAGAGACGATGGCTCGGGTCCTGTGTTACTGGTTCTGCTCCAGGTAGAGAGTATCTGATGGAGAGCAGTGAGGGGGTCGTGCAGGAACGGTTGTGAGAGGCTCTGTCACAAAGCAGGTGCAAAAGCATTTGATGGATCCCATTGCATGAATTTGAGTCTCTAGATCCAAGTGAACTGTGCCTGGAGCACAGGAAGAACTTGCTAGTGTGATCGCAGAAATATGGCCTTGTCTTTAAGGATGAATAGAGGATGGGGTGTAACGTCAGAACTGTCCCATTTTCAGAAGGATGGTTTCTAGAAACTCCAGGTGGCTGAGACAGACGGACACCTGGAACTGCTGTCTCAAGCAGATGAGGAAGCAAAGGGTCCATGAGCCCTGTGACCAGCTGACAGTGAGCATCGTGGCCCACCAGGTACAAACCGTTCACCAAGCTGGTCTGCTGCATGATGACCGTGGGTCAAGGGAGTGTTTAATCTCAGCACATTTGTACTTCAGATGGGTTGACAAAATGCCCAGTCTTTTTGTCTGAGGAGCCATTTGAACTACAGTCAAGCTGGGAGTGTAACTAGTTGGTTAATAGTCACAGCAGTCTAATCACAGCATGACTGGCCCATAGGAGGACTCAATAAACAGTGAATGAATGAATGAATGAGTGGGCCACTGTCAGCCAGGAGGTAATTTTCTTCTTTTGGACTATAGGTTCATACTTAGGCATACCCTGTTCATGGTTTTTAACAACTTGGAGATGTAAAATGTAGCCAATGATCACATTTGCAGATGACAAGACAATGATAGTAACTATAGCAGAAGACAGAATTAAAATTTACTAAGGGCCTCCCTGGTGGCACAGTGGTTGAGAGTCCGCCTGCCGATGCAGGGGACACGGGTTCGTGCC
>NC_041215.1:8523156-8564805 GCF_002837175.3 Physeter macrocephalus | reverse complement strand
CTGGAGGATCCCACATGCCGTGGAGCGGCTGGGCCCGTGAGCCGTGGCCGCTGAGCCTGCGCGTCCGGAGCCTGTGCTCCGCATCGGGAGAGGCCACAAAGTGAGAGGCCCGTGTACCGCAAAAAAAAAAAAAAAAAAAAAAAAAAAATTACTAAAACCTTGATAAACTGTAACTGTAGGTAATGGACTGATGATTAATGTGAGATAGTTGTGCCATGTGGGTCCCCCCCAAAACTCCACTTATACCTATTAGGATGTTTTGTTGCCTGTCAAAGAAATCCAACTCAGACTGGTTTAAGCCAACAGAGAAAAAAAAGGTGGATCATTGATTTGACTTCAGTAGGACGGGTCTGAGTGCTCCCCTGGTGGCATTAGAACCCCCTGTCCCCAGTGCTTGGGTCTGATTTGCTCCATGCTGCCTTTATCTTCACAAAGTGGGGCCCTCAAAGCTCACTCCTTTCTTGTAGCTCAACCAAAGAGAACCTCTCCTTCCTAACAGTTCCAGCAGAAGTCCCGTGACTGAGTCTCCTTTGTGGCATGTCCATCTCTGAGCCAATCACTGTGGCCAGAAAAACAAGAGTGTGCCAATAGGCCAGGCCAAAGTTACATGCCAGAAGCCAGGGTGCATGTGGGGGATCAAGACGTACCAAATCCATTGAACTGAGAGTAGGGAGGGATGAGAGTAGGGGTTTCTCCAAGGAAAACTGAGGTGCTAAAGGTGAAAGAGGAGAGAATGGCTGCTGGGCAGACCAGACACCCCCAGTGTGAGGTTAGCCGTGGCTTAGCCTGGATTCTGTGGGCACAGGGTTCAGTGGGACACACCCTCCCCCCTCGGGCTTACCTCCAGGCTGGGACCCCATCATAGAGGCTCCCTATCCTTCTCTTCCTGGCCCTGGGTCGACAGTGAAGCTGAGATTCAAGCCCTTATCCATCTGGCTCCAAACTCAGGTTCCCTCCGTTCCCTCGGGCTCTGGGTAGAAATGGGACAGGTGTCTCCACCTACTGACCCCAGAGTCAGGGACAGGAGGATTGGCTCTGAAGGCTTGTCCTGAGCCAGCTGGCTGTCAATTGCAGAAGGGGCACCCAAGCATGCTTCCCACTGCATGTCCCTGCAAACCTACAGTGTGTCAACCAGAAGAAGCTGGACCTAGGAAGCTTCCTCGATGCCAGTAATAATGGCCTCATATCCTCTGGGAGGAAGAGGGAAACCTTTGTGTAAATATCAAAACTCTTTTATTGCCCACTCAGTATTTTCTTCGCAATGCCTGTGGCTCCCTGTATTATTTCAGCTTGTGGTTTTCAGAGAGAGGTCCAGAGTGACATGGTAGGAAGACCCCAGAGGGAGGATGGGAGTCAGGATGTGGCACCACCTGGCTGCCAACCAACTGCGGCACCCACACCAGTCAGCTAGTCTCACTGGACCTCACTTTTCTCATCTGTAGAAGGGAACAGTAAGAGCTCATGCACAGGCGTGAACACACATACGTGAAAGCATCTGTCTTTGGGGTGACTGTGGTACCTGAAGAGGACAAGGATCCAGCACAGAGTGGGTGACCCCAGGAAAGGAGAGAGGGGCAGGTTGGAGAGGTAGGAGAAACAGGAATGCTCAGCGCTGAGGTTCCAGTGGAGGCTGCAGGAGGAAATGTGTTCTGCAGGCAGGTGTGTGAGGGAGGCAAGGATGAGGGTCCAAGGTTTGGCTGCGGGGTAGAGGTGGGGAGAAGAGCCTAATAAGAGGGCGATGGAGCCGGTGGAAGAGTGGCGAGGAGATGTAGGATGAATGAGAATCCAAGAGCATTTGTTTATACGTCCCTCGGGCCATGTGTGCCCACATTTACACCAGGACAGTTTCAGGGCAGCTTCTCTGAGCAGAGACACAAGAGCATTAATTGAGTATGAAAGACATTGACTCCATATCAGAAAGCCCTTCTTCAAATCTCTTTCAATCCTTCCAGTTGGCCTAAGAGATCATCTCAGTTTGGTCCTACTATATCTTTAACATCCCTTTAATACTTGTTAATCTCCCTTTTTGCAAAGAGAACAGACTTTAGGCTAAGCACTTTCAGGCAAGGGTTTTGGCTAGAACTTTGTTGTACTGTGCAGCTTTCATTGTATTTTTTTTTTAACAGTAACCATTTTATGGCATGGAAGACTGGTTTTCCTTTTGTGGTAGAGATAGAATTTCATTTCCAAACATATTTACTTAAGTAAGAAAAGCTAGTTTAAAGAAAAAAATAAGATTAGAAAGATGGTGCAGGTGGCACAAGAATGATTAAATATCCAGAAAGAGACTCTCACAGCAGCTCCTGGCAGCCTTTGCTTGGTTGGATATGGCAAAATGGGAACATATTTTGTTCTGGAGAAGTTCAGTCCAGTCCTGTTTACTGACTCTGAAGCTGAGTGTCAAAAACTCCTTCCATTGTCCTTGACTACCCTGTTGACCTAGTAAAGACCATAGACCATTGCTCTGGTGGCCAATTTCCAGCTCAGGGGCCTAGAACATCTGTAGCTCTTTGAGGTTACTGGTTCCCCAAAGGATTTCACTGCAGAAACAGAAGCAGTCAATGGAAACACCTGCCCTGAGTATGACAAGGACACCACTTCCTGAACACTTCCATAGACCGGACGTTGTGTGCCAGTTTCTAATATGTTTCTCATTGGATCCTCTCTATAGCCCAGCTAGGTACATATTATCATTATGCCTATTTTTAGGGTGGGAAAACTGAAGCTCAGAGAGGTGCTTGCCTGGAGTCACGCAGCTAGCACACTGTGTGAGGGATTCAGATGTTGTAGGCCGCCCGTTCTCATGCTCTTTGCCTGGCAGTGTGTGGCCTCTGCCTGAGCAGAGGCTCAGCTCCCATGCGGGACCCCAGCCCTCCCACATGAGGCCCAGTCAGGCTCCCCAGGAGTTGCATGGTTTACAGAACCTGGATGTGTGCGTCATCCCTTCGTAACTGCAGCCACTTTAAATTGACCTGTTCCCACTGGGGAAAGATTTTGTAATCTGATAAAGAAATGTACATTTCCTTGAAAATAATTTAGCAGTTCCTATTCTTGTTCCACCTTCACAGTGACTACATTTTCGTAAGCAGAAAAACCTACCCTTGGTCTAACAAAGAATTTGAGGCCATTTCTGGGCAGGATGGACTCTCTGGGAGACATGGTCTGCATGTCAGAGGGCTGGCATCCCAGGACATTTGGGCAGTTTATGGGGACCATGGAAGAGAACTGTGAAATTGGAGCTGTCGCCATAGCCCTGTGACTTTGAGGGCATGGCTGCATGTCTCACATGAGGCCCCAGCCTCAGGAAAAGCTTTTCTGCTTCCATAACTTCACCCTTAACCCCACCCTTGCTCCCCGAGACCCCTCTCCACAGCTCCCCTCTTCCTCCATCCAGCCCTTCTGCTCTCTCCTCCCTCCACCCCTTGAGGAAGAAGGTTCATTTCTGGGAAGCATTCCAGCCCTGCTCCATCTTCTGCCCAGAAATCAGCTGGGTCATTGGTGGAAACTGAGGCTTACAGAGGTTAAATGACTTACCCAAGGTCACACTAATAATTAGTGCAATGCTGGCATCAAAGCCAGGTCCGACCTCCTAGAAAACCCACGCTTTTCCACCCTGCACACAGCTGCACCCTCTGTGCTGTCTCTCCCTATAGATCACCCTTCACTCTTCCAGACCAAATGAGAAGTCTTTATTAGATAGATGGGACATCTGTCCTGGAACAAAACACACTGAATTTTAACCATAGTCATGTAAAGATAATGGAATCATAAATCATTTTCTCCCTTTATTTAAAATATTTTTTAACTTCCATAAAGAAACAGACATTTTAAAAATATATCATATATGTAGATATTTTATACGTGTGTAGGTTTTTACACATATACTAAATTTGACATGGGTGTGTCATGTTTCAACATACACACACATTCACATATTTTAAATTTGACATGACATTTAGCAAAATAGAAACTAAGAATTTCAGCTGATGGGCAATTTCTTTTACTTTTGGGGCTAACGTTTTGAAATTGAGGGGAATATTCATCACTGGCATAACTCTAGCCTGGAGTCAAGGGCTGGCCTCTGAAGACTGCCTGCCCTTGTGCTATCATTCAGAGAAAATTCCAAAATACGTTTTCCTTTAAAGAACTCACTAAAGAGTTTCCCCAGCAGACAGTTAAAACCTCAGATGGGCACAATTCCTCAGTGTGTGTTGTTCCCAGCAAGACTCCCATCTCTCCCTGGCCAGACCCTGCCTACCCTCATTTCATTGCAAATGCTGTCAGAGACGAGGCTACAACCGCAGTCCTGCAGCCACACTGATCAGCTCCTGGGGGCACAGGCCTGCTTCTCCCCACTCCAAGCTCAGAAGTGGTCAGTCGTTTGTAAAAGAACAGAAAAGGCATTCTCCCAAGGGCCAGGCCGGGCCAGACAAGGAAGCCTGTGAGAAGGAAAGGTCACATCTGAGGGGACACATAACCCGGGACTTCAGAGAGCAGATTTCTAGGCAGGCAGGCCTCAGAGTCACTTCCTTCTGGGCAGCCCAGGGTCACCAGGGAGGGAACTTGAGTTTAATGCAATTAGGAAGAGCAGAAGGGAATGGGCAGCACCCTGTAAAGGGAATTAAATCTTTACCTTCATTTAGACAATAATTTGATTCAGAGCATTTAAAAAAAAACAAAACAAAACCCAACCTCAGTTTTATAGAGCATTTACTAGTGTCAAGTTCAATGCTAGATTGTTTTTTACATACACAGTATCTCAGATTAGTTGGAGAATCGAGCACAGGTATCCTGGTTTGGAAATAGAGGCTAGGTGGACAGATGGCTGGGGCCTTAGGCAGGACTAGAACCTGAGGCTGGAAGCCCAAGCTCTTTCTCCTGCTCTGTAGCAAGTCCACGGGCCGGGCCTGGTGCTGGAGGCCAAGATCACAAGGTGAAGGAGGTGAGCTCCTGGTCCATTATGGTTCCTTCTCCATAAGACGAAAAAAAACAATCTTTAAAAAAAAAATTTTTTTTAACAAAAAGAGAAATTGGTTTTGTCTGACTTCAGACTTAAAACAGTCAGCCATCAGTGCACTGTGTGAAATGCTAAATAGAAGTTTGGGTCAGCAATGTAAACTTCTTTAGTATCTCAAACAGTCCCTGCAGGCAACACACCACTCTCTCTCAGGGAGCTTTAAGCTGGAGGAAGCAGCCTTGAGTCAAGTGTTCAGCTCTGCACTGGAATGCGGTATGAGCTCAGCCATGTCATTCCTCTTCCTAGGCCTCAGTTTCCTCAACTAGAAAGTAAAGGGGGTGAATAGTCCAAATGTTCCATTAGATGGAATGTGATTCCTTACCAGGTGGTGAGTTCCCCCAGCTGAGAAGTAAGCAAAAATAGGCTGAATACCCATTATAGAAAGGATGCTGAATTGGACCCCATTAAACTGGCCTCATGAGTGGGGCCAATTCTGAGCTGTAGCTCTGGCACAAAGTCTGCTGCTTAACAATATGATAGATAATAAATAAATGTTGGGTGGATGGATGGATGGATGGACACACTTCCTGCTTGGTGGGAGGCTGACCTAGACAGCCATGAAGGTACTCCCTGCCTGAGATCACTGACTTCCTTGCCACTCTCCCAGAAGTCCTGACTCACACAGCTTCTCCCTAATACCTTGAAGTGGAGGCCTTGACTGCAAATGTTGGGCTCTGTGTGAGATGTTCCCAAGGCCTGTCATGAAGGCTTGGAGGTGAGCAAGGCAGTGGGTACCGAGTGTCAGGCATATAGTGAATGCTGAGGAGTGCTGGCTGCTGCTGCTGCTTGTGTTGCAGGAGGTGGAGAGAAGGGGAGATGAAGGTGAAGGTCGGCGGGGAGGAAGAGGAGGACAGCGGGGACAGTGACTCACGCACACTCTGATGGGAGGCAGGTAGCCCGGTCCTCTTTCTGGTGACCTCCATGTCAGGGCCTGCTCCTGAAGCAGCGGGGCGCACACCTGTTGTTGAAATTGCTCCTCTGCACCCTGTTAATGTCTGCAAACTGGAGGGCGGCTTCAGTGGCATGGACGCTTGGGCTCTGAGTCTGTAGACTTGAGTCTGTCACATGCTGGGTCAGCGCTGATTTTTTGGTGTGACTTGGGCAAGTCATCTGACCTCGCTGAGCTTCCATTGTCTGTATCCTGTCCTTATCACTCTTATTGTAGAGGCCCGGGGGGAAGGCCTGCAGCTGTAGACTACACACTGTGCCATGCCTGGGACAGCAAGCAGAGCCCCGTTTTTTAACCCTGCTGGAACAGGTCATCGTCATTTTGAATCTTAAACGGGCACACTTTCCCTCTGCGGCTCCCATCACTGCAGCCAATCTCTGGGCTCAGTGGGGCTCTCATAGCCTGTAGAAAGTGACCGCCTTCTCCTTTTCTGCTATGGGATCACCTGCCTATATATTTCCTGTGGCCAAACCAAACTACACAAACAAATTCCCCTCTTTTAGACAAGCTGTGTGTGCTTTACACACTGTTCTGCAGCTGGCCTTTTTTTAAAAATAATGACTTTATTAAGACATAATTCACATACCATACAATTCACTCATTTAAAGTGTACAAGTGGTGGTTTTTTAGGCTATTCACAGAATTGTGCAACCATCACCACAATCAATTTTAGAACATTTTATCATCCCCAAAAGAAGGCCTGGACCCATTAGTAATCACTACCCACCCCCAGCTTTAGGGAACCACTAATCCACTTTCTGTCCCTATAGGTTTGCTTGTTCTGGACACTTCATATAAACGGAATCACACAATATGTGGGGTTTTGTGCCTGCTTCTTTCACCCAGCATGTTTTCAAAGTTTATCCATGTAGTAGCATGTTCGGGCACCTTGCTGTTCGTACTTCAAGATAAGTTGGAAGTCATCCCGTATGAGAACATATAAATCACCTCCCTATACATTGCCTCATTCTTTTGATTTTACTCTAATAATTTGAGTAGGCAAGATATTATAATTCAAGATTCCAACTGTATAAAAAGGTATTCAGGGAGGAAAGTCCTTGCACCTCTGTCCTGTAGCAACCCCTCCCTAGTCATTTCTCCTGCATCCTTTGAAGGGTGTTTTTGGCCCATGCAAACAACCACATGTATAAATACAGTCTTTTCAGCTCTTTTTAAACTCAGTGGTAATAACAAAACACACACTGTTTTTTCCCTTGTTTCTACTTAATAGAATACCTGAGATGTTTTTGTCTCTCAGGTGGAGCTTCCTCATTCTTTTGAATGCCTCATTCTTTTGAATGCCTGCATTCAATGGCGTTCATGCTGGTGACTACATTTGAGCAATGAATTCCTAAAAGTGGGATTGCTGGGTTAAAGCGTTTGTGGAGAGATTGTTGATCCCCTTCCACACCGAACCCCCCTCACTTCTCAATGCTCCTCCAGGCCCTGCCCAAGCAGCATGGTACTATTCCACTGTACGTCATTCTAAGAGATGAGAAACAATATCCCAGAAGAGTTTTAATTTGCAATTCTCTTTGACTAAGGTTGAGCATTTTTTTCATATATTTCAGAGAAACTTCTATTTCCTTCTCAGCAAATGGCCTGATCCTATCCTGGGTCTATTCTTCTGTTGGGTTGTTCTTCTTTTACTTATTGATTTGCTTTAAGGAAATTGTCATATGAGTTGGAAATATTTTTTCACAGTTTTATACTATTTCTTTGACTGCTTTTGGTTTTTCTTTTATTTTTCTTTTGGGTCATGCAGAAAAAAAAATTTTAATTAATTAATTTATTTTTAGCTACGTTGGGTCTTTGTTGCTGTGCATGGGCTTTCTCTAGTTGCAGCGAGCGGGGGTTACTCTTAGTTGCGGTGCGTGGGCTTCTCATTGCAGTGGCTTCTCTTGTTGCGGAGCACAGGCTCTAGGCGCGCGGGCTTCAGTAGTTGTGGCGCACGGGCTTAGTTGCTCCACAGCATGTGGGATCTTCCCAGAACAGGGCTCGAACCTGTGTCCCCTGCATTGGCATGTGGATTCTTAACCACTGCGCCACCAAGGAAGTCCCGAAGCAAAAAATTTTTTAATGTAAGTCACATTTATCAGCCTTCTATTGAATGGCTTCTGAAGTTTGTGTCATATGTAGAAGGGTCTCCTCAAGTCAGAGATTATAAAAGAAATTTATGGCTCCTTTTAGTACTTTTTTGGCTTCATTTGCTTCATTCTTTTTAGAGGCTACATAGAGTTTCATTGTATGAGTATGGCATAATTCACTTCACCATTCTTCCACTATTGGGCATATGGCTTGTTTCCAGTCTTTTCCTATTAAACGTGATACTGCTGTGAATCCCCTCGTACATCATACTTTGGTGCACATGTGGAAGCATATCTAAGGAGGCATTCCTAAAAGTGGAATTGCTGGATCAAAGAGTATGTGCATTTTAGATTTTGAAACATATTGCCAAATTACTTTCCAAAGAGGTTGTCCTGTGTTCCTCCTTCCAGCTGTATATGAGAGAGCCTTGCCAGCTCTTTTTCTTTTTAATGAGAAACATCTTTGTTTATTTTCTTCTCAAAATATTCAGTGTGTGGACAATGGACAAGCAGACATGCTGGAATGTTTGGGATAGAGACCTTCCTCAGCAGGCTGGCCTAGTGAGTGTGTTTGTCTTATCCTGATACCTGATGGGCAGCCTGTGCTGCCCTCAAAAAGACAATATCAAATATATAACATGTCTTTAAAAGATTTTAGCATAAATTGTCTATTGGGCCACAAGAAACTCCATGCCCCTTATCTTTTAGCTGGATGCTGCCTTCCTTTCTTTCTGGAGGAGAAAGTGAAGAGGTTTGTCTTCATGTTGTATTGGAAAGAGACAGAAGTTTGAAAGAACTGCACTTCCATATTTTACCTCTAATTAAAACCCTTCTTTATACTGAATTATTGCTCTTTTTACACATTTTAAGAGTAATCATTCTAAATACTTGAGACCATTGAGGTTTTGTCTCATCTGCTCCCCCATCACCTTCACTCTCTTTAGCAGAACTTCTCACATCATTAGCTGATGTCTATTTTTATTTTTAAATTTTTCTATTTTTACTTGTTAAATTTATTTAATAGCATTTCCATCTTGCTAATTTTAAAGGTAGCCATCGTCTCTCTCTTCATTTAAGAGAGAAAAGACCCAAAGCACAAAGGTGTTTTTACAACTGCGCTACCAGCTCTGCAAACTTGATCAAGTTGTTGACCCCTCAAAGTCTGTTGGCTTCTTTGCTCAGAGCAAGGACAGTGAAGATGATGGGCTGCCTGGAAAGTGAGAGGAAAAGCTTGGGTGAAAGTATCTAACTTAGGGCCTGCATTATCAGTCTGCTCTGGCTGCCATCCCAAAATACCACACACTGAGGACTTTAACACAGAAATTTATTTTCTCACGTTCTAAAGGCTGGAAATCCAAGACCAAGGTGTCATCAGAGTCGGGTCCTGGTGAGAGCTCTCTTCCTGGCTCGTAGATGGCCACCTTCTTGCTGGGTCCTCACGTAATGGAGAGAGAGAGAGAGAGAGAGAGAGAGATCTCTGGTATCTCTGTCTCTTTTTATATGGGCATCAATTCTATCGGATTAGGGCCCCACCCTTATGACCGTCTTTAACCTTAAGTACCTCCCTGAAGGCCCACTGGGGTAGGGCTTCAACATATGAATTGGGGGGATGGGGGGGACACAATTTTGTCCCTAACAGCCTAGGACACAAAATGCAGCCCACAGACCAAGCCTCATGAAATCAGCATTTACCCCAGTGGGATGAAATCCACGGTCCCCATTGCGATCCCAGACTGGGCTCCTGACTGTGCTGCCAGCCTCATGCCTCCCCTACACTGCGGACATACCACTTTCTCTCAGATCCACCCTCAGACCATACCCTCTCCTGCTTCGGGCCCCCACATGTATGAATCCCTCACCCAGAATACCCTCACCTCATCCAAACCCTACACGGTCTTCCTGACCCCCGAGACCAGGTCAGGCCCCAGGTTACCCACCCTGACAGCCCCATGCACATCCTTCTGGGTACCACTTGTACTATCTGGGATGTCTTTCCACTGAGCTAAGTTCCCTGGGCAGAGGCCCACTGAGATGTGTCCCCAGCATCCCACAGGGGCTGGCACAAAGTGGATGTTCAGGCGGTGCTTGCTCTCAGACCACCCAGGCTGTGCACACACGCTATTGCTCACTTGAAGGCTCGCTTCTGTGATGGCAGAAAATGTAGTTCTTCCCTCTTCGTCTCAAACTGCTGGTTAACTGCTGGCCCCAGAGCTGAGAGCTGTCCTTCCTCAGTCCTTATCATGCTTTGTTTCTCCTCCCCTCCTTCTTTACCTAGAGTCAGAATCCTCCTTGCCCCACCTTTGCAGCTGACTGTGTGTCTCTCTCTTGGTTTATCACTGAACGGTCCCACACTGTGCAGGCAGCTGGTTACCGAGGCTCTGTGTGGCCAGAGGTCACTCCTGCTCCAAACTGTCTGGACAGGTCATGGAGCTTCGAAGCAGCTTTGGTCCTCTTGGCACCCCTGGAGACGGCCATAGCTGGCTTTGTCCCTATCTGGACAGGAGGCTTCTGGCCCTGCAGTGTGATCATGCAAGCAGCTGCTGTGCCACTCAGTATTTTTTAAAATGGGGGTTGGACTCAGCTGAGCCCATGGTCAGGGAGAGCCGCTTGAGCACCGGAGGGAAAGGCCTGCGCCGTGGGCAGGTGGGACACGAAGTAAGCCATCCTTAGTCGAGGCCAGGGAGGCAGAGAGGGCAGGCCATGCACAGGCCTAACAGGCCAGGGGAGGGAGGGGTGGCCGGAAGCCCACCCAGTTCTCCCTCTGTTCATCCAGTCATGTTTTCTGCCCCATGCTCTGCCCTGACCCCATGCCGGGTGCTGGGGCACTGTGCTGGCCACTCTCCTTTTTCATGCATCAGCCCAGCAGACCCTCTGTGAGCACTTGCTGTGTGCCAGATGCTGTGATAGGTGCTGGGATCCCAGGGAGCTGTCACTGGGTGAGCCAATGATATCCAAGCCCCAAGGATTGTGATGAAGAAATAGGCCATGCTTCAGAGCAAGGTGAGTCCAGGAACAAGGAGGAACAGAGGGGCAGGACCAGGAAGGCTTCCTGGAGGAGGTGACGTAAGCACTCTGCCCTGAGGCTAGCTGAGTGGGAAAGTTCTCAGGGTCATTCTAGGCAGGGGAATAGTGGGTCCCAGACCTAGTCTCTGGGGGTTCAGCCAACTCTGCTTAGTAACCTGATCCTTGGGTACCTGGAGAGTCAGAGAGCCTGAGGACCTAGAAGGCCGAGAGACACCATTAAAGCCGGGTCCCTGTGTGGGCGTGCCATGGCTTCACTGAGTTATGGGGGCTTTTCCCAACTTTACCCACTGTCTCCAGCCCTAAGAGGGAGAAAAACCCAGGAGGAAGCCAGAGGCTCACCCCCATCAGGGCCACTGCAGGGGGCTGCCTCCTTCAAGCCACACCCACTAATGAGACACCCCACCCGAGGAGGAGGACCCTGGTGCCCAGGTGGGGGCTGGAAAGCCAACAGTAGGACTTGGTCATTCATTCATTCATGCAGTCAACGATCCCGCATCCCTGTGGGACTTGCCTGCTACAGCAGGGAGACAGAAATCAAAAAACAACCTCTAGTTATATATGATGCCCATGGTCATCACATCCTCAGTCGAGGCCAGGGAGGAAAGGGAGAGGAAATGGCAGGCCATGTGTGGGGTGAGGAGCGGGGGTGGCACTGCCATGGGGTAAGCGCTGCCAGGGACCACTTTTTTTTGCTGCCAATTCCATTGGGACCTTAATAAAGTGAGAAAGGAAGCCAGTCCCAGGGTCTCCATCATCACTGGTTACCCGCCCGCTGGGCCTCTGTTTCCCACTAGCCCTGAAGAGTGAGGGGCTTCCCTCCACCTCAGTCACATCTTTCAGTCTGGCTCCCCGCCGCTCCCCCAGCCCCACCACCACCCAGCTGCCTGTCTCCTCTGCTCTTTCTCTGCTCCCAACTCATCGTGGGTTTTTACCTTGGGAAAAAAAAACCCAGGCATGGAAACCTCTTAATACAAACCAGATGAGGGGGCTGGTGAAAATGTTTTTCTCCACATCAATCACCCGGATCCTTGCTGTGCTGAGAATTTGGTAAGCCCTCATCAGAGCTCCTACCAAGAATCCCTTCCAGACTTTGCCTGACAAGACGCAGGGAAACAATGCCGCCTTCTGTGTGTTCAGTGAAGCACCTTTTTGCACGCACTCACCCCCACTCCCGCTCGGATTCAGGTGGATTTGGGAGTCAGCCTGTCCTGCTGGTGCCGACACGGGGGCTGACCCTCTGCAGTGAGGAGAGCTGCAGCGTGGAGTTGGGCCTCCCTCCTGCCAATACTCAGCGGCCCCATGGTCCCCCCGCTGAGCCCTGTGCAGTGCACGCCTAGGGGTCTGACATAGGAAATGCTGGATTTGGAGCATGTGGCAAGCAGGACCTGGGACCTCTAGGAAGCCCTTCCCCAAATTAAGCTTAGGAATGCAGGAGCCATCAAGCATCCGTGAGGGCTGATCCTGGAAGGAGAGCCCTCCCCTCCCAGGGCAGAGAGCTCAGCCCAGAAGCCAAGTAATGAATGGACGTGAAGGCGCCTTGTGTACCGTTAACCAGCCATGACAATGTGATCACTGCTGTCCATTATCCGACAGCAAATCTGAGCCGATGCCCTCCTGTCCCAGCCTGTGAGGAGCGCTGAGGCCACACACCCAGCAGGCCGCTCCTGACCAGTGCAGGATCCAGATCAGGAAGCAATGTGACCAGGGCTCCAATGAGGAGGGGGCATGGGTTGAGGGAGTCAGAGAGGGCCTTGACCTAGCCAGGGCCAGTTTAGGGTGACTTCCTGGCTTCAGTCTCCTCTCCTCAGTAAGCACAAAGGGGAAAATAGCACCGGGAGGGGGTGTTTTGAGCAAAATAATGAGAAGAGCGTGGCAGGTGATGGTACCTGAGGTCGTCTGTACCAAGTGCGGCAGGAGCAGATGTCTTTGCAGTAGACTTGAAGGTGAGGCAGAACTGGTGGGAGGAGCCTTTCCAAGCCAAGGGCAGCAGGTGAGGAGCCCAGTGGCATGATCAGGGGTCAAATGCAACTGGAGCTGGAGTGGAAGCAAGGGGGTGTGAGGGGAACAGAGGCAGTGGGGAACCCATGGAGGGCAGGGAAGACCCCCGAATGGCCCCACTAGGGCTAGGAGGCATGAATTTGGGGCAAGAGAGGATGATCAAAGGCCCAGACCCCTCTTTTAACAGCTTCTAGAACTGTGCTGTTCAATACGGTAGCTACTAGCCCATGCAGCTATTGAATTTTTTTCATATTTTTAAAATTGAGATGTAATTCACACAACATAAAATTCGCCTTTTTAAGGTGTACAACTGAGTGGTTTTTAGCCACCATCTCCACTACCTGATTCCTGAACATTTCCATCACCCCTAAAAGAAACCCTTGCAGTCACTTCCAATCCCCCCTTCTCCCGACTCCCAGCAACCACTAATCTACTTTATGTCTTTGTGAATCCAGAGTCCTATTCTGGACATTTCATATAGATGGAATCATACAGTGTGTGGCCTTTTATGCCTGGCTTCCTTCACTTAGTATAATGTTTTCAAGTGTCATCCATGGCTACTTAAATTTAAATTAAAGTTCAATGAAATTAAAAATTCAGCTCTCCAGGGCTTCCCTGGTGGCGCAGTGGTTGAGAGTCCGCCTGCCGATGCAGAGGACGTGGGTTCGTGCCCCGGTCCAGGAGGATCCCACATGGCACGGAGCGGCTGGGCCCGTGAGCCATGGCCGCTGGGCCTGCGTGTCCGGAGCCTGTGCTCCACAACTGGAGAGGCCACAACAGTGAGAGGCCCGCGTACCGCAAAAAAAAAAAAAAAAAATTCAGCTCTCCAGCTGAGCTGGTCACGTTTCAAGCGCTCAATAGCCAACATGTGGCTTTCAGCTTCCACATGGTACAGCTTGGCAAACATGTCCATCATCACAGAAAGTTCTCTGGGGCAGTGCTACTCCAGAGTGCCCTCAGTGGACAGTGAGGATAGTGAGGAGCAAGAGGAGACGTGAGCCAGATCCCCTTCTCAGGTCCCCAAAGGTCAAAATGGGATCCACCGATGATTTTTGCTATTTCAAAAACTGATGAAAATCATGCCTTCCAAGGAATCAGCCTCTCAGGCCAACCCAACGCTAGGTTTCTTGGCTTTTAGCCAGAGTTTTCTCAGCGATGTGGGAGTCTGCCTATCTGCAGCCATCAGAGGCTCTGACTGGCAGCTGCAAATAACTCTGATTAATAATGATGGGAAAGTAAGTTAACTGTTAGTACATAAACATGGCTTGGGACACATGATCCTTTAAGGGGGAAGGAGAATAATAAAAAGGACGCTTGTGTGATTTTGCCATCTAGAGGCGGCCATCATTAGCATTCTTGTTTATAGCCTCAAGATTCAGATTTTGGGGAGTGCATGAGGGTGCACACATAGAAATATGCATAAATGTATGGTATTTAAATGTATATATATATTTGTGTTTAATTTTAAAAGATCACTTTATACACACAATTTAAGCACACAAAACATCCCTGACAATTTACAATGATCTTTCTAAATAGAAATTTGGGGCTTTTCCAAAGGCAATGGGTATACTATATCATTACCCAATAAAACCAGTTCCTCTAAGCTCATTTCTTTTTTTTTTTTTTTTAATTTGTTTTATTTTTGACTGTGTTGGGTCTTCGTTGCTGCGCACGGGCTTTCTCTAGTTGTGGCGAGTGGGAGCTACTCTTCATTGTGGTGCGCGGGCTTCTCATTGTGGTGGCTTCTCTTTGTTGTGGAACATGGGCTCCAGGCACGCAGGCTTCAGTAGTTGTGGCACGTGAGCTCAGTAGTTGTGGCTCACAGGCTCTAGAGCACAGGCTCAGTAGTTGTGGTGCAAGGGCTTAGTTGCTCTGCGGCATATGGGATCTTCCCGGACCAGAGCTGGAACCCGTGTCCCCTGCAGTGGCAGGTGGATTCTTAACCACTGCACAACCAGGGAAGCCCTGAGCTCATTTCTATTTAACCATTTCTGAAAGCTCAAGTGATGGCATGGTGCAAAAATAAGCAATTTACAGCTGTCTTGAACTTTTGGAGAAGAGAGAAATCTTGGTCAAAAACGTGCTTTAGGGGCTTCCCTCGTGGCACAGTGGTTGAGAATCTGCCTGCCAATGCAGAGGACACGGGTTCGAGCCCTGGTCTGGGAAGGTCCCACATGCCGCGGAGCAGCTAGGCCCATGAGCCACAGCTACTGAGCCTGCGCGTCTGGAGCCTGTGCTCCGCAACAAGAGAGGCCGCGACAGTGAGAGGCCCGCGCACCGCGATGAAGAGTGGCCCCCGCTCGCCGCAACTAGAGAAAGCCCTCGCATAGAAACGAAGACCCAACACAGCCAAAAATAAATAATTAATTAATTTTTTTTTTTAAGAAAGCATTTTGTAATGAAAGAATTCAAACATTTGCAAAATAGGAATAGCATAATGAACTCCCATGGAGCCACATCCAGCTCCAACAAATTTCAAATCTACCCCATCCATATCCCCTTCTCCTCTTCATTACTTTGATTTATGGCTTAGTCGTCTGTCTTGTAAAAAGCCTTAGCTGGATTTTGTGTTTTAGCCAATCAACTGTCTGCCTTTTTTACTGAGAAGTTTATGGTTTCAGCTTGTCTCTGCTTTTTCTATGCTTCTTTGTTAATCCTTTCTTTTTGTAAATAAAATTGTAATCCATATGTGCCTCTGTCAAGACAAGAACTGTACTGTGCCCTCACGTCCCTGATGTCCCCTCTACCCAGTTCCCATCATGTTATTATGGACATGCTTCCTTTATTTTCTTTCTTGTTCTTAGCTAATTAGGTGGTGGGGTGGGGGAGGGGTGGCCGGCCAACAGTCTTTTCTTGGGAATCTGACCACCCCTTGATCACGACTCTTGGGGCATCTCTTGGGTTTGTCTATTCTCTTATCTGAGATCTTCCTCCAGGATGGTTTCCCACATGGGTCTTTGTGTGGCAGACCATCTAGGGTCTTCTGTGTTTGAGAATGTCCTGGTCATCTCCTCACACTTGGATGCCAGTTTGACTGGATGTAAAATTCAAGGTTCAAAGTTCAGTACTTAGTGCTTCAATACTCACACTGATTCCCAAAACCATTGCTCCCTTATCATCTTGCAGGCAATGCTGCTGTTGGAAAGCGTGGTGTCCATCTGTGTTTTGTTCCTTTATCACATGCTCTGCTCTCTGTGGAGACTTTTAGGCCTCTCTCTGTCTCTGATAGTCTTCAGTTTCACTATAACATGTTGAGGTATGGGTTCTTTCTTAACTCTATTTGATGTTCTGTGGGCCTTTGCAATCTGAGAGCGTTCATCTTGTTTAATTCTGGAAACCTGTCTCTATTATTTCCCCTGTGTTTTAATCATTTCCTCCTACAGGTACTATTGGCAGTCTACATATTATATAGTAATAAAGCCTGATTTCTTATTTAATAAGAGTACGTATAAGTAGAAAGGGGGACTTGCAAAAAGAAAGGTTGAGAATTTTAAGCATATCACAGCCATCTTCTTTTTTTTAAATAAATAAATGTTCTCAAGAGCCTGCTCCATCCTCATCCTGTGCTGGTTCTATGTGGGGGTTTTCTTGTTACTACTCACATCAGCCTCTCATACTAGGTCCTGCTTTGCAGACAAAGAGAGTACAGCACTGGGAGGTGAAGGGCCTGTCCAAGGTCACACAACTGGACATGGGCGGCAATGGGTATGCACATCTGTCCTCCTGACTCCGTCAGCTGAGCTCTTTGATTGGCAGGGGACTGTCAGAGTGGAAGTTCTCTGACTCCTTTGCTGAGCTGCTTCTGCTGAGGGCTGCTGGGTATCACTCTGGTTCCCCCATGACCTGAGACAAAGAGACATTTGCACTGAGAACAGTGTCTCTCACCTGGACCTCTGTGGCAGGTCTGGTATGAGGAGTACCCTCTGGCCAGGTTACGGCCACTAGAAATTCCACTTTGTGGAATCTCTAGCAGCAAGCATCCTTCTCCTTGGGCCATACCACCTCTCCTGTATTTGTCCCCCTGAGCCTGTTTCTCCTGGTCTCAACATCCTGGTCCCCACTGGTGTGCAGGTGGCCTCCCAGGATGCTACGGGTCTCTGCTGTGTTCCTGGTCATGCCTGCCCAGGTCCATACAGCCAGGCAGGGGCAGCCCGAGCAGGGGTGTGAGGGCTCCCTCCATGTCTGCGGGTGCCCTAGGCAGAAGCACAGCTCGTTGCTCCAGGTTGAGTGATGCTGCATTTCCCACGTCCCACTGGCTGGAGCATCCGAGGCTACCTGCTGGGCTTGGCAGCTTCACTCCACCAAGTGCAGGCACAATGCAATGAGACTGCACATTGAATGTTTTTAACGTGGGAACTACCACCCCCTCCCCAGACCTTTTCTGTGCCAGATCAGCTACTCACACGTGCTGGACATACTTGACAATACACCGTGTCGTGCGGGACACCTTACATGCTCACACCTTCTGGCTCTTATATCTGGTTCACAAACGTCAGCTCCCAGAGGTGACCATGTGGGCATCACAGGCAGGTATTGTTAACAAATACTGATTGGGTACCTACTGTGTGCTCAGCACAGGTCTGGACCCTGGAGAGATAGTAACAAAACAGACAGCAATCCCTGCTGTATTCTGGTTGGGGAAGATAGGCAGTAAAGAAGGTTTCAATATGCTGGAAGGTTAGTGCATTATAAAAAATAAATAAATAAATAAAATGAAGACAGCCCAGAGTGCTGGGGCGGGGGACTGGGGGAGATGACGTGACAATTTTCAACGAGAAGGTGACATTTGAGAAAAGAAGTGAAGGAAGTGACAGAATTCACCAGGTGGCCATCTGGAGGAAGAGTGTTTCAGGCAGCAGGAACAGCAAGTGCAAAAGTCCTGAGGTAGGAGAGGGTGCCTTGTATTAGAGGAACAGCACAGAGACTAATGTGCTGGAGGTGAGGGAGAGGGGAGGCAAGTGGTGGCCAGTGGGGTCAGGGGATAACAGAGGCCCAGATCACTCAGGCTCAGATGGAGAGGGACCAGCCTGTGGTCACACAGGCAGGCCACACATGGGGCCCAGCGTCCACACTCCTGGTCTCCCCCAGCCTCCCCCACCCAGAACCTGGAGCGAAGCCCAAAGCACAGCCTTACATGGAAAAACATTTGCCTCCCTGTCTTTGTCAGCTGTCTATGTTTACGTGTAGATTTTGAAAACAAAATGTGGGCTCTGTGGCACAGTGGGACAGAGGCTTATATATGCTCTGCGGCGCCGATTTGGGCTGGAGTCTGGGAGAGGGGCCAGTGGTCCTTGGGCAACTGCAGGGCCTGCCAGGGGGTCTCAGCTCAGGGTGGGTAAGGGCTGTTTTCAGGGAGAAGCAGGAACTGTCTTCTGTTCCCCAGTCAAGGTTTCCATTCTCTCTGTAAAGACCAGCAGAGAGAGCATGGGACAGGGAGTAGGGAGATGAGGCCAGGCCCTGCTCACCATCTGTGTGGCCTGGGGGAGGGCAGCCCAAGTGTCTCAGCACAAGGGGCTTAGCTTCCTTGTCATCAGAATGGAGGAGTAGAGCTAGTGGGCGTGGTTGGCGAGACGTCTAGTCTGACTTGAATCCAGACTTTCATCTCAGCTCCCCTGACCAGTACACATCAGCTATGGGTGCTTTATCTCATGGTCCTTTTTCAAAAAAGAACAATGATGGTGTGACTTTTTAGATGGAAGGTGGGAGCATCTTTTAGGAAAAGCTGGGCATGTCCACCTCGATGCCGGAGACCAGACTCACTCAATTCACCTGGGTGAGACTCACAGTTGCACTGTACTGTTTGCCACTCCTGGAACCTTGGTAGATAGTCCCCCTGTGCCCTTAGCCATGTGTCAGCCCTGTATTTTAACAAGCTCCGCAGATGGGTTTGAGAAGCCCTGACCTAGAGGGTGGGAAAGAGGAGGAGGAGCAACCCCAACTGCAGCCAAAAGTCAGCTTGTTGCTGTAGTGGATGTATTGAGTGGGGCTCTTCCTGCCTCCGAGGCAAAAGCGGGAGTGAAAGTTAACTGCCCAGACGACCAGCTTTCATTACCTTTTGTATGACTCCCGCTCTGGAGACACCAATAAAGCTCTTCTGACACACGCCTTTTGGAAAACTGTCTATAATTCTTATGTGGGTGCATTTTTGGTGGTGCTGGTCAGAGAGGTGTCCTCATTCTCAGCCAGGCCCATCCTTGCCTCAAGCTCCAATTCCATCATCCCCCACCCATCCATTCATCACGCATCCATGCACCCAGCCAGCCAGCCTTTCTCCTGAGACATCCCAGTGACTAAACTGTGCCCTAGAGATATGAGTAACCAAAATACCCAGACCCCTGCCTTGCCAGGGGGCAAATACAAAATAAGTCATTGTTACAAAGTCACATTTTAGGTGGGATTTTTGTTCTAAAGTAATTACATAAGGCAAAAATCTTGCATGGTCCAAATTCTCCTGAAAATCCCTCAGGGTACCCATAAGATGCCGGAATGCACCACCTCTCTGAAAGTCCACAGAGCCAAGTGTTCGCTCCAGTGCTGGTGGGAAAAAATTAAAAAATAAAAAACAGCCTGAGCTTGCATTCAGGAGCCCTTGAGTACTAGAAAGTCCTTAGCCGCCAAACTCAGGAGCCCAGCTGGAGGCTCTCATACCACACCAGGTCCGTGGGAATCAAGGCCCACTAAGGAGTGGGCAGACTCACGGCCCCAGCTCATGTTTACTCCAGCACATTAGTGAATCTTTGGTATTTAAGTCATATATCTCTTGTCTATCCTCCCAACCGTGTCTAGTTGGCTGTAAGTTAGTGAGACTGCATCTCCACTGCACAGCCAGGGATGCCGAGGGGCTCACTCCCACAGCCTGCACCTTCCCACTCATACCCCCATACCAGATCAGCTGGACAGAAACAGGGAAGACCTGTGCACACTTTACATATGGATGAGCTGAGGCCCGGAGAGGGGCAGCATAAAGGCTTGGGTGAGAAACTCATCATGGCTTTGACTGCCTGCATGTTAGGGCAGGATCTGAGGCTGTAATAACAGGAGCGTAATATCTTCAACAAGGGAGGTTATCCTGCTCCCCTCTGAAGCTTGCCCTGAGGACTCAATTCTGGGAACCACAGTGTAGAGGGAAGGATGCTATTCGATGGGACAGGGCTAGAAGAAGGCTTCCAGGATGGCAGAGGGTTGAGGAACACACATCTCATAGAGATGCAGAACTAGGGTTGTGGCTTTGCCTGTCAATTCGGAGCCTTTGTGAGGGGTGGTTGGATTTGTTCTGTATGGTCCCAAGGGATCATCTAGGGTTTACATACATGGTTTCCAGCAGACAGAAGCAACTGTTTCATCTGATGTCAGTGCACACCCAGGAGCAACCAGCTCAGGGAGGAAAAGCCTGCTATTCTGTCTCCTTAAGGGGTTGGATGCTGCTTCAAGCAGGACATCTTCCTTAGGCTTTCCCAAGAGGATCTCAGCCATGGCTGGTTTTGCCTGACTTGCTGCCTTTGGACCTAAACCACTGCACCACACTGTTTGGGGAAGCCTGCCCTTGGTGTGAGTTGCACAGGCTGAAGAGGGGGGACACGTGTCTGTGCCTGGGGCACATCTGGATGCTTGATTGGCCTTTCTTATCTCCCTGCACCTCCCAGTGTCATAGAAGTTCGGCTCAGAGTGACCAGCTGAGGTGTCACTGTCCCCCTAGGGCAGGTCTGTATGGCTTTCTCGCCTGTGTTCTCTGTACTGTCTGGCTTCCTCCAGAGTGGTATGCAAAGAAGCTTTGGGAGCACCAAGGGTTCTGGGTGTAGAAAGTCGTAGTTAAGAGCATGGGCCCTGGAGAGAGACTGCCTGAGTGGAACCCCAGCCCTCCCCCTCACCTCCACCTGGAATCAGCCAGACACACACCTGGGCCACACACCTCGGGAGTTTGAGCCCAAGATACAGGACCCCGAGTACCTCACTTAACCTCCCCAATCCTCAATTTCCTCAATGATAACAGAGGAATAATGGTTCCTACTTCATGGAGTTCTCTGGAAGCCTGCATGCAACAATCCACACAAAGCACTTAGCACGGTGCCCACCGCATGCACGGTAACTGCTTAAAAAATACCAGGTACCCTATTTCTCATTATTATTATTTTGACTCCTCCGTGACCCCATGAACCTCTTTTCATCACCGAAAACTAATGGTCAACAGTGAATGATGCTTTTGTGCCCAGAGGAAGAGAGTCGGGGAAGCAGCCCCAGTCTCTGGGCAGGGAAGACGCCTCCAATCCTCGGGTGCCACGGAGAGCCCCTGCAGTGCCCCCCACACCGCAGTGCACCTCCGCAACCCTGCGGTGCCCCCAGCCCCCTCAATGCTCCCTACCCCGCAGTGCCACCCCCACCCTGCAGAACCCACATACCCCAGAGCAGGGGCTCGTGGATCTGGAAGGATGCACCTCCCACTCCCTCCCACTCTGGAGCTCTGGAGAGCCTGGCAGCCAGCCCAGCTTGTGGAAGGGTCTCATGTGTTTGAATTCACTCCATTTTATGGAACTAATTTTAAAGCTGGGGAGAGATGATGTCTGGACTTTGCCATTAGAGCCTGCCTCCAGTGCGAAAAAGTGGGAGAAACCCGTTATGTACGAAGCATACCTCCTGCGAGCTGGCAGCGAGACAGGCAGCCGAGGAGCCCTTCTCCACACTCAGACCCCTCTGAGAAGCGCAGCCCCCAGAGGCTGCACCCTGCAGGCTGCTGATTTCCTGATGTCCTCTGGGCCTCCCCCACTAGAAAATCAAGTTCCACTGTGGGCAGCGACAGAGGGGAGAGATCTGCGTGATTCCTGTATCTGCTGCTCTGAGCCGTTGGCTTTCCAGGGTAGTATTTTTATTCTTTACAAGTGAAAACCATCCCTCAGGAAAACAGAGGGATTGGAAAACCAGCTGCACCGAAGCTGCACTTGTTTTGGCTTTGCTCTTTTCTTCCTTCTACCCTCTTATCCTAGCCAGTTCCCCCCTCCCAGTTTAATTTTTGTTTATTTTTAAAAGCATCATTAGGACAGAGATGAAACAGGCTGCACTGCCAGAAGCAAGATGAACTATTAACTGGATTCTCTCTTTTTAATTATTGAGGTGAGACAGGCAGCCGAGGAGCCCTTCTCCCCACACACCCATGTCTCCACACTCAGACCCCTCTGAGAAGCGCAGCCCCCAGAGGCTGCACCCTGCAGGCTGCTGATTTCCTGATGTCCTCTGGGCCTCCCCCACTAGAAAATCAAGTTCCACTGTGGGCAGCGACAGAGGGGAGAGATCTGCGTGATTCCTGTATCTGCTGCTCTGAGCCGTTGGCTTTCCAGGGTAGTATTTTTATTCTTTACAAGTGAAAACCATCCCTCAGGAAAACAGAGGGATTGGAAAACCAGCTGCACCGAAGCTGCACTTGTTTTGGCTTTGCTCTTTTCTTCCTTCTACCCTCTTATCCTAGCCAGTTCCCCCCTCCCAGTTTAATTTTTGTTTATTTTTAAAAGCATCATTAGGACAGAGATGAAACAGGCTGCACTGCCAGAAGCAAGATGAACTATTAACTGGATTCTCTCTTTTTAATTATTGAGGTGAAATTCACATAACACAGAATTAGACAGTTTAAGTGAGCAATTCAGTGGGATTTACACAACAATTCAGTGTTGTGTAACCATCACTCCTATCTAGTACAAAAACATTTTCAGCACTCCAAAAGGGAACCCCATACCTGTTAACAGTCACTCCCTACCCCCCCACCCCCACTCCTTGGCAACCACTAATCTACTTTCTGTCTCTAGATTTGCCTATTCTGGGTTTTTCATGGAAGTGAAATCATACAATATGTGACCTTTTGTGTCTGGCTTCATTTTAGCAAGCTCTCTTCAAGGTTCATCCACATTGTACTGTGTATCAGTACTTCATTCCTATAGCTGAATATCCCATTGTATGGATATGCCACCCTTTATCCATTCATCCATTGACGGACGTTTGGGTTGTTTCCACCTTTTGGCTATTGTGAATAATACTGCTATGAACATTCGTGTAGAAGCAGTTGTTTGATTGCTAGTTTTCAATTATTCGGGCTATATGCCTAGGAATGAAATTGCTGGGTTTTATGGTAACTCTATGTTTAACTTTTTTAGGAACAGCTGGATTCTTTTAGATGTTACTTAACACCTAGTGTGTGTGCTAGCCTGCTATAGGCTGAAGGTATTATGTCGCCTCAAAATTCATATGTTGAAATCCTAACCCCCAATGTAATGGTATTAGAATGTGGGGCCTTTGGGAGGCAATTAGGTGGTGAGGGTGGAGCCCTCAAAACTGGGATTAGTGCCCTTGTAAGAGACCCCAGAGAGCTCCCTCACCCTTTCTCTCTGCCGTGTGAAGACAGAGCAGAAGATGGCTGTCTATGAACCAGGAAGCAGGCTGTCACCAATACTCAATCTGCTGGCTCGTGATCTTGGACTTCCCAGCCTCCAGACCATGGGAAATAAATTTCTGTTGTTTAGGAGCCACCTAGTCTATGGTATCTTTGTTATAACAGCTCAAACAGACTAAGACACAGCTTGTACTAAGTCCTGACTTCACCTTCCCCTCCCCAGAGCACCAAAACTCTGTGCCCCTCTCAGCTTATCCTGCTCATGTCACAGAGGGCTTTTTTCCTGATTAGCCTACCAGCTCGTATAGGGCAACACAAAGCTCAGAACCAGACACCAGACATGGCCACTTGAAAAGCTGGTGATAGATCAGAGTTAGTTGCACACGCTGGATCATTTGGAATTCTTTGCAAAGACATGGTAGATTAATTATAGCTCACATAAGATGAGCAAACTAGCATTTTGCAATAACTTTGCAAATTATCACAGTCTCCAAACAGTAATTCTGACTCCTCCAGGCTTCTTGCACACCCTCCCCCCTGATTTGTCAGTCTGTACTGACAACAGCTGGGCAGAAACTCCTTTTTGAACTCTCTTCTCTTCTCTAGAGATATACTGAAGCTGCCATTTCATATATGTCTGGAAGCATTGGCAAATTCTAGCATGAGGACCTCCATATATTAAATGTAGACCAGACCACTTGCCCTGGCTCAGAGGTTCAGGAGGGAATAACCAGTGTGTGCCCAAGTATATCCAGTTCATTCAGTAAGCAGGAGTCATGTGATCTCAGCAGCTGCTGCCATTTTTTTTTTTTTTCCGCCTTAATTTTTGTCTTCCTTGGTCCTTACACCTGCTCAAGGGGCACGTTCTCCCCCTGGCACTGGATGAAAACTTCATTATGCCCCACGAAATTTCTAGTCACCAAGAGGTAACAGAAAGTTCTTCTATCACTTTAAGTCAAAAAGCGCAGTTTTGATTTGGAAATTATGTTATCTACTCCAAAATAATTATGAGTACATAATTTTTATTCAAAGGTCTGAGTGAGTAGAAGGTTCAAAATGTGACATTCCTGTGAAATCCCACCTTTCATTTAATTAGAAAACTTTTTGCTTCTGAAAACCCCTCTTGGTTGGTGCACAGTGGCTGGCCCTCAGGAATCGGAAACCTCACCTTCCCATCTTGTTCCATCTGTCCTTAGCCATGACCAGCTCTGGGTCTGGCATAGGGCCTTCCCACCAGCCAAGCCCCCTTGGCTTAGGGGGTGCTATCTCCATCTACTGAGGGAGCAATTTTTGCCTTGAAGAAAATTGGGACCTGTGCCCTGAAGAAAATTGGGACCTGTGCCCAGGCTGATCCAGGTCCGGGGATCTGGGGATCTGTGGGGAAGGCATGGCCTTGGAGGTCCACTGCCCTGGTTGGGAGTCCCATCACCATCTCTTACGGCATGTGTAAGACCTCAAGAAGCCCTCCTCTTTGGGCTCCATCCCCTTATCTGTAAAATTAGTAATAATATCCGCACCTCCTAAGAGTTCGAGGAAACATTTGAAAATACTGGCACTACCCTAGAAGCCTGGTTCCTGTCATCTGTGAGGTTCATTGGTTGTCTGAATGCAGAGGAAGGTTAAGGTCAAGGGCCAGTAGTGCTTTTCTAGGGTAGCGTCCCTCCCTTCAGATTTCCCACGTTCAAGAGAAAGCTCAACTTAGGAAAAGCACTCCGGGGATGCCACGTAGGTTGTGCTCCCCAGCTGTAGGCTCTCTCATGTGCAGGTGGCAATCATGGAGCCACACCCCATGAAATGCTGACCTGGACATGTTCCCATGAGCTCATTTCCATTCAGTGCGGGAGCAGGAGACGCAGAGAGGTGGGCCAGTCCTCCTGGTGGCTCCCTTCCTGCCCCACAGCTGGGAATCATTTCTTTTGGAAAGAGGGAAGGATGGGCATCAGGGCCGTGGTCAGGTGCACTCCTTGGGTAGGTCACTTCACCACTCTGAGCCTGGGTTTCTTGTCTGTAAAACGGGCATGAAACCAACGTCAGGCGTCATTGTGAGGCTTCCCTGAGATACGAGCACACCCAGCACTCTGCCAAGCACAGAGTCAGAGCTTAATGAATGTGAGGTGAGCCTGGTTGGAGCTGGGTGAACTGAAATGCATCACCACTCCACTCAGGAGAACAGGAGGAGAGCGAATCTGCAGTTAGAGAGGGAGGCAGAGAAGGGACATGGCTACCGAGGCTGCAGCCTGAGGGCAGGCGGTGGAGGACAGGGACAAGGCCATGTGCTGGCCCAGCTTCTCCCCAGAGGAGAAAGGGAAACTCTCTCCTTGAAGGTGTGCAGATTTTTCCAAGCTCTGGAAGGAGGGCTGGCCAGGGGCTCACTCATCAGACGGTGAGACCAGCTGCCCTGTGGCTACCCTCAAGGTCCCCACCCAGGTGTGGGGATCCCCATGTCATTGAGGCAGGAAGAAGCAGGGCAGGTCTGCCTTCCCCATGCTGGGTTCTCTAAACTGAACCCCACACACCCCATTCCACTAGGATGGACACGCTCTGAGACACGAGGAGCAGCCCACCACCTGGGCTTTCTCTAAAGGTGGACACACTCCTGGCACTGGGCTGGGGACACAGAGGCCCTGGTGATTCTCACAGGATAAGAAGCATCAGGATAAAAGGACATATAGGGGACTGTGGGAGCCCCAAGACTGGATATCTGGGATTCAAGAGATGGGGATGCGTTTCACAAAGGATTGATTACTCAGATAAACCTAGAGGATGCACAGATGTTTTGCCAGGCAGGGGAATAAGGAAAGGATGGGGCACAGGGTAAGGGGTCTGTGCATGCAGAGGTGGGGGAGGGGAGGAAGGAAATGGGTGGGAGGAAATGAAGCTGGATTTATGTAAAGAACTTTAAATGCCATAATAAAAAGCTGGAACTTGATCTTATGGTCACAAAGGGGCAACCACAGGCCAAACCCAGATTTAAATGTGTTGCTTCTGGGGTTTTTTTGGTTTTGACCATCCTTGTGTTTGCAAAATAATTAAACATATGGGACATCTTACATAAAAATCCTGATTTCCTCCTTCTCTTAGAAAACGGAAGGATCTGGAAACAGTCCATTGTGAATGCATATTAGCTGCCCCCTTAGAGTATACCATCTCCAGTGTGCCACAGTCCCCACCACTCCTTATTGTCTCTCTGGCCCTGAAATTGACCGTCAGTCACCATTTACTCTGCAGCTTGTACTCTCTTTTCTCCTAGTAAAGAAAGCCTTCTTTGAACCACATCTCTGTCAAAAAATCAAATATAGACCAAAATGGCAGCCTTGTGATTTTTGCTAAATGAATCTGTTTATCTCTGTAACCTGCTTATGCCTGTAGGCAGGAGAGTTTGAAACTCTGACAGGGAGTCATCGGAAGAGTTTGTTAGGATTCATGGTTGCAGACATGAATCCACTCTAGCTAATTTAAGAAGAAAGGGAAAAGATTTATTAAGGGATACAAAGCCCTAGGAGGAGGAGCTTCTGGGAAGGGGTCCCTGCACCACACCTCTGAACCAGCCTGCCAGGAGCACTCCCACCAGATCAGGAAGCTTCCTCAAGGCTGCTGGCTTAGAATCACACTACCTCTACCTGCAGATCGGAAGCCCTGAGCCCTGCTTCTGCCCTCACCTAACTCAGCTCTGAGTCAGACGGGTCTGAGCCGTGGAATGTAAATCTCACCTACCCCTAACCCCAAGAAAGGAGGGAAGTTTGTAATCAGTGTTGGAAAGTTGGGTTTATGCTGTGGGAAAGCATCCAAATGTGAGGAGGTGATCAGAAGGTTTAGAGTAGCCACCAATGACCATTGACCACTCCAAGCTCTGGGAAAGGGGGTAGCTTTGGTGTCTGGGAGGTCACCCAGCGGGGACCTAGCCAAGCCACCCCCCTTGCATTCTGGGTGGTCTTGGACCAGGAACTTCACACCACCAGGTGCCTCCTGAGTTCCCAAACACAAAAGGTACTCCTCAAAGAGAAGACACCTCCCAGCCTCCTGAAGTCCCAGAACCCAGTGTTGTCCCTGGCAGGCCAGCTGGTCAGCCTTCTGGCAGTTGTTCCCACCCTCCTGGCCAAGTGCGTTTGCTTGGCTTTCATGTGCCTTCCTCCAGCCTGGCCCTGCCCCTGCCAGTCTGGACAGCTGTGTCACTCTTTCAGAACTCTTTGTTCTCTTTGTGGAATTCAGAGATAGGTTCTGCCAGCTTGGAGACTGGGCTTGGCTATTTCCCAGCAGCCAATAACAGATGGGATTAAAAGATGAAAAACCATGCAGATGTCCCAGCTGTGCCCGAAACTGAGAAACCAAGTGTATATGTCCACACTCCTGTGCCTGTGGCATTTGTGCCTGCCCCACCCTCCTGCTGGGGGCTGTCTCTGTCCTCGGAGCCCTCCCCTAAGGACCCTTCCCAATGTGCCACCATCGCCTGCTCTGGGGGCTGCTGATTCTCTGCGGACCACTTATAGAGCCCCGGCGGCACATGGCCTAGATTGTGAGCTCCACGTCTCAGCCCCTGGCTGGCAGAGCAGCATTTTCACTTTCACTGCAGTGTTATTAAGGACCAGGACTGTACTCAGTGCTTGATACTCCGTCTTACATAAGCCTCACAAGTCGAGACGGTAGATGCCGTGTGATCCCAGGTTTACAGACTGGGAAACTGAGCCTCAGGGAGATTAGGTGACCTTCCCAGGGCCACTCAGCCAGGGAGTGGCAGAGCTAGGGGTCAGCCCAGGTCTGTCTGGCTTCGGTCTCTGCGCATGACCACTGCACTCTGCTACCTGGTTTGCAGGCTCTGCAACCAGTCTCTGCGAGATAAGCCCAGAAGCAGCATTTCTGCCTTCCACAAGGTTCTTCTGACCAGGAAACACTCATCAGAGTTCTTGGTCACACAGATCCACCCCAAACTGGCCAAGCCAGTACCGGGCCAATGCCCAGGCCTGTCAGCTTGTGATGTGGGGCAAGTCACTTCTCTGTGGGCCTTCGTTTTCTCATTTCATTTTCACAACAAATATTTCTGAGCTCTACTCTATGCCAAGCACTAGGAAATAAGATAGACAAGATCTGGCCTGTTGAGGAGCTTACATTCTAGCAGGAAGAAAGCCTGTGTGGTTTACTGGGGTGGGGGGATTTGAAATGAGGTCAAAGATGTAGCCATGGGACAGATTCAACAGTGTGGTTAGGCCAGAGCAAGGTGGCAGGTCTTGACCTGGGTGCAGAGGAAGACTTGGAGCACTTGAGCAGGAGAAGGACCTACCCTAAGTGGCACAGAAGGCATAAGTAATGCTGCACAGGGTTGCTCTGAGGATTGAAGAAACAGAAGGAGTTCAAAACTCACAGAAGTACACTGTGTTGGGGGTGGAGGAAGGTTGGTGCTTCATAAAGTGGGGGCGGGCCTTTGAAAATGGCAGGAGTCCCTAGGCCCTTCTCTCGCAGGCCCTGCAGAGGAAGGACAGCAGTATGCGGGTCCCAGAGTCCCTGAGATGCCTGCAGGAACCACATCTCCCATCAAACACATGCCCTCCTGGGACCAGCCAGCCAGGAGGAATTGCACAGGCCCCCAATTACTGGAACTTTCTCCTGACGGCACCATGTCACATGGGCAGCTATGTGGGCAGCCTTTCATTCGAGCCTCATCCTGTGTCCAAATGTGGGTGGACTGAGACTGCCCAGGGAGGGTCCAAGGGGCAGGCATGACTCAGTGCCGATAAAGGCCTCATGGGTGTGGGGCCTTTTTGGACCTTTGTTGGCTCTTATTCTGGCCAAGAAATAGCAGGCCTCTCCCAGTGGGAAGTTAGGGAGGCTTGAGTGCTTTGCAGGGTCTGCAGTTGACTCCCTCCTTGCTGGCAGGAGGATACTGGGGCCTGGGTCTTGGAGAGGCCAAGGCTGGCCCACTCCATCTGATAAGATACAGTTGGAATTGAGGCTTCATCCAGTTGTCTTAGAAATGGAAGCTGACTCTGGTGGATTCTGAAGTCAGACACAGCAGATTTCTATCTTGGCTGAGTCATCCACAGAAGAAATCAAATAGAGTAGTTTTCACCTGGGAATAAATTTGTTTCACAAAATCTGGAAATCAGTTTGGCAGTGAACTTTCAGGAGGGTTTGAGGGAACTAGGAGCAGAAATCCAGCTGACACGTGAAACCTGAAATTGGCCACCTAGAGGAGGGCTTTGTGACTGACAAAAAAAGCTAACAGTGCTTCTTGGCAGGGGAGCCTGAAATCTGATCTGGGACCCCCAAGGCCAGAGCCTCTGGGCTGGCTGGGTTCCTACATACTCTTCGGCTTTTGTTGTCCTCAAGCTATATATTCAGGCCTGCCCTGTCTGTCTCGCGAAACCATCCTGCCCTTTCCACCTGAGTCCCTTTGCTGGGGTTAGTGAGGCCCCATCCTCCCCTCACTGCTTTGCTGCAAGAGGTGCCTGCCCGTCCCACACCACCCCCCGCCCCTGCTCCCAGCCCTCAAGTGGCCTCTGGGACCATGGGCATCCAAGTCAATACCCATTGTCAGGCCCTGCCCAGCCTAAGGGGGGGGGGACACCTGGAAATTTGTAAGCTCAACCAGTGCCCAGATGATTCTCCTGTTTGAGAACTGCTAGCCTGAAGGATAAAATACAAATTCCTTACGATTGGGCTCTAGAGACATTGAGGTCAGCGCTTCTCAAACTGTGGTTTTGGATTAACAGCATCAACATCATCTGGGAATTTTTGGAATTTCAAATTCCCAAACTTACTAAGTCAGAGACTCTGGGGGTGAGACCCAGCCATCTGTTACAAGATCATTTCAGGTGATTCCGATGGGGGTGCAAAGTTGAAGCCCTGCTACTTCCTCTCACTGCAGAGCCATTGTACCTGCTGTTCCTCCTGCCTGCAATGCCCTTCCTCTCTGCCCAGTCAGCTCCGGGCATCTCTCTGACCTCATCTTAAGCAAAGGTTTCTCAAGGAAGCCCAGACCCTCCAGATCAGGTTGTGTTCACCTATCACATACTGTAAGAGGTCCCCATACTTTTCCTTCATAGCACTTAGCAGTTTGTAATTTGGTGCATTATTGAACCAGTGCCTGTCTCCCCCACTAGTCTGTAATGATGGTGGAGGCTATGCTATCTTATTCCCATTTTATCCCCAGTTCCTGGCATAGCACCTGACAAATAGAGGGGGTCTGTTGGTAATTATCACCTTCCTCTAAATAACATGAATATCCTGCAACTTCTTGATATTTCAATTTTAGGCATTATCTATTAGAAGTCCAAAGCCTTCCTTTTTTTTCAGTCTTTTGTATGAAAACTGCCATTTTCTCTCTGGATGTTTTTGGAATCATCTGTTTAACCCCAGAGTTCTGAAATTTCAAGATGAAGTGCCTTACCAAGGTCTGTTTTCTTTCACTGAGCTGGACTCTCAGAAAACCAAATTTCTTGAATTATTTTTTTAACAATTTCTCCTGCAAATCTCTCTGTTCCCTTTTTCTGAAGTTTTTTTGTTTGGTTGGTTGGTTGGGTGGGTGTGTGTTTTTGGTTTTGTTTTCTTTGCTTGTTTTTTATTGAGGGGCAAGGAGAGGGGGGACAGTCCCTTGCTCCTTTCTTGGAGACTTCTCCCAACCTTTCTCTCACAACTCTTTCTAATGGAATTTTAATCTTTGCCATCATGGGTTTTTATATATATATACATATATATATATATATTTTGGCTGCATCTGGTCTTAGTTGCGGCACACGGGATCTTTCGTTGAGGCACGCAGGCTTCTCTCTAGTTGTGGTGCGCGGGCTCTTGAGGGGCAAGGAGAGGGGGGACAGTCCCTTGTCTAATCATGATTTCCTGGACTGATTTTCTTATCTCTTCTTTCCAGTCATCTGCATCTATTTGTCTTGTTCTCCTTTCTTGGAGACTTCTCCCAACCTTTCTCTCACAACTCTTTCTAATGGAATTTTAATCTTTGCCATCATGGGTTTTTATATATATATACATATATATATATATATTTTGGCTGCATCTGGTCTTAGTTGCGGCACACGGGATCTTTCGTTGAGGCACGCAGGCTTCTCTCTAGTTGTGGTGCGCGGGCTCCAGAACACATGGGCTCTGTAGTTGCCAATACCATCTCTCCGTCGCAACTACTCAACTCTGCCTTTGTAGCATAAAAGCAGTCATAGACGGTTCATAAACAAATGAATATGGCTGTGTCCTAATAAAGTTTTATTTACAAAAATGGAGGGTGGGCAAAATTTGGCCCGTGGGCCATGGCTTGAGACCCCTGGTCTAGATTCCAGCTCATCAGATACCTGGTGCTGCCAGTTCCTGGGCTTTGGGTGTTTGTTCTGTGTTGTAGGTTGGGTTGCTCTTGAGGTGTCCCCAGTCCTGTCTCAAAATACTGGCTGACGAAGTGAGAGAGTGGCATTGACATATATACACTACCAAATGGAGAATAGATAGCTGGTGGGAAGCAGCCACATAGCACAGGGAGATCAGCTCGGTGCTTTATGACCAGCTAGAGGGGTGGGAGGGAGACGCAAGAGGGAGGGGATATGAGGATATATGTATACGTATAGCTGATTCACTTTGTTATACAGCAGAAACTAACACAACAATGTAAAGCAATTATACTCCAATAAAGATGTTTAAAATATATATATATTGGCTGTCCCATTTCTGCACAGGCAGTAATCCCTCATTTGTCTACTTCCCAGGTTCCTAAATATTGTTGCTAGTATTTCCTCTCCTGACCTGTTGCCCTTGGAGCTCAGGTTTCTGGAAGTAGTAGGGATAAATGTATACATTCCATCTCCCATCCTTAAATACCTGGATTCTTTTATTTTTTTTAAATAGATCCCTTGGGTTACCTCTATAAGAACTAATGTTAATTAGGATTGGTTTAGGTTGTGTGTTTTCACCAAATGGTACTTTGTTGTTATTTTTTTAAATAAACTGAACACACACCGTATAAAATGAAAGACTTCTGTAAAGACTTGAATATAAAATGACTCCTTCCTTTCTGAGGCATTGTTTTGGGGAAAAGCTTTACTTTATATTACAGCCGTAATTCTAACAAAAACTGCTTTGTGAGAAAGGTATCAATATGTCCATTTTACAGATGGAGAAACTGAGGCCCAGAGTTACCCAAGCTCACTGGATAGTATGTGAGAGAGCAAAATTTGAACACAGATCTCTTTTTACCATCCTGCTTCTGTGCTAAGGAAGTTGCCATGGGCTTTGATTTTGTTCTCTTAGGGAAGAGTGGCATGACCAGATTTAGAAAGGTGCCTTGGATGAGGGGATCAGGGAAGAGGTCAGATGGGAGAAGCCAGCCTGGAGGAAGGGAGGCCATATGAGGAGGCTGCTGCAGATGGTTGAAGGCAGTGAGGCTGAGAAGGTCCATTTGACAGGGATTACAGAGACCATGGGCAGGACTTATAATTGAATGGGTGTGTGGGGAAGAGGAAGGCATGGAAGATGAACCTGTGATGAAGGGGGAACCCTCAGCCAGAGAGGGCAGAGGGGCTGCCCTACCCTGTGGAGGGCCCTGCCATCCTCACCCAGGTGAGGCAGTGTCGGTCAGTGCAGCTCCCATGATGGTTGTTGAACCATGGCCACTCTCTGCAGGTTCCAGAGCCTAAGGCCTGGCCAGAGCCTAGAATTTGATAGGCATGGCCTCTGCTCTGCAAGCAAGGTCCTTGTTCTCAGCCCTTGGCATGGGAACAGGAGAAGGGAGATGCTAAAATATCAGGGTTTGAGGGGTCCTTTGAGCTCTCTGCTTCCCAGAGAAGGATCACAACTTACCTGCCAGGGGTTTCTGTTTAGCTCTGGGACACATGGTGTACAGGGAGAGCCCTGATCCCTAATGATCAGGCCCAGGTCCCAAGCACCATGGAAGCTTTCAAAGTGGGAGCAGATAGGCCAGTGGCTGGTGCTGTCCTGAGGGCTACCCAATGGGCAACGGCTGCAGCAGCCTACAGGGATTGTCTGCCAGTCCTCAGACTCTGATATGGAGGTTCTGCTGCTTCTTCTCCGCCCGTCCCCTCTCCTGAACCCCTGGTTGTCCTCTGCAGAATGGGGATGCAAGATCACTAGAGAGTGATACATCTGAGTGGGCCCCATCAAGATGTCTGTTTCTGACAGAAAATGTCTGCAAGGCAGAGGTGGAATTTCAGGCCTTGGAGGGGCTATTGACTCCACTCACCCCAAGCTGCCACCTCATTAGTTCTGGGCCATAGGCACGGCGGGCAGGTTTTCCATTTGTGGATGGCTTTATCTCTGCTTCTGTACCAGCCCTGCTCCCAGGCATTCAGGCTCCTTCCCCAGGCCCCCACAGCGCCTGCACATCTCTCTTAAGATCATTTCCCATGCTGGGCTGTAATTGGCTGTTTGCATATCATCCCCCAGCTCCTTGTGAGCTACTCAAGAACAAGAACCAGATGTATTTATTTGAGTATCCCCAGTGCCTGGCACAGAGTGGGTTAATGTTGGATGGACGGATAGACAGATAGATGGATGGATGGATGGATGGAAGGATGGGTGACCAAAAGGATGAATGAAACAGAGATGGATAACTTAACAGATGGGTGAATAGATGAACAAATATTTAAGTGGGTATTTGATTGTCTGGATGAATAAAGTCTTTCATTCACTCAGAACTATGTAGTGAGTAGTTTTTCTACAGAGGGATGTATGGATGAGCACATGAGTAGAAGGAAAGAAAGAGAAATTGGGATGGAGGGAGAAACAGCATAACAGGTGAATAAACCGAGGAGGAACTGGAGAAACGCCTGGGCAGACAGACGGCCCATGTTCACACGTTCACGGTCTCCTCTGAGGATGTGTGTCTGTGAGCTGAAGGAGTTGTTCCCAAGGTCCCAAGGGGGAGGGGTCCAGAGAAGAATTCACAAACACTCTCTGTCTACTAAAAAAATTTTTTTTCTCTAAATAAACTTTGAATCCACTTCCAAATATGTTTAGAAAGAGCAGTGGTGGCATTCATGAAGGATGAATTATAAGTGCTTCATTCAGAGCTGTGTTTAGGGACCCTCAGAAATACATACAGTCCCCAAAGCAAGTGCTAAAATGCGTATAAGACAAGAAACATATGCTGGGTATGATGATGTCAAGCAGGCTTACTGCAAGCATATGTGCTGTACTGTTGATGGAATACTCGGCAAGAGTTCCAGAAAGAGGCCTTTCCTGAAATGGAGGTCAATGAGAATACTCCCCTTTCTCATAAATCCTTGGGAAAAAATAGACCTGTCTCCCACACACATGTGGCTAATTATCTGGGGGCTCATGGATCTCCTCAGAGAGTGGTTAAGAGCAGTTTACTAGGGCTAAATCTGCCCCAAGTGGTTTCCAACAGTCCCAGCTAGAAAGACTGTGGCAGCTTGCCCTTGGTTCATCAATGGGTATTTTCCTACCCCAGTGGGCAGAGGGGGTGAGGCATATGTGCTAAATAATAAAGGAGACAAGATCACATCTTTTCCTTTCCCAATGCCCAGCAAAGATCAGACCCGGAGACAAGCTGCTGATGGACACCCTAGAGTCCAGAGTCTCTTTGCATGGCCGCTGGTGACCATCCACCTTAGTGCAGTTTAACTGGATTTGGCCTGAGCCAGGGCCAGGAGCACCAAGGCAAACTGAATATGGTCTCCACTTTGTGGGGCTCACAGTCTAGCAGAGAGAGAGAGAGAGAGAGCTGGGCAGACAGCTCCATCCCAGTGCACTAAGGGCTGAAGCAAGTAAATACCAGTGGCCCAAGCGTGGGCAGCCAGGAAGGCTTCCCAGGGGAGGGTCCATGTCTTAGTTGGGTCTTGAAGGATGAGTAGGAGTTATTCTGGCAAGTAATGGGAGAAATGACATTGGAGACATAAGCAACACAGCTCTGGGGCCGTGGTGTGTTCGGGGCCAGGAGTGATGTATGGAGGACAAGTAGGGGATGGGCAGAGCCGGCCAAAGAGGGAAGTCTGGCTCAACCTGGAAGGGCCTTGGCCAAAGAGCTCGGACTGTGGCCCAACGTCAGTGGAAAGCCTGTGAAAGGCTTTAAAGGAAGTGGCATGATCAGATTTGTGGTTTAGAAGGACTATGCTGACTGTGGGGCAGAGACTGAAATCAAACAAGGGAGCCAGGGAGGAGGCTGTGACCATTGACCCAGGGAGATATGCTGGTACCAGACCTGGTGGGGACAGAGAGGGACAGACTCTGTCATTTGGGGCGTGTTCCTTAACCTCTTGGTACTGTAAAATGGGCATAATTGCACCCACCGCATGGAGTTGTTGTGTGGTGCACGGTAATCCACGTAAAATGCCAGGACAGGGCCAAGACATGGTCAGCCAGTAGGCTTGTCGTCTTTTGTATTTGGAGGGGGTGCTCAGGAAGTGTGAATGGGATGGATCCACCCACATTCCTGGGGGTTACTGGGTGGATGGTGATGCTGTTCACAGAGACTGGGAATTCAGATGGAGAATTGGTGGGGCAGGGGATAAGGACTTTGGTTTAGGCCATTCAGCCAGTTTCTACTAGGATTGGTGAGGAGCTTCTGTCCCACCTCATCTAATCCTGAAGCAGAATAGCCTGTGGCTCAGAGTATGATCTCTGGCACCAGACCACCTGGTCAAGTCCTGACCTTGCCACTGATACTGTGTGACCTCAAGCCAGTGACTTGCCCTCTCTGGGTCCAGTTTTCTCCTCAATAGAATGAGATGAAGGGTGGCTGTGAAAATTACAGGAGGATTGACATGACAGAGCTCAGAACAGCACCTGGTACACAGTAAATTCTAAGTGAGTGTGCACTGCAGTAGTCCTAGTAGTAGTGGCGGTGGTGGTTGCAGTGGAAATCATTGCTGGTGGTTTATGAACCCAGAACTGGTGTTCCTTGGGTTTTGTAAACTCACAGCTTGGCTCCAACCCCCCATCCCCTGAGCACACAGAAGGTAATGTGAAAAGTACAAGGCTTGAAATCTTTTGTAAGAAAGAAAATAATATTTAAAGAGAGAGAAACATCAGTTGGGTTTTGAGTGTGTTTCCTGGACCAGCAGCAACAGCACCCCCTGGGAACTTACTAAAAATGCAAATTCTCGGTCACTCCAGCGCCACTGAATTTGAAACTAGGGGTGGGGCCGAGGACCCCTGAGCACTTTGGAGGGTGACCCGGCCCTCCTGCACCCACAGAGCAGTACCAGACCTAAGATGGGAAAGGAGCTGCTTGTGTCTGGGTCTCTGGCCAGACGATGGCATCTGGATAGAGGGGAGAAGCCCCAGGCAGTCCCCAGTTCTTTTCCTTTAAAAATAAAGAAAGAAAGAAAGAAAAAAGGCAAGTGCTTTGGAATTGGACACAGCAGGGTTTGAATCCCAGATCTGCCACACACCAGGTGTATGACTTGGGACAAGTCCCTTCTCTTGTACTCCATTTGTAGGATAGGGTAGATGCCACCTCCTTGGCAGGGGTGCTGAGCAGAACAGACGAGTGAACACCTGTACAGCCCTGAGCACAATGCCTGGCATGTTGCAGGTCCACAAGCAGGAGCCACCTTCCTTGCTTCCCACGGCATTCCAATACCCTGCTCCAGAACTCTGGGAACAGCCAAAGTGGTGGTGACATCTCCCCATGGTAGAAGCCTGACCTGGAGCTGTAGGCAGGAGCTGGGGCCTGTGTATGGGAGCTGCCACTCTGAACAGGGGACTTCCAGCTTCCCAGGCAGAGCTCCTGCATGCCCTACCCAGGGGCCACCCTCCAGATAAGGACAGCCCCAGCCAGAGCAGCACAGAACCTAGGGAGGGAAAGAAAGGGGCCACTTGTGTGTGAGGACACCAGGCCTCTCTGGCCAGACTGTGGCATCTGAATAAATGGGAGATGGTCCCAGGGAGTCCCAGTGTCCCCACAGTCAGGGGCCCTGGGGACCAGGTGAGCCTAGGAATCCTGATGGCTGTGCACAGCTGGCCTGCCCACACCCCGCTTTCAGCTGCCCCGGCCCACAGGCCCCTGCCCACCAGTGCCTCCCACTCAGGTAGTGCCACATAAGTCCAACGTCCTCCACCCGCAACGTCCTCCACCCCAACGTCCTCCAGCCAGCCAGGGAGCAGACCTGTCCAGCCTCCTTCCACTCCAGACAGCTGTGGGGAGGAGGGGACAGTCGAGCAGGTCCTGGAGAGGTCGGTTTCCAGGCACAGGGAAGGTCCTTACAGGTGGAGAGTGGCACAGTGAGGGCATGAGCACACCTGAGCTTGAAGGGACAGCATGTCATGGGGTGGTCCCACTGGCAACGTAACGAGTCCCCACCCTGTCACACTGTGTCATGGTTAGCACCTCAGTGGGCCGGTATCTCTGGGCCACAGAACCCAGAGACAGGACCCATGCTGGGTCCATCACGGGATTCCCAGTGCCTGCAGGGCCGCCGGTGGATGTTTCGGGAATGACTACCTGAGTGACAGACTGAGGATTGGGTATTCAAATCCCCATTTGGGGCCTAGGAAACTGAGGGTCTGAGAGGTTAAATGTCATGTGTTATCTCAAAGGACCTTAGGAACTGGAGTCACTATCTCCAGTCCAAAGGTGAGGAGACAGACGCTCTGAGGCAGGAATTGGCTTGCTCCAGGCCATACTAGTGAAAGCAGAATTTCTAGGACACAAATACGATCCTTCTTCTTTAGAAAACAGGCTTTGTGATGGTAGGGACCCTGTCTGTCTTGTTTACAAAGGTACAGGGGATGAAATCAAACTTTTGAGTTTTATACCCTTCCACAGCTGCTCGGGAAGACAGCCTGGTAGGGCATGGCCTATGATCCCAGAAAGACAGAAAGGGAGAGGAGGACTATCTTCTCCCAAGGGGACCAGGAAAGAACAGGAACACCAAGCACAGGACAGGCCTCTTTTCTTCTAGAAATGAAAAATGCTGCCCAGCTAAACAGAGTTGCCATGTGACCCAGCAGTTGTATTCCTAGATATATACCCAAAAGAATTGCAAGGAGGGACTCAAAGAGATACTTGGACATCAGTGTTCACTGAAGCATCAGGGTAGGTGGAAACAGCCCAAGTGTCCATCACCAGATGAATGGATAAACAAAATGGGTGAACAATGGAAGAATATTAAGCCATAAAAAGGAATGAAGTCCTGCTCCATGCTTGCTTTAGTCCGTTCAGGCTGCTATGACAAAAATACCCTGGACTGAGTGCCTTAAACAGCAAATATTTATTTCTCACAGTGCTGGAAGCTGGGAAGTCCAAGATCAAGGCACTGACAAATGTGGTATCTGGTGAGAGCCCACTTCTGTTCATAGATGGCCATCTTCTTGTATCTTCACATGGCAGAAGGGATGAGGAAGCTCCCTAGGGTCTCTTTTATAAGGGCACTAATCCCATTCATGATGGCTCCACCCTCATGACCTAATCACCTTCCAAAGGCCCCATCTCCTAATACCACTGCCACATTGGGAGTTAGGTTGTTGATATATGAATTCTGGGAGGACACAAACATTCAGTCTATAACCAAGCTGCAACATGGGTGAAACTTGAAGACATTATTCTAAGTGAAATAAACCAGACACAAAAGGTCAAATACTGTATGATTCCACTCATATGAGGTACCTAGTGTAGGCAAATTCATAGAGACAGAAAGGAGACTGGTGGTTTCCAGGGACTGGGGGAGGGGGAATAGAGGGTTATTGTTTCATGGGTATGGAGTTTCAGTTATACAAGATGAAAAGAGCTATGGAAGTAGGGATGGTAGGGATGGTTGTACAACAGTGTGAAAGTACTTAATACCACTGAATTGTACTCTTTTTTTTTTTTTTTTTTTTTGGCTCCATAGGGTCTTTGTTGCTGCACACGGGCTTTCTCTAGTTGTAGCGACCGGGGGCTACTCTTCGTTGTGGTGCGAGGGCTTCTCATTGTGGTGACTTCTCTTGTTGCAGAGCACGGGCTCTAGGCGCATGGGCTTCAGTAGTTGTGGCACGTGGGCTCAGTAGCTGTGGTGCACGGGCTTAGTTGCTCCACAGCAAGTGGGATCTTCCCAGACCAGGGATTGAAACTGTGTCCCTTCATTGGCAGGCGTATTCTTAATCACTGAGCCACCAGGGAAGTCCCCTGAACTGTACTCTTCAAAATGGTTAAGATGCTAAGTTTTATGTATATTTTATCACAATTTTTAAAAAATATTAACATTTTAAAAAATATAATGTAATATACCAAAAACTATTGGGTGGTTCATATGGTATGTGAATTATATCCCAGTAAAGCTGTTTTAAAAAATTATGCTGCTTATAACACAGCTGGACACAGCATGCCGACCCTTTCAGGGCCAGGCTAAAGAACTGCAGATGTTGCAGCACACCCCAAGCGTTTGAGCGTGCGGGGAGGGCCGTGGGACCCCCAGGCCCCCATAAGGGGCCAGCGGCTGAAGGACAGGGAACCACTGCTTTTCTAGGGAAGGAGGAGCAGGAAGATGACAGAGTCGCCCCCTAGCAGCCTGCCTTCAGTGGACAAGGGCCAGGGAACTCAGACCCAGCTCTTGACTACTGACACTCTCCAGCGGGAGCCGTGGTCCTTGCCCTGGCCCTGGAGGTCAAGAAAAACAAATGGTGACTCACTCAGGCCCCTTGGGAGTGTGAGTCAATAGTGCAGTGAACTGTGTGGGGCCTCACGGGCCAGGATGCTGGGAGCAGCCCTGCAGGGACCTCCGCAGAACTTTTCCACTCAGCCTCTGGGCTGCTCTGGAGTGTGTGGTCAGTGAAGCTGGAGCAGCTTCCTCAGAACTTAAAGTTCTGTCAGCGGGCAGCAGAGGAGCCCGAGCTGCGGGGCCACTTGACCTTGGGCAGCCCCTCTCCCACTCTGTAACAGGAACACTGGTGTCCCTGCCTCATGGGTCTGCTGTGAGAATTATGTGAGGTGCCAGCAGGTGATGGCAGCAGGTGCCTCGTCAGTGACACCTTGGTGCCCTCCCACCACCAAAACGGAGTTCATTCATGCTCTGACCATTTGTTTAGCACCAACCCATGTGTCACTATTGCCTATCAGGTGATAGCCATGAACCAGCACACAGGAGCCCTATCCTCAGGGAGCTGACATCCTAGTGAGGAGAGAGAAACCATAAACACTAAAAAGCAAATAAAATAAATAAACCAGGTAATTTTGCTAGAGATAAGTGACTGGAAGAAAATAAAACAAGAAAACATGACAGAGAGGGTGATCAGTGAAGGCGTCCAGGAAGCTCAACAAAGAGTCTGCCATGCAGAATAGCCCCAGCCACGCGAGGAGAGCCCCAGGACAGAGGGAACAGCTGGTGCAAAGGCCCTGAGCTAGGACCGGCCTGGCTGGCTTGAGAAGCAGAAAGGCCGTGTGGCAGGGGGTGTAGGTGGGGAGTGAGGGGGAGCAGTGTGGAGAGCCTCCTTCCTCACAGGCTGCCCACTGAAGTGACCAACCATCTGGTTTGCCTGGAACTGTCCCGGTTTTAGCACCAAAAGGCCCAGGAAACCCCTCAGTCCTGAGCACACTGGGATAGTTGGTCACCCTAGTGCCCACTTGCTTCCCTTATTTCCTGGATGCGGAAGTGAAAGCACCCTAGGCCCTGCTGGGGGCTGGCATGCCTTTCCCTCAGGAGAGCTCTGTTCTCCTGTCCGCAGGAGTGGGAGACCTGGGTCCAGCGCCCTTAGGGTCAAGTTGCCTTGGAGGGGGTGGGATAAGCTGAGTGGCCAGCTTTTCCCTGAGGGTCACTTCCTAAGTCCATGTCCACCAGCATGCTGGCCATGCTCTGAAGGCCTCACTTGCTCTTTTCTAGGACCTTCTGACTGGACTTTTAACATGTAGGTTAAGAGGAATTCTCATGGAAATCAAAGTTCACATGAAGGGACTTTAAGCTTAAAAAAATAAAATATTTGGGTTGGCCAAAATTTCGCTCTGTTTTTTCTGTAAGATGGCTCTAGCTAGTAGCGCTTAGTTGTCTTTAAATTCATTCAAAACAATTTTGTTAGATTGTATTGTGACAGCTGTCACATCGGTGCATTTTTTTTTAAACTTATCAAAATTGGTGAATTTTTGTGTAGCCATTTTAATATTGAAGATGGAAGAAAAAAAGCAATATTTTCAGCATATTATGCTTTATTATTTCAAGAAAGGTAAAAATGCAACTGGAAGGGCTTCCCTGGTGGCGCAGTGGTTGAGAATCCGCCTGCGGATGCAGGGGACACGGTTTCGTGCCCCAGTCCGGGAAGA